>NW_028139195.1:600000-1070028 GCF_964270905.1 Leucopleurus acutus
GCCCAGTTTGCAATTTCTGCGGAAGATGAACAGGAATAGGGAGAACCAATGAGAGACTAGCTGGAGGTGTCTGGACGGGCAAATTTAACTCTCATTTCCCACCAGGAAGAGGAATTAACCAAAGGCTCAGCGTGCCGTGCCGGAACCAGATTAGGGCCTGAAGCAATCCTGCGGTGTTGCGGCCAGCTCACAAGAAAGCGAGTTGAAGAAAGGAGCTCAGGGGCACTGTAATTCACAAACCTGCAGAGTTATAAATGACAGCTATCGTCCAAAAATATACTGAAGTAAGGCTGCCAAGAGGACTTGAAAGCGGGGCAGAATTGCAGGAAACCGATTTCAGGAGGTAGACTGGAATTGCATTTAAAGCATAGGAAAAGAGGCAGAACGTCCACAATGATGCACTTGGCCAAAAAGGGCGTATGCGTTTTTTCCTGAATATATTCAGGAAAAAACGCATACGCCCTTTTTGGCCAACCAAGCAAGCTTGCAAAGGAAATCTGCACTACAATGAAGTCTCACTTCCCCCCGGTCAAAAGGGCCATCTGAAAAAAGTGTAAAATCCAGAAAGGCAGGACAGGCCATGGAGAACTGGGAGCCTTGTTATGCTGATGGGCGGGATGTAAATTGCCAACAGCCACTCGGGAGAGGTGTATGGTGTTTCCTGAAACATCTAAAAAACAAAGCAACAGAGCCTAGGGCACTTCCACTTATGGTCCTATAGCTTAGGGAAATTAAAATCAAAAAGACACAGCCACCCCAAAGTTTGGGACGGCTCTGTTTACAAGAACCTCGTTTACGGTACAAGTTCAATATCGCAGAAAGTGAAAAATGGATAAAGAAGTTGTGGTACTTACGTACAATGCAATATCACTCAGCAATGAAATCTATGTCATCAGGCCCGTAGCAGCATAATGAGTGGATTCAGGTATGATGATTCTAACTGAAATAAGTCACACAGAAAAAGAAACATCATAAGATATCACTAATACACGGAATGTAAACTTGGCTACACAGGAACTGGATTACAAAACAGAACAGGGTCTCAAATTTAGAAAACCAACTTATGCTTGCTTAAGGGGAAAGGTGAGTTGGGGTGCTGCATCAAACCAGAGATTGAAATGAGCACAGATAAAGTTCCTTAAGCCAAATATGGAATAGACAAGAACTACTCCTTGCTCAACGAAATGGACTCAACACCCCATATTAAACGCCTAAGAATGTACCTGACTAGTAAGTATCTTAAAACCTATGGATTCCTATGTCTCTGAAAGAAAAAAAAGCGTGTGTACAGGGGCATAAACGCAGCAGTGATAGGATTGGAGACGTTCGGTGAGCAAATGAAGACCCTTTGAAGTCATATTGCATGGTACCCATTCCACGGGTCTCAACTCTCCAGGTTTAAGGGATTCTGCCTTCAGCTAAAACATGCACGTGGAACCCAGAGTATGATCAACCGTGTGATCAGGAGACGTGTTCCAATATGTCTCAGTTCTCGTCCCCTGGTACTCGGGTGCAACATTCCAGACGCTTTACTAACACTCTCCCGACTTGGAGAGTCAGTGCCTTTAACCTCCTGTTTGGCCCAGTTTGCAATTTCTGCGGAAGATGAACAGGAATAGGGAGAACCAATGAGAGACTAGCTGGAGGTGTCTGGACGGGCAAATTTAACTCTCATTTCCCACCAGGAAGAGGAATTAACCAAAGGCTCAGCGTGCCGTGCCGGAACCAGATTAGGGCCTGAAGCAATCCTGCGGTGTTGCGGCCAGCTCACAAGAAAGCGAGTTGAAGAAAGGAGCTCAGGGGCACTGTAATTCACAAACCTGCAGAGTTATAAATGACAGCTATCATCCAAAAATATACTGAAGTAAGGCTGCCAAGAGGACTTGAAAGCGGGGCAGAATTGCAGGAAACCGATTTCAGGAGGTAGACTGGAATTGCATTTAAAGCATAGGAAAAGAGGCAGAACGTCCACAATGATGCGCTTGGCCAAAAAGGGCGTATGCGTTTTTTCCTGAATATATTCAGGAAAAAACGCATACGCCCTTTTTGGCCAACCAAGCAAGCTTGCAAAGGAAATCTGCACTACAATGAAGTCTCACTTCCCCCCGGTCAAAAGGGCCATCTGAAAAAAGTGTAAAATCCAGAAAGGCAGGACAGGCCATGGAGAACTGGGAGCCTTGTTATGCTGATGGGCGGGATGTAAATTGCCAAGAGCCACTCGGGAGAGGTGTATGGTGTTTCCTGAAACATCTAAAAAACAAAGCAACAGAGCCTAGGGCACTTCCACTTATGGTCCTATAGCTTAGGGAAATTAAAATCAAAAAGACACAGCCACCCCAAAGTTTGGGACGGCTCTGTTTACAAGAACCTCGTTTACGGTACAAGTTCAATATCGCAGAAAGTGAAAAATGGATAAAGAAGTTGTGGTACTTACGTACAATGCAATATCACTCAGCAATGAAATCTATGTCATCAGGCCCGTAGCAGCATAATGAGTGGATTCAGGTATGATGATTCTAACTGAAATAAGTCACACAGAAAAAGAAACATCATAAGATATCACTAGTACACGGAATGTAAACTTGGCTACACAGGAACTGGATTACAAAACAGAACAGGGTCTCAAATTTAGAAAACCAACTTATGCTTGCTTAAGGGGAAAGGTGAGTTGGGGTGCTGCATAAAACCAGAGATTTAAATGAACACAGATAAAGTTCCTTAAGCCAAATATAGAATAGACAAGAACTACTCCTTGCTCAACGAAATGGACTCAACACCCCATATTAAACGCCTAAGAATGTACCTGACTAGTAAGTATCTTAAAACCTATGAATTGCTATGTCTCTGAAAGAAAATCAAGCGTGTGTACAGGGGCATAAACGCAGCAGTGATAGGATTGGAGAGGTTCGGTGAGCAAATGAAGACCCTTTGAAGTCATATTGCATGGTACCCATTCCACGGGTCTCAACTCTCCAGGTTTAAGGGATTCTTCCTTCAGCTAAAACATGCACGTGGAACCCAGAGTATGATCAACCGTGTGATCGGGAGACGTGTTCCAATATGTCTCAGTTCTCGTCCCCTGGTACTCGGGTGCAACATTCCAGACGCTTTACTAACACTCTCCCGACTTGGAGAGTCAGTGCCTTTAACCTCCTGTTTGGCCCAGTTTGCAATTTCTGCGGAAGATGAACAGGAATAGGGAGAACCAATGAGAGACTAGCTGGAGGTGTCTGGACGGGCAAATTTAACTCTCATTTCCCACCAGGAAGAGGAATTAACCAAAGGCTCAGCGTGCCGTGCCGGAACCAGATTAGGGCCTGAAGCAATCCTGCGGTGTTGCGGCCAGCTCACAAGAAAGCGAGTTGAAGAAAGGAGCTCAGGGGCACTGTAATTCACAAACCTGCAGAGTTATAAATGACAGCTATCGTCCAAAAATATACTGAAGTAAGGCTGCCAAGAGGACTTGAAAGCGGGGCAGAATTGCAGGAAACCGATTTCAGGAGGTAGACTGGAATTGCATTTAAAGCATAGGAAAAGAGGCAGAACGTCCACAATGATGCACTTGGCCAAAAAGGGCGTATGCGTTTTTTCCTGAATATATTCAGGAAAAAACGCATACGCCCTTTTTGGCCAACCAAGCAAGCTTGCAAAGGAAATCTGCACTACAATGAAGTCTCACTTCCCCCCGGTCAAAAGGGCCATCTGAAAAAAGTGTAAAATCCAGAAAGGCAGGACAGGCCATGGAGAACTGGGAGCCTTGTTATGCTGATGGGCGGGATGTAAATTGCCAAGAGCCACTCTTGAGAGGTGTATGGTGTTTCCTGAAACATCTAAAAAACAAAGCAACAGAGCCTAGGGCACTTCCACTTATGGTCCTATAGCTTAGGGAAATTAAAATCAAAAAGACACAGCCACCCCAAAGTTTGGGACGGCTCTGTTTACAAGAACCTCGTTTACGGTACAAGTTCAATATCGCAGAAAGTGAAAAATGGATAAAGAAGTTGTGGTACTTACGTACAATGCAATATCACTCAGCAATGAAATCTATGTCATCAGGCCCGTAGCAGCATAATGAGTGGATTCAGGTATGATGATTCTAACTGAAATAAGTCACACAGAAAAAGAAACATCATAAGATATCACTAATACACGGAATGTAAACTTGGCTACACAGGAACTGGATTACAAAACAGAACAGGGTCTCAAATTTAGAAAACCAACTTATGCTTGCTTAAGGGGAAAGGTGAGTTGGGGTGCTGCATCAAACCAGAGATTGAAATGAGCACAGATAAAGTTCCTTAAGCCAAATATGGAATAGACAAGAACTACTCCTTGCTCAACGAAATGGACTCAACACCCCATATTAAACGCCTAAGAATGTACCTGACTAGTAAGTATCTTAAAACCTATGGATTGCTATGTCTCTGAAAGAAAATCAAGCGTGTGTACAGGGGCATAAACGCAGCAGTGATAGGATTGGAGACGTTCGGTGAGCAAATGAAGACCCTTTGAAGTCATATTGCATGGTACCCATTCCACGGGTCTCAACTCTCCAGGTTTAAGGGATTCTTCCTTCAGCTAAAACATGCACGTGGAACCCAGAGTATGATCAACCGTGTGATCGGGAGACGTGTTCCAATATGTCTCAGTTCTCGTCCCCTGGTACTCGGGTGCAACATTCCAGACGCTTTACTAACACTCTCCCGACTTGGAGAGTCAGTGCCTTTAACCTCCTGTTTGGCCCAGTTTGCAATTTCTGCGGAAGATGAACAGGAATAGGGAGAACCAATGAGAGACTAGCTGGAGGTGTCTGGACGGGCAAATTTAACTCTCATTTCCCACCAGGAAGAGGAATTAACCAAAGGCTCAGCGTGCCGTGCCGGAACCAGATTAGGGCCTGAAGCAATCCTGCGGTGTTGCGGCCAGCTCACAAGAAAGCGAGTTGAAGAAAGGAGCTCAGGGGCACTGTAATTCACAAACCTGCAGAGTTATAAATGACAGCTATCGTCCAAAAATATACTGAAGTAAGGCTGCCAAGAGGACTTGAAAGCGGGGCAGAATTGCAGGAAACCGATTTCAGGAGGTAGACTGGAATTGCATTTAAAGCATAGGAAAAGAGGCAGAACGTCCACAATGATGCGCTTGGCCAAAAAGGGTGTATGCGTTTTTTCCTGAATATATTCAGGAAAAAACGCATACGCCCTTTTTGGCCAACCAAGCAAGCTTGCAAAGGAAATCTGCACTACAATGAAGTCTCACTTCCCCCCGGTCAAAAGGGCCATCTGAAAAAAGTGTAAAATCCAGAAAGGCAGGACAGGCCATGGAGAACTGGGAGCCTTGTTATGCTGATGGGCGGGATGTAAATTGCCAAGAGCCACTCGGGAGAGGTGTATGGTGTTTCCTGAAACATCTAAAAAACAAAGCAACAGAGCCTAGGGCACTTCCACTTATGGTCCTATAGCTTAGGGAAATTAAAATCAAAAAGACACAGCCACCCCAAAGTTTGGGACGGCTCTGTTTACAAGAACCTCGTTTACGGTACAAGTTCAATATCGCAGAAAGTGAAAAATGGATAAAGAAGTTGTGGTACTTACGTACAATGCAATATCACTCAGCAATGAAATCTATGTCATCAGGCCCGTAGCAGCATAATGAGTGGATTCAGGTATGATGATTCTAACTGAAATAAGTCACACAGAAAAAGAAACATCATAAGATATCACTAATACACGGAATGTAAACTTGGCTACACAGGAACTGGATTACAAAACAGAACAGGGTCTCAAATTTAGAAAACCAACTTATGCTTGCTTAAGGGGAAAGGTGAGTTGGGGTGCTGCATCAAACCAGAGATTGAAATGAGCACAGATAAAGTTCCTTAAGCCAAATATGGAATAGACAAGAACTACTCCTTGCTCAACGAAATGGACTCAACACCCCATATTAAACGCCTAAGAATGTACCTGACTAGTAAGTATCTTAAAACCTATGGATTGCTATGTCTCTGAAAGAAAAAAAAGCGTGTGTACAGGGGCATAAACGCAGCAGTGATAGGATTGGAGACGTTCGGTGAGCAAATGAAGACCCTTTGAAGTCATATTGCATGGTACCCATTCCACGGGTCTCAACTCCCAGGTTTAAGGGATTCTGCCTTCAGCTAAAACATGCACGTGGAACCCAGAGTATGATCAACCGTGTGATCGGGAGACGTGTTCCAATATGTCTCAGTTCTCGTCCCCTGGTACTCGGGTGCAACATTCCAGACGCTTTACTAACACTCTCCCGACTTGGAGAGTCAGTGCCTTTAACCTCCTGTTTGGCCCAGTTTGCAATTTCTGCGGAAGATGAACAGGAATAGGGAGAACCAATGAGAGACTAGCTGGAGGTGTCTGGACGGGCAAATTTAACTCTCATTTCCCACCAGGAAGAGGAATTAACCAAAGGCTCAGCGTGCCGTGCCGGAACCAGATTAGGGCCTGAAGCAATCCTGCGGTGTTGCGGCCAGCTCACAAGAAAGCGAGTTGAAGAAAGGAGCTCAGGGGCACTGTAATTCACAAACCTGCAGAGTTATAAATGACAGCTATCATCCAAAAATATACTGAAGTAAGGCTGCCAAGAGGACTTGAAAGCGGGGCAGAATTGCAGGAAACCGATTTCAGGAGGTAGACTGGAATTGCATTTAAAGCATAGGAAAAGAGGCAGAACGTCCACAATGATGCGCTTGGCCAAAAAGGGCGTATGCGTTTTTTCCTGAATATATTCAGGAAAAAACGCATACGCCCTTTTTGGCCAACCAAGCAAGCTTGCAAAGGAAATCTGCACTACAATGAAGTCTCACTTCCCCCCGGTCAAAAGGGCCATCTGAAAAAAGTGTAAAATCCAGAAAGGCAGGACAGGCCATGGAGAACTGGGAGCCTTGTTATGCTGATGGGCGGGATGTAAATTGCCAAGAGCCACTCGGGAGAGGTGTATGGTGTTTCCTGAAACATCTAAAAAACAAAGCAACAGAGCCTAGGGCACTTCCACTTATGGTCCTATAGCTTAGGGAAATTAAAATCAAAAAGACACAGCCACCCCAAAGTTTGGGACGGCTCTGTTTACAAGAACCTCGTTTACGGTACAAGTTCAATATCGCAGAAAGTGAAAAATGGATAAAGAAGTTGTGGTACTTACGTACAATGCAATATCACTCAGCAATGAAATCTATGTCATCAGGCCCGTAGCAGCATAATGAGTGGATTCAGGTATGATGATTCTAACTGAAATAAGTCACACAGAAAAAGAAACATCATAAGATATCACTAGTACACGGAATGTAAACTTGGCTACACAGGAACTGGATTACAAAACAGAACAGGGTCTCAAATTTAGAAAACCAACTTATGCTTGCTTAAGGGGAAAGGTGAGTTGGGGTGCTGCATAAAACCAGAGATTTAAATGAACACAGATAAAGTTCCTTAAGCCAAATATAGAATAGACAAGAACTACTCCTTGCTCAACGAAATGGACTCAACACCCCATATTAAACGCCTAAGAATGTACCTGACTAGTAAGTATCTTAAAACCTATGAATTGCTATGTCTCTGAAAGAAAATCAAGCGTGTGTACAGGGGCATAAACGCAGCAGTGATAGGATTGGAGAGGTTCGGTGAGCAAATGAAGACCCTTTGAAGTCATATTGCATGGTACCCATTCCACGGGTCTCAACTCTCCAGGTTTAAGGGATTCTTCCTTCAGCTAAAACATGCACGTGGAACCCAGAGTATGATCAACCGTGTGATCGGGAGACGTGTTCCAATATGTCTCAGTTCTCGTCCCCTGGTACTCGGGTGCAACATTCCAGACGCTTTACTAACACTCTCCCGACTTGGAGAGTCAGTGCCTTTAACCTCCTGTTTGGCCCAGTTTGCAATTTCTGCGGAAGATGAACAGGAATAGGGAGAACCAATGAGAGACTAGCTGGAGGTGTCTGGACGGGCAAATTTAACTCTCATTTCCCACCAGGAAGAGGAATTAACCAAAGGCTCAGCGTGCCGTGCCGGAACCAGATTAGGGCCTGAAGCAATCCTGCGGTGTTGCGGCCAGCTCACAAGAAAGCGAGTTGAAGAAAGGAGCTCAGGGGCACTGTAATTCACAAACCTGCAGAGTTATAAATGACAGCTATCGTCCAAAAATATACTGAAGTAAGGCTGCCAAGAGGACTTGAAAGCGGGGCAGAATTGCAGGAAACCGATTTCAGGAGGTAGACTGGAATTGCATTTAAAGCATAGGAAAAGAGGCAGAACGTCCACAATGATGCACTTGGCCAAAAAGGGCGTATGCGTTTTTTCCTGAATATATTCAGGAAAAAACGCATACGCCCTTTTTGGCCAACCAAGCAAGCTTGCAAAGGAAATCTGCACTACAATGAAGTCTCACTTCCCCCCGGTCAAAAGGGCCATCTGAAAAAAGTGTAAAATCCAGAAAGGCAGGACAGGCCATGGAGAACTGGGAGCCTTGTTATGCTGATGGGCGGGATGTAAATTGCCAACAGCCACTCGGGAGAGGTGTATGGTGTTTCCTGAAACATCTAAAAAACAAAGCAACAGAGCCTAGGGCACTTCCACTTATGGTCCTATAGCTTAGGGAAATTAAAATCAAAAAGACACAGCCACCCCAAAGTTTGGGACGGCTCTGTTTACAAGAACCTCGTTTACGGTACAAGTTCAATATCGCAGAAAGTGAAAAATGGATAAAGAAGTTGTGGTACTTACGTACAATGCAATATCACTCAGCAATGAAATCTATGTCATCAGGCCCGTAGCAGCATAATGAGTGGATTCAGGTATGATGATTCTAACTGAAATAAGTCACACAGAAAAAGAAACATCATAAGATATCACTAATACACGGAATGTAAACTTGGCTACACAGGAACTGGATTACAAAACAGAACAGGGTCTCAAATTTAGAAAACCAACTTATGCTTGCTTAAGGGGAAAGGTGAGTTGGGGTGCTGCATCAAACCAGAGATTGAAATGAGCACAGATAAAGTTCCTTAAGCCAAATATGGAATAGACAAGAACTACTCCTTGCTCAACGAAATGGACTCAACACCCCATATTAAACGCCTAAGAATGTACCTGACTAGTAAGTATCTTAAAACCTATGGATTGCTATGTCTCTGAAAGAAAATCAAGCGTGTGTACAGGGGCATAAACGCAGCAGTGATAGGATTGGAGACGTTCGGTGAGCAAATGAAGACCCTTTGAAGTCATATTGCATGGTACCCATTCCACGGGTCTCAACTCTCCAGGTTTAAGGGATTCTTCCTTCAGCTAAAACATGCACGTGGAACCCAGAGTATGATCAACCGTGTGATCGGGAGACGTGTTCCAATATGTCTCAGTTCTCGTCCCCTGGTACTCGGGTGCAACATTCCAGACGCTTTACTAACACTCTCCCGACTTGGAGAGTCAGTGCCTTTAACCTCCTGTTTGGCCCAGTTTGCAATTTCTGCGGAAGATGAACAGGAATAGGGAGAACCAATGAGAGACTAGCTGGAGGTGTCTGGACGGGCAAATTTAACTCTCATTTCCCACCAGGAAGAGGAATTAACCAAAGGCTCAGCGTGCCGTGCCGGAACCAGATTAGGGCCTGAAGCAATCCTGCGGTGTTGCGGCCAGCTCACAAGAAAGCGAGTTGAAGAAAGGAGCTCAGGGGCACTGTAATTCACAAACCTGCAGAGTTATAAATGACAGCTATCGTCCAAAAATATACTGAAGTAAGGCTGCCAAGAGGACTTGAAAGCGGGGCAGAATTGCAGGAAACCGATTTCAGGAGGTAGACTGGAATTGCATTTAAAGCATAGGAAAAGAGGCAGAACGTCCACAATGATGCGCTTGGCCAAAAAGGGTGTATGCGTTTTTTCCTGAATATATTCAGGAAAAAACGCATACGCCCTTTTTGGCCAACCAAGCAAGCTTGCAAAGGAAATCTGCACTACAATGAAGTCTCACTTCCCCCCGGTCAAAAGGGCCATCTGAAAAAAGTGTAAAATCCAGAAAGGCAGGACAGGCCATGGAGAACTGGGAGCCTTGTTATGCTGATGGGCGGGATGTAAATTGCCAAGAGCCACTCGGGAGAGGTGTATGGTGTTTCCTGAAACATCTAAAAAACAAAGCAACAGAGCCTAGGGCACTTCCACTTATGGTCCTATAGCTTAGGGAAATTAAAATCAAAAAGACACAGCCACCCCAAAGTTTGGGACGGCTCTGTTTACAAGAACCTCGTTTACGGTACAAGTTCAATATCGCAGAAAGTGAAAAATGGATAAAGAAGTTGTGGTACTTACGTACAATGCAATATCACTCAGCAATGAAATCTATGTCATCAGGCCCGTAGCAGCATAATGAGTGGATTCAGGTATGATGATTCTAACTGAAATAAGTCACACAGAAAAAGAAACATCATAAGATATCACTAATACACGGAATGTAAACTTGGCTACACAGGAACTGGATTACAAAACAGAACAGGGTCTCAAATTTAGAAAACCAACTTATGCTTGCTTAAGGGGAAAGGTGAGTTGGGGTGCTGCATCAAACCAGAGATTGAAATGAGCACAGATAAAGTTCCTTAAGCCAAATATGGAATAGACAAGAACTACTCCTTGCTCAACGAAATGGACTCAACACCCCATATTAAACGCCTAAGAATGTACCTGACTAGTAAGTATCTTAAAACCTATGGATTGCTATGTCTCTGAAAGAAAAAAAAGCGTGTGTACAGGGGCATAAACGCAGCAGTGATAGGATTGGAGACGTTCGGTGAGCAAATGAAGACCCTTTGAAGTCATATTGCATGGTACCCATTCCACGGGTCTCAACTCCCAGGTTTAAGGGATTCTGCCTTCAGCTAAAACATGCACGTGGAACCCAGAGTATGATCAACCGTGTGATCGGGAGACGTGTTCCAATATGTCTCAGTTCTCGTCCCCTGGTACTCGGGTGCAACATTCCAGACGCTTTACTAACACTCTCCCGACTTGGAGAGTCAGTGCCTTTAACCTCCTGTTTGGCCCAGTTTGCAATTTCTGCGGAAGATGAACAGGAATAGGGAGAACCAATGAGAGACTAGCTGGAGGTGTCTGGACGGGCAAATTTAACTCTCATTTCCCACCAGGAAGAGGAATTAACCAAAGGCTCAGCGTGCCGTGCCGGAACCAGATTAGGGCCTGAAGCAATCCTGCGGTGTTGCGGCCAGCTCACAAGAAAGCGAGTTGAAGAAAGGAGCTCAGGGGCACTGTAATTCACAAACCTGCAGAGTTATAAATGACAGCTATCATCCAAAAATATACTGAAGTAAGGCTGCCAAGAGGACTTGAAAGCGGGGCAGAATTGCAGGAAACCGATTTCAGGAGGTAGACTGGAATTGCATTTAAAGCATAGGAAAAGAGGCAGAACGTCCACAATGATGCGCTTGGCCAAAAAGGGCGTATGCGTTTTTTCCTGAATATATTCAGGAAAAAACGCATACGCCCTTTTTGGCCAACCAAGCAAGCTTGCAAAGGAAATCTGCACTACAATGAAGTCTCACTTCCCCCCGGTCAAAAGGGCCATCTGAAAAAAGTGTAAAATCCAGAAAGGCAGGACAGGCCATGGAGAACTGGGAGCCTTGTTATGCTGATGGGCGGGATGTAAATTGCCAAGAGCCACTCGGGAGAGGTGTATGGTGTTTCCTGAAACATCTAAAAAACAAAGCAACAGAGCCTAGGGCACTTCCACTTATGGTCCTATAGCTTAGGGAAATTAAAATCAAAAAGACACAGCCACCCCAAAGTTTGGGACGGCTCTGTTTACAAGAACCTCGTTTACGGTACAAGTTCAATATCGCAGAAAGTGAAAAATGGATAAAGAAGTTGTGGTACTTACGTACAATGCAATATCACTCAGCAATGAAATCTATGTCATCAGGCCCGTAGCAGCATAATGAGTGGATTCAGGTATGATGATTCTAACTGAAATAAGTCACACAGAAAAAGAAACATCATAAGATATCACTAATACACGGAATGTAAACTTGGCTACACAGGAACTGGATTACAAAACAGAACAGGGTCTCAAATTTAGAAAACCAACTTATGCTTGCTTAAGGGGAAAGGTGAGTTGGGGTGCTGCATAAAACCAGAGATTTAAATGAACACAGATAAAGTTCCTTAAGCCAAATATAGAATAGACAAGAACTACTCCTTGCTCAACGAAATGGACTCAACACCCCATATTAAAAGCCTAAGAATGTACCTGACTAGTAAGTATCTTAAAACCTATGAATTGCTATGTCTCTGAAAGAAAATCAAGCGTGTGTACAGGGGCATAAACGCAGCAGTGATAGGATTGGAGAGGTTCGGTGAGCAAATGAAGACCCTTTGAAGTCATATTGCATGGTACCCATTCCACGGGTCTCAACTCTCCAGGTTTAAGGGATTCTGCCTTCAGGTAAAACATGCACATGGAACCCAGAGTATGATCAACCGTGTGGTCGGGAGACGTGTTCCAATATGTCTCAGTTCTCGTCCCCTGGTACTCGGGTGCAACATTCCAGACGCTTTACTAACACTCTCCCGACTTGGAGAGTCAGTGCCTTTAACCTCCTGTTTGGCCCAGTTTGCAATTTCTGCGGAAGATGAACAGGAATAGGGAGAACCAATGAGAGACTAGCTGGAGGTGTCTGGACGGGCAAATTTAACTCTTATTTCCCACCAGGAAGAGGAATTAACCAAAGGCTCAGCGTGCCGTGCCGGAACCAGATTAGGGCCTGAAGCAATCCTGCGGTGTTGCGGCCAGCTCACAAGAAAGCGAGTTGAAGAAAGGAGCTCAGGGGCACTGTAATTCACAAACCTGCAGAGTTATAAATGACAGCTATCGTCCAAAAATATACTGAAGTAAGGCTGCCAAGAGGACTTGAAAGCGGGGCAGAATTGCAGGAAACCGATTTCAGGAGGTAGACTGGAATTGCATTTAAAGCATAGGAAAAGAGGCAGAACGTCCACAATGATGCGCTTGGCCAAAAAGGGCGTATGCGTTTTTTCCTGAATATATTCAGGAAAAAACGCATACGCCCTTTTTGGCCAACCAAGCAAGCTTGCAAAGGAAATCTGCACTACAATGAAGTCTCACTTCCCCCCGGTCAAAAGGGCCATCTGAAAAAAGTGTAAAATCCAGAAAGGCAGGACAGGCCATGGAGAACTGGGAGCCTTGTTATGCTGATGGGCGGGATGTAAATTGCCAACAGCCACTCGGGAGAGGTGTATGGTGTTTCCTGAAACATCTAAAAAACAAAGCAACAGAGCCTAGGGCACTTCCACTTATGGTCCTATAGCTTAGGGAAATTAAAATCAAAAAGACACAGCCACCCCAAAGTTTGGGACGGCTCTGTTTACAAGAACCTCGTTTACGGTACAAGTTCAATATCGCAGAAAGTGAAAAATGGATAAAGAAGTTGTGGTACTTACGTACAATGCAATATCACTCAGCAATGAAATCTATGTCATCAGGCCCGTAGCAGCATAATGAGTGGATTCAGGTATGATGATTCTAACTGAAATAAGTCACACAGAAAAAGAAACATCATAAGATATCACTAATACACGGAATGTAAACTTGGCTACACAGGAACTGGATTACAAAACAGAACAGGGTCTCAAATTTAGAAAACCAACTTATGCTTGCTTAAGGGGAAAGGTGAGTTGGGGTGCTGCATAAAACCAGAGATTGAAATGAGCACAGATAAAGTTCCTTAAGCCAAATATAGAATAGACAAGAACTACTCCTTGCTCAACGAAATGGACTCAACACCCCATATTAAACGCCTAAGAATGTACCTGACTAGTAAGTATCTTAAAACCTATGCACTGCTCTGTCTCTGAAAGAAAATCAAGCATGTGTACAGGGGAATAAACGCAGCAGTGATAGGATTGGAGAGGTTCGGTGAGCAAATGAAGACCCTTTGAAGTCATATTGCATGGTACCCATTCCACGGGTCTCAACTCTCCAGGTTTAAGGGATTCTTCCTTCAGCTAAAACATGCACGTGGAACCCAGAGTATGATCAACCGTGTGATGGGGAGACGTGTTCCAATATGTCTCAGTACTCGTCCCCTGGTACTCGGGTGCAACATTCCAGACGCTTTACTAACACTCTCCCGACTTGGAGAGTCAGTGCCTTTAACCTCCTGTTTGGCCCAGTTTGCAATTTCTGTGGAAGATGAACAGGAATAGGGAGAACCAATGAGAGACTAGCTGGAGGTGTCTGGACGGGCAAATTTAACTCTCATTTCCCACCAGGAAGAGGAATTAACCAAAGGCTCAGCGTGCCGTGCCGGAACCAGATTAGGGCCTGAAGCAATCCTGCGGTGTTGCGGCCAGCTCACAAGAAAGCGAGTTGAAGAAAGGAGCTCAGGGGCACTGTAATTCACAAACCTGCAGAGTTATAAATGACAGCTATCGTCCAAAAATATACTGAAGTAAGGCTGCCAAGAGGACTTGAAAGCGGGGCAGAATTGCAGGAAACCGATTTCAGGAGGTAGACTGGAATTGCATTTAAAGCATAGGAAAAGAGGCAGAACGTCCACAATGATGCACTTGGCCAAAAAGGGCGTATGCGTTTTTTCCTGAATATATTCAGGAAAAAACGCATACGCCCTTTTTGGCCAACCAAGCAAGCTTGCAAAGGAAATCTGCACTACAATGAAGTCTCACTTCCCCCCGGTCAAAAGGGCCATCTGAAAAAAGTGTAAAATCCAGAAAGGCAGGACAGGCCATGGAGAACTGGGAGCCTTGTTATGCTGATGGGCGGGATGTAAATTGCCAAGAGCCACTCTTGAGAGGTGTATGGTGTTTCCTGAAACATCTAAAAAACAAAGCAACAGAGCCTAGGGCACTTCCACTTATGGTCCTATAGCTTAGGGAAATTAAAATCAAAAAGACACAGCCACCCCAAAGTTTGGGACGGCTCTGTTTACAAGAACCTCGTTTACGGTACAAGTTCAATATCGCAGAAAGTGAAAAATGGATAAAGAAGTTGTGGTACTTACGTACAATGCAATATCACTCAGCAATGAAATCTATGTCATCAGGCCCGTAGCAGCATAATGAGTGGATTCAGGTATGATGATTCTAACTGAAATAAGTCACACAGAAAAAGAAACATCATAAGATATCACTAATACACGGAATGTAAACTTGGCTACACAGGAACTGGATTACAAAACAGAACAGGGTCTCAAATTTAGAAAACCAACTTATGCTTGCTTAAGGGGAAAGGTGAGTTGGGGTGCTGCATAAAACCAGAGATTGAAATGAGCACAGATAAAGTTCCTTAAGCCAAATATAGAATAGACAAGAACTACTCCTTGCTCAACGAAATGGACTCAACACCCCATATTAAACGCCTAAGAATGTACCTGACTAGTAAGTATCTTAAAACCTATGCACTGCTCTGTCTCTGAAAGAAAATCAAGCATGTGTACAGGGGCATAAACGCAGCAGTGATAGGATTGGAGAGGTTCGGTGAGCAAATGAAGACCCTTTGAAGTCATATTGCATGGTACCCATTCCACGGGTCTCAACTCTCCAGGTTTAAGGGATTCTTCCTTCAGCTAAAACATGCACGTGGAACCCAGAGTATGATCAACCGTGTGATCGGGAGACGTGTTCCAATATGTCTCAGTTCTCGTCCCCTGGTACTCGGGTGCAACATTCCAGACGCTTTACTAACACTCTCCCGACTTGGAGAGTCAGTGCCTTTAACCTCCTGTTTGGCCCAGTTTGCAATTTCTGCGGAAGATGAACAGGAATAGGGAGAACCAATGAGAGACTAGGTGGAGGTGTCTGGACGGGCAAATTTAACTCTCATTTCCCACCAGGAAGAGGAATTAACCAAAGGCTCAGCGTGCCGTGCCGGAACCAGATTAGGGCCTGAAGCAATCCTGCGGTGTTGCGGCCAGCTCACAAGAAAGCGAGTTGAAGAAAGGAGCTCAGGGGCACTGTAATTCACAAACCTGCAGAGTTATAAATGACAGCTATCGTCCAAAAATATACTGAAGTAAGGCTGCCAAGAGGACTTGAAAGCGGGGCAGAATTGCAGGAAACCGATTTCAGGAGGTAGACTGGAATTGCATTTAAAGCATAGGAAAAGAGGCAGAACGTCCACAATGATGCACTTGGCCAAAAAGGGCATATGCGTTTTTTCCTGAATATATTCAGGAAAAAACGCATACGCCCTTTTTGGCCAACCAAGCAAGCTTGCAAAGGAAATCTGCACTACAATGAAGTCTCACTTCCCCCCGGTCAAAAGGGCCATCTGAAAAAAGTGTAAAATCCAGAAAGGCAGGACAGGCCATGGAGAACTGGGAGCCTTGTTATGCTGATGGGCGGGATGTAAATTGCCAACAGCCACTCGGGAGAGGTGTATGGTGTTTCCTGAAACATCTAAAAAACAAAGCAATAGAGCCTAGGGCACTTCCACTTATGGTCCTATAGCTTAGGGAAATTAAAATCAAAAAGACACAGCCACCCCAAAGTTTGGGACGGCTCTGTTTACAAGAACCTCGTTTACGGTACAAGTTCAATATCGCAGAAAGTGAAAAATGGATAAAGAAGTTGTGGTACTTACGTACAATGCAATATCACTCAGCAATGAAATCTATGTCATCAGGCCCGTAGCAGCATAATGAGTGGATTCAGGTATGATGATTCTAACTGAAATAAGTCACACAGAAAAAGAAACATCATAAGATATCACTAATACACGGGATGTAAACTTGGCTACACAGGAACTGGATTACAAAACAGAACAGGGTCTCAAATTTAGAAAACCAACTTATGCTTGCTTAAGGGGAAAGGTGAGTTGGGGTGCTGCATCAAACCAGAGATTGAAATGAGCACAGATAAAGTTCCTTAAGCCAAATATGGAATAGACAAGAACTACTCCTTGCTCAACGAAATGGACTCAACACCCCATATTAAACGCCTAAGAATGTACCTGACTAGTAAGTATCTTAAAACCTATGGATTGCTATGTCTCTGAAAGAAAATCAAGCGTGTGTACAGGGGCATAAACGCAGCAGTGATAGGATTGGAGAGGTTCGGTGAGCAAATGAAGACCCTTTGAAGTCATATTGCATGGTACCCATTCCACGGGTCTCAACTCTCCAGGTTTAAGGGATTCTGCCTTCAGGTAAAACATGCACGTGGTACCCAGAGTATGATCACCCGTGTGATCGGGAGACATGTTCCAATATGTCTCAGTTCTCGTCCCCTGGTACTCGGGTGCAACATTCCAGACGCTTTACTAACACTCTCCCGACTTGGAGAGTCAGTGCCTTTAACCTCCTGTTTGGCCCAGTTTGCAATTTCTGCGGAAGATGAACAGGAATAGGGAGAACCAATGAGAGACTAGCTGGAGGTGTCTGGACGGGCAAATTTAACTCTCATTTCCCACCAGGAAGAGGAATTAACCAAAGGCTCAGCGTGCCGTGCCGGAACAAGATTAGGGCCTGAAGCAATCCTGCGGTGTTGCGGCCAGCTCACAAGAAAGCGAGTTGAAGAAAGGAGCTCAGGGGCACTGTAATTCACAAACCTGCAGAGTTATAAATGACAGCTATCGTCCAAAAATATACTGAAGTAAGGCTGCCAAGAGGACTTGAAAGCGGGGCAGAATTGCAGGAAACCGATTTCAGGAGGTAGACTGGAATTGCATTTAAAGCATAGGAAAAGAGGCAGAACGTCCACAATGATGCACTTGGCCAAAAAGGGCATATGCGTTTTTTCCTGAATATATTCAGGAAAAAACGCATACGCCCTTTTTGGCCAACCAAGCAAGCTTGCAAAGGAAATCTGCACTACAATGAAGTCTCACTTCCCCCCGGTCAAAAGGGCCATCTGAAAAAAGTGTAAAATCCAGAAAGGCAGGACAGGCCATGGAGAACTGGGAGCCTTGTTATGCTGATGGGCGGGATGTAAATTGCCAACAGCCACTCGGGAGAGGTGTATGGTGTTTCCTGAAACATCTAAAAAACAAAGCAATAGAGGCTAGGGCACTTCCACTTATGGTCCTATAGCTTAGGGAAATTAAAATCAAAAAGACACAGCCACCCCAAAGTTTGGGACGGCTCTGTTTACAAGAACCTCGTTTACGGTACAAGTTCAATATCGCAGAAAGTGAAAAATGGATAAAGAAGTTGTGGTACTTACGTACAATGCAATATCACTCAGCAATGAAATCTATGTCATCAGGCCCATAGCAGCATAATGAGTGGATTCAGGTATGATGATTCTAACTGAAATAAGTCACACAGAAAAAGAAACATCATAAGATATCACTAATACACGGAATGTAAACTTGGCTACACAGGAACTGGATTACAAAACAGAACAGGGTCTCAAATTTAGAAAACCAACTTATGCTTGCTTAAGGGGAAAGGTGAGTTTGGGTGCTGCATAAAACCAGAGATTGAAATGAGCACAGATAAAGTTCCTTAAGCCAAATATGGAATAGACAAGAACTACTCCTTGCTCAACGAAATGGACTCAACACCCCATATTAAACGCCTAAGAATGTACCTGACTAGTAAGTATCTTAAAACCTATGGATAGCTATGTGTCTGAAAGAAAATCAAGCGTGTGTACAGGGGCATAAACGCAGCAGTGATAGAATTGGAGAGGTTCGGTCAGCAAATGAAGACCCTTTGAAGTCATATTGCATGGTACCCATTCCACGGGACTCAACTCTCCAGGTTTAAGGGATTCTGCCTTCAGGTAAAACATGCACATGGAACCCAGAGTATGATCAACCGTGTGGTCGGGAGACATGTTCCAATATGTCTCAGTTCTCGTCCCCTGGTACTCGGGTGCAACATTCCAGACGCTTTACTAACACTCTCCCGACGTGGAGAGTCAGTGCCTTTAACCTCCTGTTTGGCCCATTTGCAATTTCTGAGGAAGATGAACAGGAATAGGGAGAACCAATGAGAGACTAGGTGGAGGTGTCTGGACGGGCAAATTTAACTCTCATTTCCCACCAGGAAGAGGAATTAACCAAAGGCTCAGCGTGCCGTGCCGGAACCAGATTAGGGCCTGAAGCAATCCTGCGGTGTTGCGGCCAGCTCACAAGAAAGCGAGTTGAAGAAAGGAGCTCAGGGGCACTGTAATTCACAAACCTGCAGAGTTATAAATGACAGCTATCGTCCAAAAATATACTGAAGTAAGGCTGCCAAGAGGACTTGAAAGCGGGGCAGAATTGCAGGAAACCGATTTCAGGAGGTAGACTGGAATTGCATTTAAAGCATAGGAAAAGAGGCAGAACGTCCACAATGATGCACTTGGCCAAAAAGGGCGTATGCGTTTTTTCCTGAATATATTCAGGAAAAAACGCATACGCCCTTTTTGGCCAACGAAGCAAGCTTGCAAAGGAAATCTGCACTACAATGAAGTCTCACTTCCCACCCGTCAAAAGGGCCATCTGAAAAAAGTAAAATCCAGAAAGGCAGGACAGGCCATGGAGAACTGGGAGCCTTGTTATGCTGATGGGCGGGATGTAAATTGCCAACAGCCACTCGGGAGAGGTGTATGGTGTTTCCTGAAACATCTAAAAAACAAAGCAATAGAGCCTAGGGCACTTCCACTTATGGTCCTATAGCTTAGGGAAATTAAAATCAAAAAGACACAGCCACCCCAAAGTTTGGGACGGCTCTGTTTACAAGAACCTCGTTTACGGTACAAGTTCAATATCGCAGAAAGTGAAAAATGGATAAAGAAGTTGTGGTACTTACGTACAATGCAATATCACTCAGCAATGAAATCTATGTCATCAGGCCCGTAGCAGCATAATGAGTGGATTCAGGTATGATGATTCTAACTGAAATAAGTCACACAGAAAAAGAAACATCATAAGATATCACTAATACACGGGATGTAAACTTGGCTACACAGGAACTGGATTACAAAACAGAACAGGGTCTCAAATTTAGAAAACCAACTTATGCTTGCTTAAGGGGAAAGGTGAGTTGGGGTGCTGCATCAAACCAGAGATTGAAATGAGCACAGATAAAGTTCCTTAAGCCAAATATGGAATAGACAAGAACTACTCCTTGCTCAACGAAATGGACTCAACACCCCATATTAAACGCCTAAGAATGTACCTGACTAGTAAGTATCTTAAAACCTATGGATTGCTATGTCTCTGAAAGAAAATCAAGCGTGTGTACAGGGGCATAAACGCAGCAGTGATAGGATTGGAGAGGTTCGGTGAGCAAATGAAGACCCTTTGAAGTCATATTGCATGGTACCCATTCCACGGGTCTCAACTCTCCAGGTTTAAGGGATTCTGCCTTCAGGTAAAACATGCACGTGGTACCCAGAGTATGATCACCCGTGTGATCGGGAGACATGTTCCAATATGTCTCAGTTCTCGTCCCCTGGTACTCGGGTGCAACATTCCAGACGCTTTACTAACACTCTCCCGACTTGGAGAGTCAGTGCCTTTAACCTCCTGTTTGGCCCAGTTTGCAATTTCTGCGGAAGATGAACAGGAATAGGGAGAACCAATGAGAGACTAGCTGGAGGTGTCTGGACGGGCAAATTTAACTCTCATTTCCCACCAGGAAGAGGAATTAACCAAAGGCTCAGCGTGCCGTGCCGGAACAAGATTAGGGCCTGAAGCAATCCTGCGGTGTTGCGGCCAGCTCACAAGAAAGCGAGTTGAAGAAAGGAGCTCAGGGGCACTGTAATTCACAAACCTGCAGAGTTATAAATGACAGCTATCGTCCAAAAATATACTGAAGTAAGGCTGCCAAGAGGACTTGAAAGCGGGGCAGAATTGCAGGAAACCGATTTCAGGAGGTAGACTGGAATTGCATTTAAAGCATAGGAAAAGAGGCAGAACGTCCACAATGATGCACTTGGCCAAAAAGGGCGTATGCGTTTTTTCCTGAATATATTCAGGAAAAAACGCATACGCCCTTTTTGGCCAACCAAGCAAGCTTGCAAAGGAAATCTGCACTACAATGAAGTCTCACTTCCCCCCGGTCAAAAGGGCCATCTGAAAAAAGTGTAAAATCCAGAAAGGCAGGACAGGCCATGGAGAACTGGGAGCCTTGTTATGCTGATGGGCGGGATGTAAATTGCCAACAGCCACTCGGGAGAGGTGTATGGTGTTTCCTGAAACATCTAAAAAACAAAGCAATAGAGGCTAGGGCACTTCCACTTATGGTCCTATAGCTTAGGGAAATTAAAATCAAAAAGACACAGCCACCCCAAAGTTTGGGACGGCTCTGTTTACAAGAACCTCGTTTACGGTACAAGTTCAATATCGCAGAAAGTGAAAAATGGATAAAGAAGTTGTGGTACTTACGTACAATGCAATATCACTCAGCAATGAAATCTATGTCATCAGGCCCATAGCAGCATAATGAGTGGATTCAGGTATGATGATTCTAACTGAAATAAGTCACACAGAAAAAGAAACATCATAAGATATCACTAATACACGGAATGTAAACTTGGCTACACAGGAACTGGATTACAAAACAGAACAGGGTCTCAAATTTAGAAAACCAACTTATGCTTGCTTAAGGGGAAAGGTGAGTTTGGGTGCTGCATAAAACCAGAGATTGAAATGAGCACAGATAAAGTTCCTTAAGCCAAATATGGAATAGACAAGAACTACTCCTTGCTCAACGAAATGGACTCAACACCCCATATTAAACGCCTAAGAATGTACCTGACTAGTAAGTATCTTAAAACCTATGGATAGCTATGTGTCTGAAAGAAAATCAAGCGTGTGTACAGGGGCATAAACGCAGCAGTGATAGAATTGGAGAGGTTCGGTCAGCAAATGAAGACCCTTTGAAGTCATATTGCATGGTACCCATTCCACGGGACTCAACTCTCCAGGTTTAAGGGATTCTGCCTTCAGGTAAAACATGCACATGGAACCCAGAGTATGATCAACCGTGTGGTCGGGAGACATGTTCCAATATGTCTCAGTTCTCGTCCCCTGGTACTCGGGTGCAACATTCCAGACGCTTTACTAACACTCTCCCGACGTGGAGAGTCAGTGCCTTTAACCTCCTGTTTGGCCCATTTGCAATTTCTGAGGAAGATGAACAGGAATAGGGAGAACCAATGAGAGACTAGGTGGAGGTGTCTGGACGGGCAAATTTAACTCTCATTTCCCACCAGGAAGAGGAATTAACCAAAGGCTCAGCGTGCCGTGCCGGAACCAGATTAGGGCCTGAAGCAATCCTGCGGTGTTGCGGCCAGCTCACAAGAAAGCGAGTTGAAGAAAGGAGCTCAGGGGCACTGTAATTCACAAACCTGCAGAGTTATAAATGACAGCTATCGTCCAAAAATATACTGAAGTAAGGCTGCCAAGAGGACTTGAAAGCGGGGCAGAATTGCAGGAAACCGATTTCAGGAGGTAGACTGGAATTGCATTTAAAGCATAGGAAAAGAGGCAGAACGTCCACAATGATGCACTTGGCCAAAAAGGGCGTATGCGTTTTTTCCTGAATATATTCAGGAAAAAACGCATACGCCCTTTTTGGCCAACGAAGCAAGCTTGCAAAGGAAATCTGCACTACAATGAAGTCTCACTTCCCACCCGTCAAAAGGGCCATCTGAAAAAAGTAAAATCCAGAAAGGCAGGACAGGCCATGGAGAACTGGGAGCCTTGTTATGCTGATGGGCGGGATGTAAATTGCCAACAGCCACTCGGGAGAGGTGTATGGTGTTTCCTGAAACATCTAAAAAACAAAGCAACAGAGCCTAGGGCACTTCCACTTATGGTCCTATAGCTTAGGGAAATTAAAATCAAAAAGACACAGCCACCCCAAAGTTTGGGACGGCTCTGTTTACAAGAACCTCGTTTACGGTACAAGTTCAATATCGCAGAAAGTGAAAAATGGATACAGAAGTTGTGGTACTTACGTACAATGCAATATCACTCAGCAATGAAATCTATGTCATCAGGCCCGTAGCAGCATAATGAGTGGATTCAGGTATGATGATTCTAACTGAAATAAGTCACACAGAAAAAGAAACATCATAAGATATCACTAATACACGGAATGTAAACTTGGCTACACAGGAACTGGATTACAAAACAGAACAGGGTCTCAAATTTAGAAAACCAACTTATGCTTGCTTAAGGGGAAAGGTGAGTTGGGGTGCTGCATCAAACCAGAGATTGAAATGAGCACAGATAAAGTTCCTTAAGCCAAATATGGAATAGACAAGAACTACTCCTTGCTCAACGAAATGGACTCAACACCCCATATTAAACGCCTAAGAATGTACCTGACTAGTAAGTATCTTAAAACCTATGGATTGCTATGTCTCTGAAAGAAAATCAAGCGTGTGTACAGGGGCATAAACGCAGCAGTGATAGGATTGGAGAGGTTCGGTGAGCAAATGAAGACCCTTTGAAGTCATATTGCATGGTACCCATTCCACGGGTCTCAACTCTCCAGGTTTAAGGGATTCTTCCTTCAGCTAAAACATGCACGTGG
Organism: Leucopleurus acutus; assembly: GCF_964270905.1. NCBI lineage: Eukaryota > Metazoa > Chordata > Mammalia > Artiodactyla > Delphinidae > Leucopleurus > Leucopleurus acutus. Next base: position 623,548 of record NW_028139195.1, read on the forward strand.
AACCCAGAGTATGATCAACCGTGTGATCGGGAGACGTGTTCCAATATGTCTCAGTTCTCGTCCCCTGGTACTCGGGTGCAACATTCCAGACGCTTTACTAACACTCTCCCGACTTGGAGAGTCAGTGCCTTTAACCTCCTGTTTGGCCCAGTTTGCAATTTCTGCGGAAGATGAACAGGAATAGGGAGAACCAATGAGAGACTAGCTGGAGGTGTCTGGACGGGCAAATTTAACTCTTATTTCCCACCAGGAAGAGGAATTAACCAAAGGCTCAGCGTGCCGTGCCGGAACCAGATTAGGGCCTGAAGCAATCCTGCGGTGTTGCGGCCAGCTCACAAGAAAGCGAGTTGAAGAAAGGAGCTCAGGGGCACTGTAATTCACAAACCTGCAGAGTTATAAATGACAGCTATCGTCCAAAAATATACTGAAGTAAGGCTGCCAAGAGGACTTGAAAGCGGGGCAGAATTGCAGGAAACCGATTTCAGGAGGTAGACTGGAATTGCATTTAAAGCATAGGAAAAGAGGCAGAACGTCCACAATGATGCACTTGGCCAAAAAGGGCGTATGCGTTTTTTCCTGAATATATTCAGGAAAAAACGCATACGCCCTTTTTGGCCAACCAAGCAAGCTTGCAAAGGAAATCTGCACTACAATGAAGTCTCACTTCCCCCCGGTCAAAAGGGCCATCTGAAAAAAGTGTAAAATCCAGAAAGGCAGGACAGGCCATGGAGAACTGGGAGCCTTGTTATGCTGATGGGCGGGATGTAAATTGCCAACAGCCACTCCGGAGAGGTGTATGGTGTTTCCTGAAACATCTAAAAAACAAAGCAACAGAGCCTAGGGCACTTCCACTTATGGTCCTATAGCTTAGGGAAATTAAAATCAAAAAGACACAGCCACCCCAAAGTTTGGGACGGCTCTGTTTACAAGAACCTCGTTTACGGTACAAGTTCAATATCGCAGAAAGTGAAAAATGGATAAAGAACTTGTGGTACTTACGTACAATGCAATATCACTCAGCAATGAAATCTATGTCATCAGGCCCGTAGCAGCATAATGAGTGGATTCAGGTATGATGATTCTAACTGAAATAAGTCACACAGAAAAAGAAACATCATAAGATATCACTAATACACGGGATGTAAACTTGGCTACACAGGAACTGGATTACAAAACAGAACAGGGTCTCAAATTTAGAAAACCAACTTATGCTTGCTTAAGGGGAAAGGTGAGTTGGGGTGCTGCATAAAACCAGAGATTGAAATGAGCACAGATAAAGTTCCTTAAGCCAAATATGGAATAGACAAGAACTACTCCTTGCTCAACGAAATGGACTCAACACCCCATATTAAACGCCTAAGAATGTACCTGACTAGTAAGTATCTTAAAACCTATGGATTGCTATGTCTCTGAAAGAAAATCAAGCGTGTGTACAGGGGCATAAACGCAGCAGTGATAGGATTGGAGAGGTTCGGTGAGCAAATGAAGACCCTTTGAAGTCATATTGCATGGTACCCATTCCACGGGTCTCAACTCTCCAGGTTTAAGGGATTCTTCCTTCAGCTAAAACATGCACGTGGAACCCAGAGTATGATCAACCGTGTGATTGGGAGACGTGTTCCAATATGTCTCAGTTCTCGTCCCCTGGTACTCGGGTGCAACATTCCAGACGCTTTACTAACACTCTCCCGACTTGGAGAGTCAGTGCCTTTAACCTCCTGTTTGGCCCAGTTTGCAATTTCTGCGGAAGATGAACAGGAATAGGGAGAACCAATGAGAGACTAGCTGGAGGTGTCTGGACGGGCAAATTTAACTCTCATTTCCCACCAGGAAGAGGAATTAACCAAAGGCTCAGCGTGCCGTGCCGGAACCAGATTAGGGCCTGAAGCAATCCTGCGGTGTTGCGGCCAGCTCACAAGAAAGCGAGTTGAAGAAAGGAGCTCAGGGGCACTGTAATTCACAAACCTGCAGAGTTATAAATGACAGCTATCGTCCAAAAATATACTGAAGTAAGGCTGCCAAGAGGACTTGAAAGCGGGGCAGAATTGCAGGAAACCGATTTCAGGAGGTAGACTGGAATTGCATTTAAAGCATAGGAAAAGAGGCAGAACGTCCACAATGATGCGCTTGGCCAAAAAGGGCGTATGCGTTTTTTCCTGAATATATTCAGGAAAAAACGCATACGCCCTTTTTGGCCAACCAAGCAAGCTTGCAAAGGAAATCTGCACTACAATGAAGTCTCACTTCCCCCCGGTCAAAAGGGCCATCTGAAAAAAGTGTAAAATCCAGAAAGGCAGGACAGGCCATGGAGAACTGGGAGCCTTGTTATGCTGATGGGCGGGATGTAAATTGCCAACAGCCACTCGGGAGAGGTGTATGGTGTTTCCTGAAACATCTAAAAAACAAAGCAACAGAGCCTAGGGCACTTCCACTTATGGTCCTATAGCTTAGGGAAATTAAAATCAAAAAGACACAGCCACCCCAAAGTTTGGGACGGCTCTGTTTACAAGAACCTCGTTTACGGTACAAGTTCAATATCGCAGAAAGTGAAAAATGGATAAAGAAGTTGTGGTACTTACGTACAATGCAATATCACTCAGCAATGAAATCTATGTCATCAGGCCCGTAGCAGCATAATGAGTGGATTCAGGTATGATGATTCTAACTGAAATAAGTCACACAGAAAAAGAAACATCATAAGATATCACTAATACACGGAATGTAAACTTGGCTACACAGGAACTGGATTACAAAACAGAACAGGGTCTCAAATTTAGAAAACCAACTTATGCTTGCTTAAGGGGAAAGGTGAGTTGGGGTGCTGCATAAAACCAGAGATTGAAATGAGCACAGATAAAGTTCCTTAAGCCAAATATAGAATAGACAAGAACTACTAATTGCTCAACGAAATGGACACAACACCCCATATTAAACGCCTAAGAATGTACCTGACTAGTAAGTATCTTAAAACCTATGCACTGCTCTGTCTCTGAAAGAAAATCAAGCATGTGTACAGGGGCATAAACGCAGCAGTGATAGGATTGGAGAGGTTCGGTGAGCAAATGAAGACCCTTTGAAGTCATATTGCATGGTACCCATTCCACGGGTCTCAACTCTCCAGGTTTAAGGGATTCTTCCTTCAGCTAAAACATGCACGTGGAACCCAGAGTATGATCAACCGTGTGATGGGGAGACGTGTTCCAATATGTCTCAGTTCTCGTCCCCTGGTACTCGGGTGCAACATTCCAGACGCTTTACTAACACTCTCCCGACTTGGAGAGTCAGTGCTTTTAACCTCCTGTTTGGCCCAGTTTGCAATTTCTGTGGAAGATGAACAGGAATAGGGAGAACCAATGAGAGACTAGCTGGAGGTGTCTGGACGGGCAAATTTAACTCTCATTTCCCACCAGGAAGAGGAATTAACCAAAGGCTCAGCGTGCCGTGCCAGAACCAGATTAGGGCCTGAAGCAATCCTGCGGTGTTGCGGCCAGCTCACAAGAAAGCGAGTTGAAGAAAGGAGCTCAGGGGCACTGTAATTCACAAACCTGCAGAGTTATAAATGACAGCTATCGTCCAAAAATATACTGAAGTAAGGCTGCCAAGAGGACTTGAAAGCGGGGCAGAATTGCAGGAAACCGATTTCAGGAGGTAGACTGGAATTGCATTTAAAGCATAGGAAAAGAGGCAGAACGTCCACAATGATGCACTTGGCCAAAAAGGGCGTATGCGTTTTTTCCTGAATATATTCAGGAAAAAACGCATACGCCCTTTTTGGCCAACCAAGCAAGCTTGCAAAGGAAATCTGCACTACAATGAAGTCTCACTTCCCCCCGGTCAAAAGGGCCATCTGAAAAAAGTGTAAAATCCAGAAAGACAGGACAGGCCATGGAGAACTGGGAGCCTTGTTATGCTGATGGGCGGGATGTAAATTGCCAACAGCCACTCGGGAGAGGTGTATGGTGTTTCCTGAAACATCTAAAAAACAAAGCAACAGAGCCTAGGGCACTTCCACTTATGGTCCTATAGCTTAGGGAAATTAAAATCAAAAAGACACAGCCACCCCAAAGTTTGGGACGGCTCTGTTTACAAGAACCTCGTTTACGGTACAAGTTCAATATCGCAGAAAGTGAAAAATGGATAAAGAAGTTGTGGTACTTACGTACAATGCAATATCACTCAGCAATGAAATCTATGTCATCAGGCCCGTAGCAGCATAATGAGTGGATTCAGGTATGATGATTCTAACTGAAATAAGTCACACAGAAAAAGAAACATCATAAGATATCACTAATACACGGGATGTAAACTTGGCTACACAGGAACTGGATTACAAAACAGAACAGGGTCTCAAATTTAGAAAACCAACTTATGCTTGCTTAAGGGGAAAGGTGAGTTGGGGTGCTGCATCAAACCAGAGATTGAAATGAGCACAGATAAAGTTCCTTAAGCCAAATATGGAATAGACAAGAACTACTCCTTGCTCAACGAAATGGACTCAACACCCCATATTAAACGCCTAAGAATGTACCTGACTAGTAAGTATCTTAAAACCTATGGATTGCTATGTCTCTGAAAGAAAATCAAGCGTGTGTACAGGGGCATAAACGCAGCAGTGATAGGATTGGAGAGGTTCGGTGAGCAAATGAAGACCCTTTGAAGTCATATTGCATGGTACCCATTCCACGGGTCTCAACTCTCCAGGTTTAAGGGATTCTTCCTTCAGCTAAAACATGCACGTGGAACCCAGAGTATGATCAACCGTGTGATCGGGAGACGTGTTCCAATATGTCTCAGTTCTCGTCCCCTGGTACTCGGGTGCAACATTCCAGACGCTTTACTAACACTCTCCCGACTTGGAGAGTCAGTGCCTTTAACCTCCTGTTTGGCCCAGTTTGCAATTTCTGCGGAAGATGAACAGGAATAGGGAGAACCAATGAGAGACTAGCTGGAGGTGTCTGGACGGGCAAATTTAACTCTCATTTCCCACCAGGAAGAGGAATTAACCAAAGGCTCAGCGTGCCGTGCCGGAACCAGATTAGGGCCTGAAGCAATCCTGCGGTGTTGCGGCCAGCTCACAAGAAAGCGAGTTGAAGAAAGGAGCTCAGGGGCACTGTAATTCACAAACCTGCAGAGTTATAAATGACAGCTATCGTCCAAAAATATACTGAAGTAAGGCTGCCAAGAGGACTTGAAAGCGGGGCAGAATTGCAGGAAACCGATTTCAGGAGGTAGACTGGAATTGCATTTAAAGCATAGGAAAAGAGGCAGAACGTCCACAATGATGCACTTGGCCAAAAAGGGCGTATGCGTTTTTTCCTGAATATATTCAGGAAAAAACGCATACGCCCTTTTTGGCCAACCAAGCAAGCTTGCAAAGGAAATCTGCACTACAATGAAGTCTCACTTCCCCCCGGTCAAAAGGGCCATCTGAAAAAAGTGTAAAATCCAGAAAGGCAGGACAGGCCATGGAGAACTGGGAGCCTTGTTATGCTGATGGGCGGGATGTAAATTGCCAACAGCCACTCGGGAGAGGTGTATGGTGTTTCCTGAAACATCTAAAAAACAAAGCAACAGAGCCTAGGGCACTTCCACTTATGGTCCTATAGCTTAGGGAAATTAAAATCAAAAAGACACAGCCACCCCAAAGTTTGGGACGGCTCTGTTTACAAGAACCTCGTTTACGGTACAAGTTCAATATCGCAGAAAGTGAAAAATGGATAAAGAAGTTGTGGTACTTACGTACAATGCAATATCACTCAGCAATGAAATCTATGTCATCAGGCCCGTAGCAGCATAATGAGTGGATTCAGGTATGATGATTCTAACTGAAATAAGTCACACAGAAAAAGAAACATCATAAGATATCACTAATACACGGAATGTAAACTTGGCTACACAGGAACTGGATTACAAAACAGAACAGGGTCTCAAATTTAGAAAACCAACTTATGCTTGCTTAAGGGGAAAGGTGAGTTGGGGTGCTGCATCAAACCAGAGATTGAAATGAGCACAGATAAAGTTCCTTAAGCCAAATATGGAATAGACAAGAACTACTCCTTGCTCAACGAAATGGACTCAACACCCCATATTAAACGCCTAAGAATGTACCTGACTAGTAAGTATCTTAAAACCTATGGATTGCTATGTCTCTGAAAGAAAATCAAGCGTGTGTACAGGGGCATAAACGCAGCAGTGATAGGATTGGAGAGGTTCGGTGAGCAAATGAAGACCCTTTGAAGTCATATTGCATGGTACCCATTCCACGGGTCTCAACTCTCCAGGTTTAAGGGATTCTTCCTTCAGCTAAAACATGCACGTGGAACCCAGAGTATGATCAACCGTGTGATCGGGAGACGTGTTCCAATATGTCTCAGTTCTTGTCCCCTGGTACTCGGGTGCAACATTCCAGACGCTTTACTAACACTCTCCCGACTTGGAGAGTCAGTGCTTTTAACCTCCTGTTTGGCCCAGTTTGCAATTTCTGTGGAAGATGAACAGGAATAGGGAGAACCAATGAGAGACTAGCTGGAGGTGTCTGGACGGGCAAATTTAACTCTCATTTCCCACCAGGAAGAGGAATTAACCAAAGGCTCAGCGTGCCGTGCCAGAACCAGATTAGGGCCTGAAGCAATCCTGCGGTGTTGCGGCCAGCTCACAAGAAAGCGAGTTGAAGAAAGGAGCTCAGGGGCACTGTAATTCACAAACCTGCAGAGTTATAAATGACAGCTATCGTCCAAAAATATACTGAAGTAAGGCTGCCAAGAGGACTTGAAAGCGGGGCAGAATTGCAGGAAACCGATTTCAGGAGGTAGACTGGAATTGCATTTAAAGCATAGGAAAAGAGGCAGAACGTCCACAATGATGCACTTGGCCAAAAAGGGCGTATGCGTTTTTTCCTGAATATATTCAGGAAAAAACGCATACGCCCTTTTTGGCCAACCAAGCAAGCTTGCAAAGGAAATCTGCACTACAATGAAGTCTCACTTCCCCCCGGTCAAAAGGGCCATCTGAAAAAAGTGTAAAATCCAGAAAGGCAGGACAGGCCATGGAGAACTGGGAGCCTTGTTATGCTGATGGGCGGGATGTAAATTGCCAACAGCCACTCGGGAGAGGTGTATGGTGTTTCCTGAAACATCTAAAAAACAAAGCAACAGAGCCTAGGGCACTTCCACTTATGGTCCTATAGCTTAGGGAAATTAAAATCAAAAAGACACAGCCACCCCAAAGTTTGGGACGGCTCTGTTTACAAGAACCTCGTTTACGGTACAAGTTCAATATCGCAGAAAGTGAAAAATGGATAAAGAAGTTGTGGTACTTACGTACAATGCAATATCACTCAGCAATGAAATCTATGTCATCAGGCCCGTAGCAGCATAATGAGTGGATTCAGGTATGATGATTCTAACTGAAATAAGTCACACAGAAAAAGAAACATCATAAGATATCACTAATACACGGGATGTAAACTTGGCTACACAGGAACTGGATTACAAAACAGAACAGGGTCTCAAATTTAGAAAACCAACTTATGCTTGCTTAAGGGGAAAGGTGAGTTGGGGTGCTGCATCAAACCAGAGATTGAAATGAGCACAGATAAAGTTCCTTAAGCCAAATATGGAATAGACAAGAACTACTCCTTGCTCAACGAAATGGACTCAACACCCCATATTAAACGCCTAAGAATGTACCTGACTAGTAAGTATCTTAAAACCTATGGATTGCTATGTCTCTGAAAGAAAATCAAGCGTGTGTACAGGGGCATAAACGCAGCAGTGATAGGATTGGAGACGTTCGGTGAGCAAATGAAGACCCTTTGAAGTCATATTGCATGGTACCCATTCCACGGGTCTCAACTCTCCAGGTTTAAGGGATTCTTCCTTCAGCTAAAACATGCACGTGGAACCCAGAGTATGATCAACCGTGTGATCGGGAGACGTGTTCCAATATGTCTCAGTTCTCGTCCCCTGGTACTCGGGTGCAACATTCCAGACGCTTTACTAACACTCTCCCGACTTGGAGAGTCAGTGCCTTTAACCTCCTGTTTGGCCCAGTTTGCAATTTCTGTGGAAGATGAACAGGAATAGGGAGAACCAATGAGAGACTAGCTGGAGGTGTCTGGACGGGCAAATTTAACTCTCATTTCCCACCAGGAAGAGGAATTAACCAAAGGCTCAGCGTGCCGTGCCGGAACCAGATTAGGGCCTGAAGCAATCCTGCGGTGTTGCGGCCAGCTCACAAGAAAGCGAGTTGAAGAAAGGAGCTCAGGGGCACTGTAATTCACAAACCTGCAGAGTTATAAATGACAGCTATCGTCCAAAAATATACTGAAGTAAGGCTGCCAAGAGGACTTGAAAGCGGGGCAGAATTGCAGGAAACCGATTTCAGGAGGTAGACTGGAATTGCATTTAAAGCATAGGAAAAGAGGCAGAACGTCCACAATGATTCACTTGGCCCAAAAGGGCGTATGCGTTTTTTCCTGAATATATTCAGGAAAAAACGCATACGCCCTTTTTGGCCAACCAAGCAAGCTTGCAAAGGAAATCTGCACTACAATGAAGTCTCACTTCCCCCCGGTCAAAAGGGCCATCTGAAAAAAGTGTAAAATCCAGAAAGGCAGGACAGGCCATGGAGAACTGGGAGCCTTGTTATGCTGATGGGCGGGATGTAAATTGCCAAGAGCCACTCCGGAGAGGTGTATGGTGTTTCCTGAAACATCTAAAAAACAAAGCAACAGAGCCTAGGGCACTTCCACTTATGGTCCTATAGCTTAGGGAAATTAAAATCAAAAAGACACAGCCACCCCAAAGTTTGGGACGGCTCTGTTTACAAGAATCTCGTTTACGGTACAAGTTCAATATCGCAGAAAGTGAAAAATGGATAAAGAAGTTGTGGTACTTACGTACAATGCAATATCACTCAGCAATGAAATCTATGTCATCAGGCCCGTAGCAGCATAATGAGTGGATTCAGGTATGATGATTCTAACTGAAATAAGTCACACAGAAAAAGAAACATCATAAGATATCACTAATACACGGGATGTAAACTTGGCTACACAGGAACTGGATTACAAAACAGAACAGGGTCTCAAATTTAGAAAACCAACTTATGCTTGCTTAAGGGGAAAGGTGAGTTGGGGTGCTGCATAAAACCAGAGATTGAAATGAGCACAGATAAAGTTCCTTAAGCCAAATATGGAATAGACAAGAACTACTCCTTGCTCAACGAAATGGACTCAACACCCCATATTAAACGCCTAAGAATGTACCTGACTAGTAAGTATCTTAAAACCTATGGATTGCTATGTCTCTGAAAGAAAATCAAGCGTGTGTACAGGGGCATAAACGCAGCAGTGATAGGATTGGAGAGGTTCGGTGAGCAAATGAAGACCCTTTGAAGTCATATTGCATGGTACCCATTCCACGGGTCTCAACTCTCCAGGTTTAAGGGATTCTTCCTTCAGCTAAAACATGCACGTGGAACCCAGAGTATGATCAACCGTGTGATCGGGAGACGTGTTCCAATATGTCTCAGTTCTCGTCCCCTGGTACTCGGGTGCAACATTCCAGACGCTTTACTAACACTCTCCCGACTTGGAGAGTCAGTGCCTTTAACCTCCTGTTTGGCCCAGTTTGCAATTTCTGCGGAAGATGAACAGGAATAGGGAGAACCAATGAGAGACTAGCTGGAGGTGTCTGGACGGGCAAATTTAACTCTCATTTCCCACCAGGAAGAGGAATTAACCAAAGGCTCAGCGTGCCGTGCCGGAACCAGATTAGGGCCTGAAGCAATCCTGCGGTGTTGCGGCCAGCTCACAAGAAAGCGAGTTGAAGAAAGGAGCTCAGGGGCACTGTAATTCACAAACCTGCAGAGTTATAAATGACAGCTATCGTCCAAAAATATACTGAAGTAAGGCTGCCAAGAGGACTTGAAAGCGGGGCAGAATTGCAGGAAACCGATTTCAGGAGGTAGACTGGAATTGCATTTAAAGCATAGGAAAAGAGGCAGAACGTCCACAATGATGCACTTGGCCAAAAAGGGCGTATGCGTTTTTTCCTGAATATATTCAGGAAAAAACGCATACGCCCTTTTTGGCCAACCAAGCAAGCTTGCAAAGGAAATCTGCACTACAATGAAGTCTCACTTCCCCCCGGTCAAAAGGGCCATCTGAAAAAAGTGTAAAATCCAGAAAGGCAGGACAGGCCATGGAGAACTGGGAGCCTTGTTATGCTGATGGGCGGGATGTAAATTGCCAAGAGCCACTCCGGAGAGGTGTATGGTGTTTCCTGAAACATCTAAAAAACAAAGCAACAGAGCCTAGGGCACTTCCACTTATGGTCCTATAGCTTAGGGAAATTAAAATCAAAAAGACACAGCCACCCCAAAGTTTGGGACGGCTCTGTTTACAAGAATCTCGTTTACGGTACAAGTTCAATATCGCAGAAAGTGAAAAATGGATAAAGAAGTTGTGGTACTTACGTACAATGCAATATCACTCAGCAATGAAATCTATGTCATCAGGCCCGTAGCAGCATAATGAGTGGATTCAGGTATGATGATTCTAACTGAAATAAGTCACACAGAAAAAGAAACATCATAAGATATCACTAATACACGGGATGTAAACTTGGCTACACAGGAACTGGATTACAAAACAGAACAGGGTCTCAAATTTAGAAAACCAACTTATGCTTGCTTAAGGGGAAAGGTGAGTTGGGGTGCTGCATAAAACCAGAGATTTAAATGAACACAGATAAAGTTCCTTAAGCCAAATATGGAATAGACAAGAACTACTCCTTGCTCAACGAAATGGACTCAACACCCCATATTAAACGCCTAAGAATGTACCTGACTAGTAAGTATCTTAAAACCTATGGATTGCTATGTCTCTGAAAGAAAATCAAGCGTGTGTACAGGGGCATAAACGCAGCAGTGATAGGATTGGAGAGGTTCGGTGAGCAAATGAAGACCCTTTGAAGTCATATTGCATGGTACCCATTCCACGGGTCTCAACTCTCCAGGTTTAAGGGATTCTGCATTCAGGTAAAATATGCACGTGGAACCCAGAGTATGATCACCCGTGTGATCGGGAGACATGTTCCAATATGTCTCAGTTCTCGTCCCCTGGTACTCGGGTGCAACATTCCAGACGCTTTACTAACACTCTCCCGACTTGGAGAGTCAGTGCCTTTAACCTCCTGTTTGGCCCAGTTTGCAATTTCTGCGGAAAATGAACAGGAATAGGGAGAACCAATGAGAGACTAGGTGGAGGTGTCTGGACGGGCAAATTTAACTCTTATTTCCCACCAGGAAGAGGAATTAACCAAAGGCTCAGCGTGCCGTGCCGGAACCAGATTAGGGCCTGAAGCATTCCTGCGGTGTTGCGGCCAGCTCACAAGAAAGCGAGTTGAAGAAAGGAGCTCAGGAGCACTGTAATTCACAAACCTGCAGAATTATAAATGACAACTATCGTCCAAAAATATACTGAAGTAAGGCTGCCAAGAGGACTTGAAAGCGGGGCAGAATTGCAGGAAACCGATTTCAGGAGGTAGACTGGAATTGCATTTAAAGCATAGGAAAAGAGGCAGAACGTCCACAATGATGCACTTGGCCAAAAAGGGCGTATGCGTTTTTTCCTGAATATATTCAGGAAAAAACGCATACGCCCTTTTTGGCCAACCAAGCAAGCTTGCAAAGGAAATCTGCACTACAATGAAGTCTCACTTCCCCCCGGTCAAAAGGGCCATCTGAAAAAAGTGTAAAATCCAGAAAGGCAGGACAGGCCATGGAGAACTGGGAGCCTTGTTATGCTGATGGGCGGGATGTAAATTGCCAACAGCCACTCGGGAGAGGTGTATGGTGTTTCCTGAAACATCTAAAAAACAAAGCAACAGAGCCTAGGGCACTTCCACTTATGGTCCTATAGCTTAGGGAAATTAAAATCAAAAAGACACAGCCACCCCAAAGTTTGGGACGGCTCTGTTTACAAGAACCTCGTTTACGGTACAAGTTCAATATCGCAGAAAGTGAAAAATGGATAAAGAAGTTGTGGTACTTATGTACAATGCAATATCACTCAGCAATGAAATCTATGTCATCAGGCCCGTAGCAGCATAATGAGTGGATTCAGGTATGATGATTCTAACTGAAATAAGTCACACAGAAAAAGAAACATCATAAGATATCACTAATACACGGAATGTAAACTTGGCTACACAGGAACTGGATTACAAAACAGAACAGGGTCTCAAATTTAGAAAACCAACTTATGCTTGCTTAAGGGGAAAGGTGAGTTGGGGTGCTGCATAAAACCAGAGATTGAAATGAGCACAGATAAAGTTCCTTAAGCCAAATATAGAATAGACAAGAACTACTCCTTGCTCAACGAAATGGACTCAACACCCCATATTAAACGCCTAAGAATGTACCTGACTAGTAAGTATCTTAAAACCTATGGATTGCTATGTCTCTGAAATAAAATCAAGCGTGTGTACAGGGGCACAAACGCAGCAGTGATAGGATTGGAGAGGTTCGGTGAGCAAATGAAGACCCTTTGAAGTCATATTGCATGGTACCAATTCCACGGGTCTCAACTCTCCAGGTTTAAGGGATTCTTCCTTCAGCTAAAACATGCACGTGGAACCCAGAGTATGATCAACCGTGTGATCGGGAGACGTGTTCCAATATGTCTCAGTTCTCGTCCCCTGGTACTCGGGTGCAACATTCCACACGCTTTACTAACACTCTCCCGACTTGGAGAGTCAGTGCCTTTAACCTCCTGTTTGGCCCAGTTTGCAATTTCTGCGGAAGATGAACAGGAATAGGGAGAACCAATGAGAGACTAGCTGGAGGTGTCTGGACGGGCAAATTTAACTCTCATTTCCCACCAGGAAGAGGAATTAACCAAAGGCTCAGCGTGCCGTGCCGGAACCAGATTAGGGCCTGAAGCAATCCTGCGGTGTTGCGGCCAGCTCACAAGAAAGCGAGTTGAAGAAAGGAGCTCAGGGGCACTGTAATTCACAAACCTGCAGAGTTATAAATGACAGCTATCGTCCAAAAATATACTGAAGTAAGGCTGCCAAGAGGACTTGAAAGCGGGGCAGAATTGCAGGAAACCGATTTCAGGAGGTAGACTGGAATTGCATTTAAAGCATAGGAAAAGAGGCAGAACGTCCACAATGATGCACTTGGCCAAAAAGGGCGTATGCGTTTTTTCCTGAATATATTCAGGAAAAAACGCATACGCCCTTTTTGGCCAACCAAGCAAGCTTGCAAAGGAAATCTGCACTACAATGAAGTCTCACTTCCCCCCGGTCAAAAGGGCCATCTGAAAAAAGTGTAAAATCCAGAAAGGCAGGACAGGCCATGGAGAACTGGGAGCCTTGTTATGCTGATGGGCGGGATGTAAATTGCCAAGAGCCACTCGGGAGAGGTGTATGGTGTTTCCTGAAACATCTAAAAAACAAAGCAACAGAGCCTAGGGCACTTCCACTTATGGTCCTATAGCTTAGGGAAATTAAAATCAAAAAGACACAGCCACCCCAAAGTTTGGGACGGCTCTGTTTACAAGAACCTCGTTTACGGTACAAGTTCAATATCGCAGAAAGCGAAAAATGGATAAAGAAGTTGTGGTACTTACGTACAATGCAATATCACTCAGCAATGAAATCTATGTCATCAGGCCCATAGCAGCATAATGAGTGGATTCAGGTATGATGATTCTAACTGAAATAAGTCACACAGAAAAAGAAACATCATAAGTTATCACTAATACACGGAATGTAAACTTAGCTACAGAGGAACTGGATTACAAATCAGAACAGGGTCTCAAATTTAGAAAACCAACTTATGCTTTCTTAAGCAAAAAGGTGAGTTGGGGTGCTGCATCAAACCAGAGATTGAAATGAGCACAGATAAAGTTCCTTAAGCCAAATATGGAATAGACAAGAGCTACTCCTTGCTCAACGAAATGGACTCAACACCCCATATTAAACGCCTAAGAATGTACCTGACTAGTAAGTATCTTAAAACCTATGGATTGCTATGTCTCTGAAAGAGAATGAAGCGTGTATACAGGGGCATAAACGCAGCAGTGATAGGATTGGAGAGGTTCGGTGAGCAAATGAAGACCCTTTGAAGTCATATTGCATGGTACCCATTCCACGGGTCTCAACTCTCCAGGTTTAAGGGATTCTTCCTTCAGCTAAAACATGCATGTGGAACCCAGAGTATGATCCACCGTGTGATCGGGAGACGTTTTCAAATGTGTCTCAGTTCTCGTCCCCTGGTACTCGGGTGCAACATTCCAGACTCTTTACTAACACTCTCCCGACTTGGAGAGTCAGTGCCTTTAACCTCCTGTTTGGCCCATTTGCAATTTCTGCGGAAGATGAACAGGAATAGGGAGAACCAATGAGAGACTAGCTGGAGGTGTCTGGACGGGCAAATTTAACTCTCATTCCCACCAGGAAGAGGAATTAACCAAAGGCTCAGCGTGCCTTGCCGGAACCAGATTAGGGCCTGAAGCAATCCTGCGGTGTTGTGGCCAGCTCACAAGAAAGCGAGTTGAAGAAAGGAGCTCAGGGACACTGTAATTCACAAACCTGCAGAGTTATAAATGACAGCTATCGTCCAAAAATATACTGAAGTAAGGCTGCCAAGAGGACTTGAAAGCGGGGCAGAATTGCAGGAAACCGATTTCAGGAGGTAGACTGCAATTGCATTTAAAGCATAGGAAAAGAGCAGAACGTCCACAATGATGCATTTGGCCAAAAAGGGCGTATGCGTTTTTTCCTGAATATATTCAGGAAAAAACGCATACGCCCTTTTTGACCAACCAAGCAAGCTCGCAAAGGAAATCTGCACTACAATGAAGTCTCACTTCCCCCTGGTCAAAAGGGCCATCTGAAAAAAGTGTAAAATCCAGAAAGGCAGGACAGGCCATGGAGAACTGGGAGCCTTGTTATGCTGATGGGCGGGATGTCAATTGCCAACAGCCATTCGGGAGAAGTGTATGGTGTTTCCTGAAACATCTAAAAAACAAAGCAGCGGAGCATAGGGCACTTCCACTTATGGTCCTATAGCTTACGGAAATTAAAATCAAAAAGACACAGCCACCCCAAAGTTTGGGATGGCTCTGTTTACAAGATCCTCGTTTACAGTACAAGTTCAATATCGCAGCAAGTGAAAAATGGATAAAGAAGTTGTGGTACTTACGTAAAATGCAATATCACTCAGCAATGAAATCTATGTCATCAGGCCCGTAGCAGCATAATGAGTGGATTCAGGTATGATGATTCTAACTGAAATAAGTCACACAGAAATATAAACATCATAAGATATCACTAATACACGGAATGTAAACTTGGCTACACAGGAACTGGATTACAAAACAGAACAGGGTCTCAAGTTTAGAAAACCAACTTATGCTTGCTTAAGGGGGAAGGTGAGTTGGGGTGCTGCCTAAAACCAGAGTTTGACATTAGCACAGATACTGTTCCATAAGCCAAATATGTAATAGACAAGATCTACCCCTTGCTCAACAAAATGGACTCAACAATGAGGTATCACCTTACAGCTGATAGAATGGGCATCATCAGAAAATCTACAAACAAAAAATGCTGGAAAGGGTGTGGAGAAAAGGATCCCTCTTCCACTATTGTTGGGAATATAAATTGATACAGTCACTGGAGAACAATATGGTGTTCTTAAGAAACTAACAATAGAATTACCATATGATACAGTAATCCCAGTACTGGACATATACGCAGACAAAACCATAAATCAAAAAGAGACATTCACCGCAATGTTCATTGCATCACTATTTACAATATCGAGGTAATGGAAGCAACCTAAATGCCCACAGACAGACGAATGCATAAAGCTGTGGTACATATATAAAATGGAATATTACTAAGCCATGAAAAGGAATGAAATTGGGTCATTTGTAGAGACGTCGATGGGTCTAGAGACTGTCATACAGAGTGAAGTAAGTCAGAAAGAGAAAAACAAATCTTGTATATTCATGCATATATGTGGAACCTAGAAAAACTGTACAGATTAACCATTTTGCAAGGCATAAATAGAGCAACAGATGTAGACAACAAATGTATGGACAACAAGGGGGGAAAGCTGTTGGGGGGGTGGTGGTGGGAGGAGTTGAGAGACTGGGATTGGCATGTATACATTTATATGTATAAAATAGATAACCAATAAGAACCTGCTGTATAAAAATATAAAATAAAATTCAAAATTGAAAAGAAATAAAATTTAAAAAATAAAACAGAAAAAACAATTATTCCCTTCACATACATGTATTTATATGAATAAATTATTTCCATGCTTATATCTGTAAATACAAAAAAGAGGAATAAAATCTACCTTGAACCAAAAATGAAAAAGAGAAAAAAAACACAGAACCCACCAGTTCCACAGAGGAAAACCGTATCAGGGCACTTGCTCCAGTTGTAAACAATTCTGAAGTTGGTCAGTGGTGGGGAATCGTCTCCCATTCAGCCAGCAGCCCCCACGCAACAAGCGTCCTCATTGCAAAGCTGGGGCACCGTGCCGAGGCATCTGTGAGTAAACGTGAGTTGAGCCCCAGGCCAGTTGCTGCTGAACTATTCCCACCCATCCCAAGTAAAACACCTGAATATATACAAGGACTTGAAAGCCTAGAGGAAGGGCCATAGAGCCACATGAGTGACAGCATGCCGGCCGACTTGGTGCCTGCAGGCCAGCCAGGATGGTCCTGGCCCTGGGTGCTCTTCTGGAAGATTTCCATTTCCCTGCCTGAGATACCCGTCCTGTCCCTGCCCCCACTGCTTTTTTCCTTCCTCACCTCTGCCCAGGGAGAAATTCCAGCAGCAGGTATGGGTGACACATCCTCTTCTTTAGCAGGTGGCAGCCTGGCAACTGCTGCAGAAAGTCCAGCAGAGCTCCACTCACACTGGGCCACCCACAAAGCCGTGGCCTCTCACTCCCTCCCACCAGCCCAGCCCCGAGACTGCTGACAGGGCAGAGAAAATGGCGTCAGGCACGGCTGCAGGGGCTCTTGCTGCCTGGAGTGGTATTTATATTGATCTCAACACAGGCACACCTGGGGAGGGCTGGCCGGCATGGTAAGGCTGCCCAGCTCAGCCAATCATCACCCCTCAGGGGCTCACAGTTGCAGAAAATGGAACTTGCTGAACCGGCCAGGTCCAAGGAACAGGTGTGGGCTCCTGAGAGTCAGGATAGACAAGGGGCTGCAGCTTTGGCTTGTTTTCTAATCATTTTATCTGGCCCATGAGTGGGAGACAACTTCAAGAAAACCCTCTCCTAATGAGAGGAACCCAGGAGTCAGGGAGAGGAGGAATG
This sequence comes from Leucopleurus acutus, assembly GCF_964270905.1. NCBI lineage: Eukaryota > Metazoa > Chordata > Mammalia > Artiodactyla > Delphinidae > Leucopleurus > Leucopleurus acutus. The sequence continues at coordinate 640,906 of NW_028139195.1, forward strand.
GGTGGTGGTTGGAGACAGAGGCCTGGTGCCCTGGGTGCAGTGGAAGTCTCTAGAAGACCAGGTGGAGGGAGGCCGCACAGAGTGATGCCCAGGGTCACAGACCTGTCGCAGCTGCTGTTTGTTAGTTCAAGTCCTGCTCTGAGGTGCTCTGTGTCAGCTCTGAGCGACAGGTGAGCTGGGGGTGCTCTGCAATGAGGGCTATGTGCACGGTTCCTGTGTGCCCAGCCCTGCCACGGGACCTGCAAGGGTAGCTCTGTATCCTGGGAGGGGCCTGACCACGAGAGCCCCGTGGGCTGGGGTGGGGGGTGGGGTACCTGCCCAGGTGAGCTCCATATTCTGGGATTGGTCTGACCACGAGAGCCCCATGGGCTGCTGGGGACCTGGTAAAGGATGTCAGGACAGTCAGTGAAGCCACCGAGGATATACCTCCAGTTGCTCCTAATTCCTACACCCTGCTGGTCATTCTACCAACCACCAGGACATGGTATTCTGTATTAGTCTTCAATGATGCCTTCTTTTGTATTCCATTAGTCCCAGAGTCACAAGAAATTTTGGCTTGTGAGTGGCAGGACTCAACATACAACTAAAACAATACTTCCGGGCCGTCTTGCCCCAAGGGTTCAAAAATTCCCACACTATCTTTGGGGAAACCTTAGCTAAAGACCTAAAAGTTCTACCTCTGGAAAAGGAAACCCTCCTTCAGTACTCAGACGACATTCTGATTGCCAGCCCTACTAAGGAGGCCTCTGAACTACCAAGCCAATAAAGGATAGAAGTTGTCCAAGAAAAAGCTCAAATATCACAGACTGCAGTGACCTGCCTGGGCTTCATTCTCACAGAAGGTCGGAGAAGCCCATCCCAGGAAAGGGAAGAAACCATTTTCGGCCTTACCCCTTTCTAAAACTAGAAGACAGCTTAGGGGTTCCTGGGGAGGCCAGGGTTTGCTGCTTCTGGATCCCTAACTACAGTCTACTAGCTGGGCCTCTATATGAAACACTGAAAGGAAAAGATGATGATCCTTTTGAATAGAATCCAGAAGTGGCCTTTCAAGAATGGAAAGAGCAGTCAATTCAGACCCTTGTCCTGGAACTCCCTAATTTAGCTAAACCCTTTGACCTTTACATTCCCGGTGAAAGGCGAATCGCCATTGGAGAATTAGTGCAAAAACTGGGACCACTTGAAATGGAACAATGCAAGAATGCCATCCAGGTAGGATAAACTACGGTCACCAAGGGGCTTGGCCCACTGCCGCACCTGGCCAAGATACTGGCGGTATCTAAAAACCTGGAAATCAGCAGCCCAAAAGGCCTCCTCCCTCCTAAGGGAAAAGGACCCCACGTGGTGATCCTAACCACCAACCATGCCCTGAAGTTGCAGGGTTTGCTCCGTGGGCACACCAACCTCGAGTGAGGAGACCCTCCAACTCCAACATCCAGAGAGATAACCGGGGGCAACAGGGCACCATGACGACTCGTGTGAACATCACTTGACCTGGAGTTTCTCTCATAAAACAACAAGAGTGTGTCCCAAAAGAGTAGACTACTGCTTGCAGGACTTACTGCACCCAGAGGGGAGCTAGTAATCTTGGCGGGGGAACCGTATATCACACTGTCACCATAGAAAAGCCTACAGACACCGTGATGATGGTGGCCAATAAGACTGGCTGGACTCCTGTTTACTTCAAAAGGCTGTTGACTCAGTGGCCATCATGGTCCTTGATCACCACTGACCCTGGACTGCCTGGGAGTTGAGCGGGCAGGGCTCTGACACCTGGTGCTGTTTGTATGTTAATTCAGGGGCCTAATTGAAGAAAGCACAGACTACTGTTCAGAGCATCTAGGCTGGCAGAAACGGTCAGCCTAAGGTGGCCGAACAAATGTGGGGTGGGGTGAAACCGGCCCCCACAGCGTCTCTGCACATCTCTTTCCTGGACCCTTAAAGGTCATTAGAATCTATAACGCTTCCAATGCTGGTGCTCAGGTGGACGAGCAGGGAGGCAGGGGGCCTGGGGACAATCAACGTCACCTGGAGGCTGCTGGGGAGAAGCTCTGACCCTCGCCCCTTGGTATGAGGGCTCCCAACTCAGCACTCAGCAGTTACAGAAGAAGGGTCTGCACCCTCAGCACTCCAAGAATGAGGAACGGGACAAAAGGCAGAGGAGGGGTTTGTCCCCAGCAAAGCCCATTAAAAATCCCTGGGAGATAAAAATAGAATCTGGGCAATAAAGTCAAGTCTAACCTTTTTTATCCTTTGTGCTTTGTCTAATTTCATGTGCTCCTAGGGTCCCGCATGCAGAGGTTCCACACCCGGCACTTCAGACCAGATTTCCTAGTGCAGAATGGCTGGGTCGACACCTCAGCTCCTGGGGCCCAGTGCAGACTCCGCGATATAGAGCCTGAGCTGCAGCCAACCCGGCCCTCGAGAGCTCCGCCCCCTCCCTCCCACTGACTCTGACAGGATCTCTACACAGCAGCCCAGCCCACAGCCCACGGGGTAGTGCATGCTCTCACCTCTCCATTCTCTGATCAAAATATAAAGTTTCCTTTGCTTGTGAACCAAACTCAGTCTCGATCTGTTGGCCCCAATGACACTGCACAGGGGGACACTTGTTGGGGTCCACTCTGGAGGATCAGTAACAGAAATTGAGACTATTGTAACCTCAATGAACAGATGTGTGAGCCAAACTGTAGTTAACATAGAACAGTGTATAAGGCTCGGGTAAAATAAGATGTTTCTAACGATTCCATTGGCTATTTCCATCACTTTATTATAAGCAAGTTCAGTGAAAAGGTTTGTCTTATTTGTCAGGTCAATATTAGAGAAACGAAGTGATTTCTTTCCAAGGATGTACATCTAATAATCTTGGTTAAAGCTTCAATCTTGTTTTAAATGCTTTTCCATTGAAAATGATACCTCTCTTTCAGCTCCCCCATTTCTGAGAAGTATAAAATCTTATAATTTATTATTACCAAAGGGGAAAGGTGGGAGGAGGGATAAATTAACAGTTTGGGATTAACACATACACACTGCTATGTATAAAATAGATCATCAACAAGGAACTACTGTATAGCACAGGGAACTACACTCAACATTTTGCAATAACCTATAAGGGGAAATAATCTGAAAAAGAATAGATATTTTTATTGACATCATCTATCAATGACAGTTAAAGTGTAACCTAGGGGAAGCTGGTGGTGAGTGCTTCTGACCCTGAAGACTTCAATCATCTAAAGTTTGGACTCTGCCTACTTCCCAAGGCCCTTAATGAACATATGTGTAGCCGTAGCTTAAAAAATTCCCCAGTTTGGGTTTCGGGGAGACACTGATTTTGAAAAAGCCCTGGTGTTCTCCTTACATGAATGGGACTCTTCCTACTGCTAAAACATGTCTGTCACACCCAGAGGATGGTATACCGTCTGATCGGGAAGAGTTTGGAAAAGGCATCTCATCTCCTCATCTCCTGGTGCTCGGGTTCACCCATCCAGCGTCTTTACTAACAGTCTCCCCACTTGGAGATGGCAGCACTGTCAACATCCTGTTGCGTACAGTTTGGAATTTGTCCAGAGGATGAAGCGGAAGGATGAGGAACAATGAGAGACAAGTCCTAGGTGTTCAGACAGGCACATGTCACTCTAATTTCCAATCAGGAAGACGAATTGACCAAAGGCTAGGGTTGCCCATGGAAACAGTATAGGGCTTGAGGAAATCCCGCTGCTTTGTGGCCAGTTCCCATAAACACAAGTTGAACAATGGAACTCAGGGACAGTAAAATTCACGAAACTGCAGAGTTGAAAATATCCATCACTGAAAAATGTCTTGAGGAAAGTCAGAGAAAAGGACTTGTAAGCAAGGGAGAATGGCAGGAAAGGGATTTGAGGAGGTAGAAAGGACTCGCCATTAAGCACAAGAAAAGGAGCTGAACATTGCCAACATTGCAGTTGGCCAAAAAGGGTGTATGCGTTTTTTTCTGTATATATTCAAGAAAAGGGCATACACTTTTTTAGCCAACCAAACAGGTGGGCACTGGAAGTCAATACTACAAGAGATATCACTTCGCATCAGTCAGAAGAGCCATCCTCATAAAGCGTAAACAACAAAAATGCAGGACAGGGCAAGGAGAAGAGGGAGCCCTGTGAGACTTATAGTGGAAATGTGTATTGCCAACGGCCATTCTGGAGAAGTGTATTGTGTTTACTAAAGCATCTAAAAAATGAGCTACAGAGCATAGGGCACTTGCACTCATGGGCGTATATCTTGGGAAAAACAAAAATTGAGAGGACACAGGCACCCCAATGTTTACCCCCTCTCTGTTTAAAAGATCCTCGACTAGGATATAACTTAAATGTCTCTGGAGAGAAAAAATGGATAGAGATGTGGTACTTAGGTAGAGTGGAATATTATTCAGCCTGGAAATCAATGAAATATGGCCAGTTGTAACAACTCCGGAGGAGTTACGTATGATCATTCTAAGTGACATAATTCAAAAAGAAAAAGACACATATCATAAGATATCACTTAAAGGTGGAATCCAAAATGGCTACACATGAAATAAATTACAAAACAAAAACATAGTCAAATATGTAGAAAACACACATAAGGCTGCTAAACGGGAAAGGTGGGGAGGGGTGAGGCATCATCCAGGAGGTTGAAATTAGCAAAGATACCATTCCAAATACCAAACTGATAATCAACAAGGCCTACACGGTAGCTAAAAGAACTGCACTCAGCACACTCAAGTCACCGGAAAAGAATATATACGACTGGTAAGAATCTGAAAAAGAATTTACTGATGTCTCTCTGTACGTGAATCAAGTGGATGTACAGCAGCAAGAAACAGAGCTTTGAAAATCAGCTGTAACCAATATAGTAATAAATTGAAAAAAATAAACGACAGAGAGACAGAGAAAACCTCTTACAACTTTTCCTCAGGGCCGGTGATGCAACATGGATTGAACACATCTAGACCCACAGCAGGATGAGACATAAGGCTGGAAACTGTTTGCACTAAGAGAAATGTGAGGTTGGGTGAGGAAATGCACACCCTTTAAAGTAATACTACCTGGTACCCATTCAATGGGTCCCAAATCTGCAGGTTCAAGGGATCTTCCTACAGCTAAAACATGCATGGAAAACCCAGAGGACTGTACACCATGTGATCGGGAGATGTGTCTAAAATGCAGCTCATTTATCCTCTCCTGGTGCTCCTGTTCACCATTCCAGCCACGTTACTTAGAATCTCCCCACTTGGAGAATCAGCACATTTCAACTTCTGTTTCACACATTTTGCAAATTGTGAGGAGGATGAACGGGAAGAGGGAGAACCAATGAGAGAATAGTTGTAGGGGTTCGGACGGGCACATATCACTCTAATTTCCCATTAAGAATAAGAATTAAAAAAAGGCTCAGCCCGCCTCGCCCGAGCCAAAATAGGGCCTGAAGCAATCCTGCGGGTTTGAGGCCAGCTCACAAAAGAGCAATTTAAAAAATGGAGCTCAGGGTCACTGCAATTCACAAACCTGCAGAGTTATAAATGAAAACTAACGTCCAAAAATATGTTGAGGTAAGGCAAAGAAGAGGATCTGAATGCAAGACAGAATTGCAAGAAACAGATTTCAAGAGATAGATTGGACTCATCTTTAAAGCACATGAAAAGCGGCAGATTTTCGACAATGATGCAGTTGGCCCAAAAGGGCGTATGCGTTTTTTCCTGATTATATCCAGGAAAAAACGCATACGCACTTTATGGGGAACGAAGCAAGCAAGCAATGCAAATGTGCACAACAAAGAAGTCTCATTTCCCACTGGTCAAAAGGGCCATCCTAAAAAATTGTAAAAACCAGAAATGCAGGACAGGCCATGGAGAACAGGGAGCCTTTATACGCTGATGGGCAGTGTGTGAACTGCCGAGAGCCACTCTGGAGAAGTGTATGGTGGTTCCTAAATCATCTAAAAAACAGAGCTACAGAGCATAGGACACTTCCAATCATGGGAGTATATCTAGGGAAGTCTAAAAATCAACAAGACACAAGCACACCACAGTTTAGGGCTACTCTGTTTACAAGAACCTCAACTTCAGTACACCTTAAATATCCCAGGAAAGAGAACAACGGATAAAGAAGATGTGGTACTTATGTACAATGGAATATCTCTTCACCATGATATCAATGTAATAAGGCTAGTAGAAGGATAAAGAGTGGATTTAGGTCCGATAATACTACTTGAAATAAGTCAAACAGAAAAAGAAACATATCATAAGATATCACTTATAGAGGGAGGGTAAATATGGCTGCACAAGAAATGAATTACAGAACAGAACAGTGTCTCACATTTAGAAAACACACTTATTTCAGCTTAAGGGGAAAGGAGAGGTGGGGTGATGCATAAAACCAGAGTTTGAAATTAGCACAGATACCGTTCAATAAACCAAATAGATATTAGACAAGATCTACACCTTGCTCAATGAACTGGCCTCAACACACCCTATACACCGCAGAGAAATATATCTGAGTAATAAGAATCTTAAAACCCATGTATTGCTATATCTCCATAAGGGAATCAAGTGTGTGCAGAGCGGCACAAACACAGCAGTGAAAATGAGCTAAACCCCATTATAGACATAAATTTTAAAAACAAAACGCAGAAACAATGAAAGAGAGAAAAATTCTTACAAAATTCGCTCAGGGGCTGTGATGCAACCTGGATTGACCACATATAAACCCACAGCTGGATAAGACATAAGGCTGGACACTAGGGGCTGAGAGGATTGGTGAGCTTTGGTGAGCAACTGCCAAAAGTTTAATGCAATACTTCATGCTACTCATGCCAAGGGTCCCAACACTCCAGGGTGAAGGGAATCTTCCTACAGCTAAACCATGCTTGGGAAACCCAGCGACTGGTATACCATATGATCGGGAAAGGTTTCTAAAACGCACCTCATTTTTCCTCTCCTGGGGCTCCGGATCGACATTCCAGCCGCTTTACTAAAAATATCCCCACATGGAGAGTCAATGCCTTTAAGTTCTGGTATCGCACAGTCTGCAGTTAGTGCGGAGGATGAAAGGGAATAGGGGGAACCAGTGAGAAACTAGATGTAGCGGTTTCAATGGGCACATGTCACTCTAATTTCACATCAGTAAGAAGAATAACCCTAACCCTAACCCTTCCCCGAAGCTTTCCCCTAACCCGTCCCCTAATCCTAACATGTATGCTCACACTAACCCGCGCCCACACATGTACGCTCCCTCTAAACCATTGGCATACACTCACCTGGACCCTAAACCGTCCCCGTCCCCTAACCCAAACCGTAGCCCGAACCCTAACCCTAACCCTTCCCCGAAGCCTTCCCCTCACCCGTCCCCTAATCCTAACCCGTACGCTCACACTAACCCGCGCCCTCACACGTACGCTCCCCCTAAAGCGTTGTCGTACCCTCACCTGGACCCTAAAACGTGCCCGTCCCCTAACCCTAACCCTAGCCCGAACCCTAACCATAACCCTTCCCCGAAGAATTCCCCTCACCTGTCCCCTAATCCTAACCCGTACGCTCACACTAACCTACGCCCTCACACGTACGCTCCCCCTAAAGCTCTGTCGTACCCTCACCTGCACCCTAAACCGTCCCCGTCCCCTAACCCTAACCCTAGCCTGAACCCTAACCCTAAACCTTCCCCAAAGCCTTCCCCTCACCGGTCCCATAATCCTAACCCGTACGCTCACACTAACCCGCGCCCTCACACATTCGCTCCCCCTAAACCGTTGTTGTACCCGCACCTGGACCCTAAACCGTCCCCGTCCCCTAACCCTAACCCTAGCCCGAACACTAACACTAACCCTTCTCCGAAGCCTTCCCCTCACCCGTCCCCTTATCCTCACCCGTACGCTCACACTAACCCGCGCCCTCACACATACCTTACCCCTAAACCGTTGTCATACACTCACCTGGAACATAAACCGTCCCCGTCCCCTAACCCTAACCCTAGCCCGAAACCTAACCCTAACCCTTCCCCGAAGCCTTCACCTCACCCGTCCCCTAATCCTAACCCGTACACTGACACTAACCCGCGCCCTCACACGTACGCTCCCCCTAAACCGCTGTTGTACCCTCAACTGGACCCTAAACCGTCCCCGTCACCTAACCCTAACCCTAGCCCGAACTCTAACCCTAACCCTTTCACGAAGCCTTCCCCTCACCCGTCCCCTAATCCTATACCGTACGCTCACACTAACCCACGCCCGCACACGTACAGTCCCCCTAAACCGTTGTCGTACACTCACCTGGACCCTAAACCGTCCCCGTCCCCTAACCCTAACCCTAGCCCGAACCCTAACAATAACTCTTCACCGAAGCCTTCCCCTCACACGTCCCCTAATCCTAACCCGTACGCTCACACTAACCCGCGCCCTCACACGTACGCTCCCTCTAAAGCTCTGTCGTACCCTCACCTGGACCCTAAACCGTCCCCGTCCCCTAACCCTAACCCTAGACCGAACCCTAACCCTAAAGCTTCCCCGAAGCCTTCCATTCACCCGTACCCTAATCCTAACCCGTACGCTCACACTAACCCGCGCCCTCACACGTACGCTCCCCCTAAAGCTCTGTTGTACCCTCACCTGGACCCTAAACCGTCCCCGTCCCCTAACCCTAACCCTAGCCCGAACCCTAACCCTACACCTTCCCTGAAGCCTTCCCCTCACCCGTCCCCTAATCCTAACCCGTACACTCACACTAACCTGCGCCGTCACACGTACGCTCCCCCTCAACCATTGTCGTACCCTCACCTGGACCCTAAACCATCCCCGTCCCCTAACCGTAACCCTAGACCGAACCCTAACCCTAAACCTTCCCCAAAATCTTCCCCTCACCCGTCCCCTAATCCTAACCCGTACGCTCAAACTAACCCGCCCCTCACATGTACGCTCCCCCGAAACCGCTGTCGTACCATCACCTGGACCCTAAACCGTCCCCGTCCCCTAACCCTAACCCTAGCCCGAACCCTAACCCTAACCCTTCCCCGAAATCTTCCCCTCACCCGTCCCCTAATGCTAACCCGTACCCTCACACTCACCCGCGCCCTCACACATTGGCTCCCCGTAAACCGTTGTTGTATCCTCACCTGGACCCTAAACCGTCCCCGTCCCCTAACCCTAACCCTAGCCCGAACACTTAACCTAACCCTTCCCCGCAGCCTTCCCCTCACCCGTCCCCTAATCCTAACCCGTACGCTCACACTAACGCGCGCCCTCACACGTACGCTACCCCTAAACTGTTGTCATACACTCACATGGACCCTAAACCGTCCCCGTCCCCTAACCCTAACCCTAGCCCGAACCCTAACCCTAACCCTTCCCCGAAGCCTTCCCCTCACCCGTCCCCTAATCCTAACCTGTACGCTCACACTAACCCACGCCCTCACACGTACGCTCCCGCTAAACCGTTGTCGTACCCTCACCTGGAACCTACACCGTCCCCGTCCCCTAACCCTAGCCCGAACCCTAACCCTAACCCTTCCCCGAAGCCTTCCCCTCACCCGTCCCCTAATCCTAACCCCTACGCTCACACTAACCCGCGCCCTCACACGTACCATCCCCCTAAAGCGTTGTCGTACCCTCACCTGGACCCTAAACCGTCCCCGTCCCCTAACCCTAACCCTACACCGAATCCTAACCCTAACCCTTCCCCGAAGCCTTACCCTCACCCGTCCCCTAATCCTAACCCGTACGCTCACAGTAACCCGTGCCCTCACACGTACGCTCCCCCTAAACCGCTGTCGTACCCTCAACTGGACCCTAAACCATCCCCGTCCCCTAACCCTAACCCTAGCCCGAAACCTAACCCTAACACTTCCCCGAAGACTTCCCCTCACCCGGCCCGTAATCCTAACCTGTACGCTCACAATAACCCGTGCCCGCACACGTACAGTCCCCCTAAACCGTTGTCGTACCCTCACCTGGACCCTAAACCATCCCCGTCCCCTAACCCTAACCCTAGCTCGAACCCTAAACCTAACACTTCACTGAAGCCTTCCCCTCACCCGTCCCCTAATCCTAACCCTTACGCTCACACTAACCCGCGCCCTCACACGTACGCTCCCCCTAAACCGTTGTCGTACCCTCACCTAGACCCTAAACCGTCCCCGTCCCCTAACCCAAACCCTATCCCGAAAACTATCACTAACATTTCCCCGAAACGTTCCCCTCACACGTCCCCTAATCCTAACCCGTACGCTCACACTAACCCGCGCCCTCACACGTACGCTCCCCTTAAAGCGTTGTCGTATCCTTACCTGGAACCTAAACCGTCCCCGTCCCCTAACCCTAACCCTAGCCCAAACCGTAACCCTAACCATTCCCCGAAGCCTTCCCCTCACCCGTCCCCTAATCCTAACCCATACGCTCACACTAACCCGCGCCCTCACACGTACGCTCACCCTAAACCGATCTCGTACCCTCAACTGGACCCGAAACCGTCCCCGTCCCCTAACCCTAACCCTAGCCTGAACCCTAACCCTAACCCTTCCCCGAAGCCTTCCCCTCACCCGTCCCCTAATCCTAACCCGTACGCTCACACTAACCCGCGTCCTCACACGTACGCTCCACCTAAACCGCTGTGGTACACTCACCTGGACCTTAAACCGTCCCCATCCCCTTACCCTAACCCTACCCAAACCCTAACCCTAACCCGTCCCCGAAGCCTTCCCCTCACCCATCCCCTAATCCTAACCCGTATGCTCACACTAACCCGTGCCCTCACACGTACGCTCCCCCTAAACCGTGGTCGTACCCTCACCTGGACCCTAAACCGTCCCCGTCCCCTAACCCTAACCCTAGCCCAAGCCCTAACCCTAACCCTTCCCCGAAGCCTTCCCCTCAACCGTCCCCTAATCCTAACCCGTACGCTGACACTAACCCACGCGCTCACACGTACGCTCCGCCTCAACCGTTGTCGTACCCTCACCTGGACCCTAAACCGTCTCCGTCCCCTAACCCTAACCCTAGCCAGAACCCTAACCCTAACCCTTCCCCGAAGCCTTCCCCTCACCCATCCCCTAATCCTAACCCGTACGCTCACACTAACCCTCGCCCTCACACGTACACTCCCCCTAAACCGTTGTCGTACCCTCACCTGGACCCTAAACCTTCCACATCCCCTAAACCTAATCCTAGCTCAAAACCTAACCCTACCCCTTCCCCGAAGTCTTCCCCTCACACATCGCCTAATCCTAACCCGTACGCTCACACAAATCAGCCCGCTCACACGTACGCCGCCCCTAAACCGTTGTCGTACCCTCATCTGGACCCTAAACCGTCCCCATCCCCTAACCCTAACCCTACCCAAACCCTAACCCTAACCCGTCCCCGAAGCCTTCCCCTCACCCATCCCTTAATCCTAACCCGTACGCTCACACTTACCCATGCCCTCACACGTACGCTCCCCCTAAACCGTGGTCGTACCCTCACCTGGATCCTAAACCGACCCCGTCCCCTAACCCTAACCCTAGCCCGAACCCTAACCCTAACCCTTCCCCGAAGCCTTCCCCTCACCCGTCCCCTAATCCTAACCCGTACGCTCACACTAACCCGCGCCCTAACACGTACGCTCCCCCTAAACCGCTGTCGTACACTCACCTGGACCCTAAACCGTCCCCGTCCACTAACTCTAACCCTAGCCCGAACCCTAACCCTTACCCTTCCCCGAAGCCTTCCCCTCACCCGTCCCCTTATCGTAACCCGTACGCTCACACTAACCCACGTCCTCACACTTACGCTCCCCCTAAACCGTTGTCGTACACTCACCTGGACCCTAAACCGTCCCCGTCCCCTAACGCTAACCCTAGCCCGAACCCTAACCCTAACCCTTCCCCGAAGCCTTCCCCTCAACCGTCCCCCAATCCTAACCCGTACGCTCACACTAACCCACGACCTCACACGTACGCTCCCCCTAAACCATTGTCGTACCCTCACCTGGACCCTAAACCGTCCCCGTCCCCTAACCCTAAACCTAGCCCGAACCCTAACCCTAACCCTTCCCCGAAGACATCCCCTCACCCGTCCCCTAATCCTAACCCATACGCTCACACTAACACGCGCCCTCACACGTACGCTCCCCCTAAACCATTGTCGTGCCCTCACCTGGACCCTAAACGGTCTCCATCCCCTAACCCTAACCCTAGCCCGAACCTTAACCCTAACCATTCCCCGAAGCCTTCCCCTCACCCGTCCCCTAATCCTAACCCGTAGGCTCACACTATCCAGCCCGCTCACACGTACGCTGCCCCTAAACCGTTGTCGTACCCACACCTGGACCCTAAACCGTCCCCATCCCCTAACCCTAACCCTAGCCCGAACCCTAACCCAAACCCGTCCCCGAAGCCTTCCCCTCAACCATCCCCTAATCCTAACCCGTATGCTCACACTTACCCATGCACTCACACGTACGCTCCCCCTAAACTGTGGTCGTACCCTCACCTGGACCCTAAACCGTCCCCGTCCCTTAACCCTAACCCTAGCCCGAACCCTAACCCTAACCCTTCCCCGAAGCCTTCCCCTCAACCGTCCCCCAATCCTAACCCGTACGCTCACACTAACCCACGCGCTCAAACGTACGCTCCCCCTCAACCGTTGTCGTACCCTCACCTGGACCCTAAACCGTCTCCGTCCCCTAATCCTAACCCTAGCCAGAACCCTAACCCTAACCATTCCCTGAAGCCTTCCCCTCACCCGTCCCCTAATCCTAACCCGTACGCTCACACTAACCCATGCTCTCACACGTACGCTCACCCTAAAGCATTGTCGTACCCTCACCTGGATCCTAAACCTTCCCCGTCCCCTATCGCTAACCCTAGCCCGAAACCTAACCCTAACCCTTCCCCGAAGCCTTACCCTCACCCGTGCCCTAAATCTAACCCGTACGCTCACACTAACCCGCGCCCTCACATGTACACTCCCCCTGAACCGTTGTCGTACCCTCACCTTGACCCTATACCCTCCCCGTCCCCTAACCCTAACCCTAGCCTGAACCCTAACCCTAACACTTCCCCGAAGCCTTCCCCTCACCCGTCCCCTAATCCTAACCCGTACGCTCACACTAACCCGCGCCCTCACACGTACGCTCCCCCTAAAGCGTTGTCGTACCCTCACCTGGACCCTAAACCATCCCCATCCCCTAACCCTAACCCTAGCCCGAACCCTAACCCTAACACTTCCCCGAAGCCTTCCCCTCACCCGTCCCCTAATCCTAACCCGTACGCTCACACTAAACCGCGCGCTCACACGTACGCTAAACCTAAAGCGTTCTCGTACCCTCACCTGGACCCTAAAACATCCCAGTCCCCTAAACCTAACCCCAGCCCGAACCCTAAACCTAACGCTTCCCCGAAGCCTTCACTTCACCCGTCCCCTAATCCTAACCCGTACGCTCACACTAACCCACGCCCTCACACGTACGGTCCCGCTAAAACGTTGTCATACACTCACCTGGACACTAAACCGTCCCCTTCCCCTAACCCTAACCCTAGCCCGAACCCTAACCCTAACCCTTCCCCGAAGCCTTCCCCTCACCCGTCCACTAATCCTTACCCGTACGCCCACACTAACCCGCGCCCTCACAGGTACGCTCCCCCAAAGCGTTGTCGTACCCTCACCTGGACCCTAAACCGTCCCCGTCCCCGTCCCCTAACCCTAGCCCGAAAGATAACCCTAAACCTTCCCCGAAGCCTTCCCCTCACCCGTCCCCTAATCCTAACCCGTACACTCACACTAAACCGCGCCCTCACACGTACCCTCCCCCTAAACCGTTGTCCTACCCTCACCTGGACCCTAAACCGTCCCCGTCCCCTAAGCCTAACCGTAGCCCGAACCCTAACCCTAACCCTTACCCGAAGCCTTTCCCTCACCCGTCCCCTAATCCTAACCCGTATGCTCACACTAACCCACGCCCTCACATGTACGCTCCCCCTAAAGAATTGTCGTACCCTCACCTGGACCCTAAACCGTCCCCGTCTCTTAACCCTATTCTTAGCCCGAACCCTAACCCTAACCCTTCCCCGAAGCCTTCCCCTCACCCGTCCCCTAAATCTAACCCGTACGCTCACACTAACCCGCGCCCTCACACGTACACTCTCCCTAAACCGTTGTCGTACCCTCACCTTGACCCTAAACCGTCCCCGTCCCCTAACCCTAACCCTACCCCGAACCCTAACCGTAACCCTTCCCCGAAACCTTCCCCTCACCCGTCCCATAACCCTAATCCGTACGCTCACACTAACCCGCGCCCTCACACGTATGCTCCCCCTAAACAGTTGTCGTACCTTCACCTGGACCATAAACCCTCCACGTCCCCTAACTCTAACCCTAATCCTAGCCCAATCCCTAACCCTAACCCTTCCCCGAAGCCTTCCCCTCACCCGTCCCCTAATCCTAACCGGTACGCTGACACTAACCCACGCCCTCACACGTACGCTCCCCCTCAACCATTGTCGTACCCTCACCAGGACCCTATACCGTCCCCGTCCCCTAACCCTAACCCTAGCCCGAAACCTAACCCTAACCCTTCCCCGAAGCCTTCGCCTCACCCGTCCCCTAATCCTTACCCGTACGCTCACACTAACCAGTGCCCTCACACGTACGCTCCCCCTAAAGTGTTGTCGTACCCTCACCTAGACCCTAAACCGTCCCCGTCCCCTAACCCTAACCCTAGCCCGAACCCTAAACCTAACCCTTCCCCGAAGACTTCCCCTCACCCGTCCCCTAATCCTAACCCGTAGGCTCACACTAACACGCGCCCTCACACGTGCACTCCCCCTAAACCGTTGTCGTATCCTCACCTGGACCCTAAACCGTCCCCGTCTCTTAACCCTAACCTTAGCCCGAACCCTAACCCTAACCCTTCCCCGAAGCCTTCCCCTCACCAGTCCCCTAATCCTAACCCGTACCCTCACACTAACCCGCGCCCTCACACGTACACTCACCCTAAATCGTTGTCGTACCATCACCTGGACCCTAAACTGTCCCCGTCCCCTAACCCTAACCATAGCCTGTACCCTAACCCTTCCCCGAAGCCTTCCCCTCACCCGTCCCATAAATCTAACCCGTACGCTCACACTAAACCGCGCCCTCACACGTACACTCCCCCTAAACCGTTGTCGTACACTCACCTTGACACTAAACCGTCCCCGTCCCCTAACTCTAACCCTAATCCTAGCCCGATCCCTAACCCTAACCCTTCCCCGAAGCCTTCCCCTCACCCGTGCCCTATTCCTAACTCGACGCTCACACTAACCCGCGCCCTCACACGTACGCTCCCCCTAACCGTTCTCGTACCCTCACCTGGACCCTAAACCATCCCCGTCCCCTAACCCTAACCTCAGCCCGATCCCTAAAGCTAACACTTACCCGAAGCCATCCGCTCACCCGTCCCCTAATCCTAACCCGTACGCTCACACTAACCGGCGCCCTCACACGTACGCTCCCGCTAAACCGTTGTCATACACTCACCTGGACACTAAACCGTCCCCGTCCCCTAAACTTAACCCTAGCCCGAACACTAAACGTAACCCTTCCCCAAAGCCTTCCCCTCACCCGTCCCCGAATCCTAACCCGTACGCTCACACTAACCCACGCCCTCACACGTACGCTCCCCCTAAAGCATTGTCGTACCCTCACCTGGACCTTAAACCGTCCCCGTCCCCTAACCCTAACCCTAGCCCGAACCCTAACCCTAAACCTTCCCCAAAGCCTTCCCCTCACCCGTCCCCTAATCCTAACCCGTAAGCTCACAGTAACCCGCGCCCTCACACATACGCTCCCCCTAAACCGTTGTCGTACACTCACCTGGACCCTAAACCCTCCCCGTCCCCAAACCCTAACCCGAGCCCAAAACCTAACCCTAACCCTTCCCCGAAGCCTTCCCCTCACCCGTCCCCTAATCCTAACCTGTACGCTGACACTAATCCGCGCCCTCACACGTACGCTCCCCCTAAACCGTTGTCGTACCCTCACCTGGACCCTATACCGTCCCCGTCCCCTAACCCTAACCCTAGCCCGAACCCTAACCCTAACCCTTCCCCGAAGCCTTCCCCTCACCCGTCCCGTAATCCTTACCCGTACGCTCACACTGACCCGCTCCCTCACATGTACGCTCCACCTAAAACGTTGTCGTACCGTCATCTGGACACTAAACTGTCCCCGTCCCCTAACCCTAACCCTAGCCCAAACCCTAAGCCTAACCCTTCTCCGAAGCCTTTCCCTCACCCGTCCCCTAATCCTAACCCGTACGCTCACACTCACCCGCGCCCTCACACGTACGCTCCCCCGAAACCGTTTTCGTACACTCACCTGGACCCTAAACCGTCCCCGTCTCTTAACGCTAACCTTAGCCCGAACCCTAACCCTAACCCTTCCCCGAAGCCTTCCCCTTAGCCGTCCCCTATTCCTAACCCGTACGCTCACACTAACCCTTACCCTCACACGTATGCTCCCCCTAAAGCGTTGTCGTACCCTCACCTGGACCCTAAACCGACCCCATACCCTAAACATAACCCTAGCCCGAATCCTAACCCTTCCCCGAAGCCTTCCCCTCACCCGTACCCTAAATCTAACCCGTACGCTCACACTAACCCGCGCCCTCACATGTACACTCCCCCTAAATCGTTGTCGTACCCTCACCTGGACCCTAAACCGTTCCCATCCCCTAACCCTATCCCTAGCCAGAACCCTAACCGTAACTCTTACCCGAAGCCTTCCCCTCACCCGTCCCCTAATCCTAACCCGTACGCTCACACTAACCCGCGCCCTCACACCTACGCTCCCCCTAAACCGTTGTCGTACTCTCACCTGGACGCTAAACCGTCCCCATCGCCTAACACTAACCCTAGACCGAACCCTAACCCTAACCCTTCCCCGAAGCCTTCCCCTCACCCGTCCCCTAATCCTAACACGTACCCTCACACTAACCCGCGCCCTCACACGTACGCTCCCCCTAAAGCGTTGTCGTACCCTCAACTGGACCCTAAACCGTCCCCGTCCCCTAAACCTAACCCTAGCCCGAACCCTAAACCTAACACTTCCCTGAAGCCTTCCCCTCACCCGTCCCGTAATCCTAACCCGTACGCTCACACTAACCCACGCCCTCACACGTACCCTACTCCTAAAGCGTTGTCATACCCTAACCTCGACCCTAAACCGTCCCCGTCCCCTAACCCTAACCCTAACCCGAACCCTAACCGTAACCCTTCCCCGAAGCCTTCCCCTCACCCGTCCCCTAATCCCATCCCGTACCCTCACACTAACCCGCGCCCTCACACGTATGCTCCCCTTAAACCTTTGTCGTACTCTCACCTGGACCCTAAACCGTCCCCGTCCCCTAACCCTAACCCTAGCCCGAACCCTAACCCTAAACCTTCCCCGAAGCCTTCCCCTCACCCGTCCCCTAATCCTAATCCGTACGCTCACACTAACCCGTGCCCTCACACGTACGCTCCCCCTAAAGCGTTGTCGTACCCTCACCTGGACCCTAAACCGTCCCCGTCCCCTAACCCTAACCCTAGCCCGAACCCTAACCCTAACACTTCCCTGAAGCATTCCCCTCACCCGTCCCCTAATCCTAACCCGTACGCTCACACTAACCCGCGCCCTCATACGTACCCTCCCCCTAAAGCGTTGTCATACCCTCATCTGGACCCTAAACCGTCCCCGTCCCCTAACCCTAACCCTAGCCCGAACCCTAACCCTAACACTTCCCTGAAGCCTTCCCCTCACCCGTCCCCTAATCCTAACCCGTACGCTCACACTAACCCGCGCCCTCATACGTACCCTCCCCCTAAAGCGTTGTCATACCCTCATCTGGACCCTAAATCGTCCCCGTCCCCTAACCCTAACCCTAGCCCGAACCCTAACCCTAACACTTCCCTGAAGCCTTCCCCTCACCCGTCCACTAATCCTTACCCGTACGCCCACACTAACCCGCGCCCTCACAGGTACGCTCCCCCAAAGCGTTGTCGTACCCTCACCTGGACCCTAAACCGTCCCCGTCCCCGTCCCCTAACCCTAGCCCGAAAGATAACCCTAAACCTTCCCCGAAGCCTTCCCCTCACCCGTCCCCTAATCCTAACCCGTACACTCACACTAAACCGCGCCCTCACACGTACCCTCCCC
Source organism: Leucopleurus acutus (assembly GCF_964270905.1). NCBI lineage: Eukaryota > Metazoa > Chordata > Mammalia > Artiodactyla > Delphinidae > Leucopleurus > Leucopleurus acutus. The sequence goes on from NW_028139195.1 coordinate 659,056, forward strand.
CTAAACCGTTGTCCTACCCTCACCTGGACCCTAAACCGTCCCCGTCCCCTAAGCCTAACCGTAGCCCGAACCCTAACCCTAACCCTTACCCGAAGCCTTTCCCTCACCCGTCCCCTAATCCTAACCCGTATGCTCACACTAACCCACGCCCTCACATGTACGCTCCCCCTAAAGAATTGTCGTACCCTCACCTGGACCCTAAACCGTCCCCGTCTCTTAACCCTATCCTTAGCCCGAACCCTAACCCTAACCCTTCCCCGAAGCCTTCCCCTCACCCGTCCCCTAAATCTAACCCGTACGCTCACACTAACCCGCGCCCTCACACGTACACTCTCCCTAAACCGTTGTCGTACCCTCACCTTGACCCTAAACCGTCCCCGTCCCCTAACCCTAACCCTACCCCGAACCCTAACCGTAACCCTTCCCCGAAACCTTCCCCTCACCCGTCCCATAACCCTAATCCGTACGCTCACACTAACCCGCGCCCTCACACGTATGCTCCCCCTAAACAGTTGTCGTACCTTCACCTGGACCATAAACCCTCCACGTCCCCTAACTCTAACCCTAATCCTAGCCCAATCCCTAACCTTAACCCTTCCCCGAAGCCTTCCCCTCACCCGTCCCCTAATCCTAACCGGTACGCTGACACTAACCCGCGCCCTCACACGTACGCTCCCCCTCAACCATTGTCGTACCCTCACCAGGACCCTATACCGTCCCCGTCCCCTAACCCTAACCCTAGCCCGAAACCTAACCCTAACCCTTCCCCGAAGCCTTCGCCTCACCCGTCCCCTAATCCTTACCCGTACGCTCACACTAACCAGTGCCCTCACACGTACGCTCCCCCTAAAGTGTTGTCGTACCCTCACCTAGACCCTATACCGTCCCCGTCCCCTAACCCTAACCCTAGCCCGAACCCTAACCCTAACCCTTCCCCGAAGCCTTCCCCTCACCCGTCCCCTAATCCTTACCCGTACGCTCACACTGACCCGCTCCCTCACATGTACGCTCCACCTAAAACGTTGTCGTACCGTCATCTGGACACTAAACTGTCCCCGTCCCCTAACCCTAACCCTAGCCCAAACCCTAAGCCTAACCCTTCTCCGAAGCCTTTCCCTCACCCGTCCCCTAATCCTAACCCGTACGCTCACACTCACCCGCGCCCTCACACGTACGCTCCCCCGAAACCGTTTTCGTACACTCACCTGGACCCTAAACCGTCCCCGTCTCTTAACGCTAACCTTAGCCCGAACCCTAACCCTAACCCTTCCCCGAAGCCTTCCCCTTAGCCGTCCCCTATTCCTAACCCGTACGCTCACACTAACCCTTACCCTCACACGTATGCTCCCCCTAAAGCGTTGTCGTACCCTCACCTGGACCCTAAACCGACCCCATACCCTAAACATAACCCTAGCCCGAATCCTAACCCTTCCCCGAAGCCTTCCCCTCACCCGTACCCTAAATCTAACCCGTACGCTCACACTAACCCGCGCCCTCACATGTACACTCCCCCTAAATCGTTGTCGTACCCTCACCTGGACCCTAAACCGTCCCCATCCCCTAACCCTATCCCTAGCCAGAACCCTAACCGTAACTCTTACCCGAAGCCTTCCCCTCACCCGTCCCCTAATCCTAACCCGTACGCTCACACTAACCCGCGCCCTCACACCTACGCTCCCCCTAAACCGTTGTCGTACTCTCACCTGGACGCTAAACCGTCCCCATCGCCTAACACTAACCCTAGACCGAACCCTAACCCTAACCCTTCCCCGAAGCCTTCCCCTCACCCGTCCCCTAATCCTAACACGTACCCTCACACTAACCCGCGCCCTCACACGTACGCTCCCCCTAAAGCGTTGTCGTACCCTCAACTGGACCCTAAACCGTCCCCGTCCCCTAAACCTAACCCTAGCCCGAACCCTAAACCTAACACTTCCCTGAAGCCTTCCCCTCACCCGTCCCGTAATCCTAACCCGTACGCTCACACTAACCCACGCCCTCACACGTACCCTACTCCTAAAGCGTTGTCATACCCTAACCTCGACCCTAAACCGTCCCCGTCCCCTAACCCTAACCCTAACCCGAACCCTAACCGTAACCCTTCCCCGAAGCCTTCCCCTCACCCGTCCCCTAATCCCATCCCGTACCCTCACACTAACCCGCGCCCTCACACGTATGCTCCCCTTAAACCTTTGTCGTACTCTCACCTGGACCCTAAACCGTCCCCGTCCCCTAACCCTAACCCTAGCCCGAACCCTAACCCTAAACCTTCCCCGAAGCCTTCCCCTCACCCGTCCCCTAATCCTAATCCGTACGCTCACACTAACCCGTGCCCTCACACGTACGCTCCCCCTAAAGCGTTGTCGTACCCTCACCTGGACCCTAAACCGTCCCCGTCCCCTAACCCTAACCCTAGCCCGAACCCTAACCCTAACACTTCCCTGAAGCATTCCCCTCACCCGTCCCCTAATCCTAACCCGTACGCTCACACTAACCCGCGCCCTCATACATACCCTCCCCCTAAAGCGTTGTCATACCCTCATCTGGACCCTAAACCGTCCCCGTCCCCTAACCCTAACCCTAGCCCGAACCCTAACCCTAACACTTCCCTGAAGCCTTCCCCTCACCCGTCCCCTAATCCTAACCCGTACGCTCACACTAACCCGCGCCCTCACACATACCCTCCCCCTAAAGCGTTGTCATACCCTCACCTGGACCCTAAATCGTCCCCGTCCCCGTCCCCTAACCCTAGCCCGAACCCTAACCCTTCCCTGAAGCCTTCTCCTCACCCGTCCCCTAAATCTAACCCTTACGCTCATACTAACCCGCGCCCTCACACATACACTCCCCCTTAAGCGTTGTCGTCCCTTCACCTGGACCCTAAACCGTCCCCGTCCCTTAACCCTAACCCTAGACCGAACCCTAACACTTCCCCGAAGCCTTCCCCTCACCCGTACCCTAAATCTAACCCGTACTCTCACACTAACCCGCGCCCACACGTACACTCCCCTTAAACCGTTGTCATACCCTGACCGTGACCCTATACCATCCCTGTACCCTAACCCTAACCCTAGCCCGAACCCTAACCCTAACACTTCCCCGAAGCCTTCCCCTCACCCGTCCCCTAATCCTAACCCGTACGCTCACACTAACCCACGCCCTCACACGTACGCTCCCCCTGAACCGTTGTCGTACCCTCATCTGGACCGTAAACCGTCCCCGTCCCTTAACCCTAACCCTTCCCCGAAGCCTTCCCATCACCCGTCCTCTAATCCTAACCCGTACTCTAATGCTAACCCACACCCTCACATGTAAGCTCCCCCAAAGCGTTGTCTTACCCTCGCCTGGACACTAAACCGTCCCCGTCTCCTAACTCTATCCCTACCGCGAACCCTAACCCTAACCCTTCCCCGAAGCCTGACTCTCACCCGTCACCTAATCCTAACCTGTATGGTCTCGCTAAACCGTGCCCTCACACGTACGCTCCCCCTAAATCATTGTCGTACCCTCAACTGGACCCTAAACCGTCCCCGTCCCCGTCCACTAACCCCAGCCCGAACCCTAACCCTAAACCTTCCCCGAAGCCTTCCCCTCACCCTTCCCCTAATCCTAACCCGTACGCTCACACTAACCTGCGCCCTCACACGTATGCTCCCCCTAAACCGTTGTCGTACACTCACCTGGACCCTAAACCTTCCCCGTCCCCTAACCCTAACCCTAGCCCGAACCCTAATCCTAACTCTTCCACGAAGCCTTCCCCTCACCCGTACCCTAATCCTAACCCGTACACTCAAAGTAACCCACGGCCTCACACGTACGCTGCCCCTAAACCATTGTCGTACCCTCACCTGGACCCTAAACCGTCCCTGTCTCTTAACCCTTTCCTTAGCCCGAACCCTAACCCTAACCCTTCCCCGAAGCCTTCCCCTAAACCGTCCCCTAATCCTAACCCGTACGCTCACACTAACCCGCGCCCTCACACGTACACTCCCCCTCTATCGTTGTCGTACCCTCACCTGGAACCTAAACCGTCCCCGTCCCCTAACCCTAACCCTAGCCCGAAACCTAACCCTTCCCCGAAGCTTTCCCCTCACCCGTCCCCTAATCCTAACCCGTACGCTCACACTAACCCACGCCCTTACACGTACGCTCCCCCTAAACCGTTGTCGTACACTCAACTGGACACTAAACCGTCCCCGTCCCCTAACCCTAACCCTAGTCCGAACCCTAATCCTAACACTTCCCCGAAGCCTTCCCCTCACCCGTCCCGTAATCCTAAACCGTATGCTCACAATAACCCGCGCCCTCACACGTATTCTCCCCCTAAACCGTTGTCGTACCCTCACCTGGACCCTATATCGTCCCCGTCCCCTAACCCTAACCCTAGCCCGAACACTAACCCTAACACTTCCACGAAGCCTTCACCTCATCCGTCCCCTAATCCTAACCCGTACGCTCACACTAACCCATGCCCTCACACGTACGCTCCCCCTAAACCGTTGTTGTACCCTCACCTGGACCCTAAACCGTCCCCGTCCCCTAACCCTAACCCTAGCCGAAACCCTAACCCTAACCCTTCCCCTCACCCGTCCCCTAATCCTAACCCGTACGCTGACACTAACCCGCGCCCTCACACGTACGCTCCCCCTAAACCATTGTCGTACCCTCACCTGGACCCTATACCGTCTCCGTCCCTTAACCCTAACCCTAGCCAGAACCCTAACCCTAACCCTTCCCCGAAGCCTTCCCCTCACCCGTCCCCAAATCCTAACCCGTACGCTCAAACTAACCCAGGGCCTCACACGTACGCTCCCCCTAAAGCGTTGTCGTACCCTCACCTGGACCCTAAACCATCCCCTTCCCCTAACCCTAACCCTAGACCGAAACCTAAGCCTAACCCTTCCACGAAGCCTGACCCAACACGTCCCCTAATCCTAACCCGTACACTAATGCTAATCAGCGCCCTCACACGTACGCTGCCCCTAAACTGTTGTGGTACCCTCACCTGGACCCTAAACCGTCCCCATCCCCTAACCCTAACCCTACCCAAACCCTAACCCTAACCCGTCCCCGAAGCCTTCCCCTCACCCATCCCCTAATCCTAACCCGTACTCTCACACTAACCCGCGCCCTCACACGAACGGTCCCCCTAAACCGTTGTCGTACCCTCATCTGGACCCTAAGCCGTCCCCCTCCCCTAACCCTAACCCTAGCCCGAACCCTAACCTTAACCCTTCCCCGAAGCCTTCCCCTCACACGTCCCCTAATCCTAACCCGTACGCTCACATAACCCACGCCCTCACACGTATGCTCCCCCTAAACCGTTGTCGTACCCTCACGTGGACACTAAACCGTCCCCGTCCCCTAACCTTAACTCTAGTCCGAATCCTAACCTTAACCCTTCCCTGAATCCTTCCCCTCACCCGTCCCCTAATCCTATCCCGTACGCTCACACTAACCCGCGCCCTCACACGTACGCTCCCCCTAAAGCGTTGTCGTACCCTCACCTGGACCTTAAATCATCCCCGTCCCCTAACACTTACCCTAGCCTGAACCCTAACCCTAACATTTCCCCGAAGCCTTCACCTCACCCGTCCCCTAAGCCTAACCCGTACGCTCACACTAACCCGCGCCCTCACACGTACACTCCCACTAAACCGTTGTCGTACCCTCACCTGGACCCTAAACCGTCCCCATTCCCTAACCCTAACCCTAGCTCAAACCCTAACCCTACCCCTTCCCCGAAGTCTTCCCCTCACACATCCCCTAATCCTAACATGTACGCTCACACTAACCCGCGCCCTCACACTTACGCACCCCCTAAACCGTTGTCGTACCCTCACCTGTATCCTAAACCGTCCCAGTACCCTAACCCTAACCCTAGCCCAAACCCTAACCCTAACCCTTCCCCGAAGCCTTCCCCTCACCCGTCCCCTAATCCTAACCAGTACGCTCACACTAATCAGCCCGCTCACATGTACGCCGCCCCTAAACCGTGGTGGTACCCTCACCTGGACCCTAAACCGTCCCCATACCCGTCCCCTAACCCTAGCCCGAAAGATAACCCTAAACCTTCCCCGAAGCCTTCTCCTCACCCGTCCTATAATCCTAACCCGTACGCTAACGCTAACCCACAACCTCACATGTACGGTCCCCCAGAGCGTTGTCGTTCCATCACCTGGACCCTAAACCGTCCCCGTCCCCGTCCCCTAACCCCAGCCCGAACCCTAACCCTAACCCTTCCCCGAAGCCTTACCCTCACCCGTCCCCTAATCCTAACCTGTACGCTCACACTAACCCGCGCCGTCACACGTACGCTCCCCCTAAACCGTTGTCGTACACTCACCTGGACCCTAAACCGTCCCCATCCCCTAACCCTAACCCTAGCCCGAACCCTAACCCTAACCCTTCCCCGAAGCCTTCCCCTCACCAGTCCCATAATCCTAACCCGTACGCTCACAATAACCCGCGCCCTCACACGTATGCTCCCCCTAAATCGTTGTCGTACCTTCACCTGGACCCTATACCATCCCCATCCCCTAACCCTAACCCTAGCCCGAACCCTAACCCTAACACTTCCACGAAGCCTTCCCCTCACCAGTCCCCTAATCCTAACCCGTACGCTCACACTGTCCCATGCCCTCACACTCACGCTCCCCCTAAAACATTGTAGTACCCTCACCTGGACCCTAAACCGTCCCCGTCCCCTAACCCTAACCGTAATCCTAGCCCGAACCCTAACCCTAACCCTTCCCCGAAGCCTTCCCCTCACCCGTCCCCTAATCCTAAACCGTACGCTCACACTATCCCGCGCCCTCACATGTACGCTCCCCCTAAACCGTTGTCGTACCCTCACCTGGACTCTAAAACGTCCCCGTCCCCTAACCCTAACCCTAACCTGAACCCTAACCCTAACCCTTCCCCGAAGCCTTCCCCTCACCAGTCCCGTAATCCTAACCTGTACGCTCACACTAACCCGCGCCCGCACACGTACGCTCCCCCTAAACCGTTGTCGTACGCTCACCTGGACCCTAAACCGTCCCCATTTCTTAACTCTAATCCTAGCCCAAACCCTAACCCTAACACTTCCCCGAAGCCTTCCCCTCACACGTCCCCTAATCCTAACCCGTACGCTCACACTAACCCTTGCCCTCACATGTACGCTCCCCTTAAACCGTTCTCTACACTCACCTGGACCCTAAACCATCCCGGTCCCCTAACCCTAACCCCAGCCCGAACCCTAAACCTAACGCTTCCCCGAAGCCTTCCCCTCACCCGTCCCATAATCCTAACCCGTACGCTCACACTAACCCATGCCCTCACACGTACGCTCCCCCTAAACCGTTGTCGTACGCTCACCTGGACCCTAAACCGTCCCCGTCCCCTAACCCTAACCCTAGCCCGAACCCTAACCCTAAACCTTCCCTGAAGCCTTCCCCTCACCCGTCCCCTAATCCTAACCCTTACGCTCACACTAACCCGAACCCTCACATGTAACCTCCCCCTAAAGCGTTGTCATACCCTCCCCTGGACCCTAAAGCGTCCCCGTCCCCTAACCCTAACCCTAGCCCAACCCTAACCCTAACCCTTCCCCGAAGCCTTCCCCTCACCCGTCCCCTAATCCTAACCCGTACACTCACACTAACCCACGCCCTCACACGTACGCACCCCCTAAACCGTTGTCGTACCCTCACCTGGACCCGAAACCGTCCCCGTCCCCTAACCCTAACCCTAGCCCGAACCCTAACCGTAAACCTTCCCCGAAGCCTTCCCCTCACCCGTCCCCTAATCCTTACACGTATGCTCACACTAACCCACGCCCTCACACGTACTCTCCCCCTAAACCGTTCTCGTACCCTCACCTGGACCCTAAACCGTCCCCATGCCCTAACTCTAAACCTAGCCCGTCCCCAAACCGTAACCCTTCCCCGAAGCCTTCCCCTCACCCATCCCCTAATCCCATCCCGTACCCTCACACTAACCCGCGCCCTCACACGTACGCTCCCCTTAAACCTTTGTCGTACTCTCACCTGGACCCTAAACCGTCCCCGTCCCCTAACCCTAACCCTAGCCCGAACCCTAACCCTAAACCTTCCCCGAAGCCTTCCCGTCACCCGTCCCCTAATCCTAACCCGTATGCTCACACTAACCCGCGCCCTCACATGTACGCTCGCCCTAAAGCATTTTCGTACCCTCACCTGGACCCTAAACCATCCCCGTCTCTTAACCCTATCCTTAGCCCGAACCCTAACCCTAACCCTTCCGCGAAGCCTTCCCCTCACCCGCCCCCTAATCCTAACCCGTACGCTCACACTAACCTGCGCCCTCACACGTACACTCCCCCTAAAACGTTGTCGTACACTCACCTGGACCCTAAACAGTCCCCGTCCCCTAACTCTAACCCTAGCCCGAACCCTAACCCTAACCCTTCCCCGAAGCCTACCCCTCAGCCGTCCCCTAAATCTAACCCGTACGCTCACACTAACCCGCGCCCTCACACGTTCACTCCCCCTAAACCGTTGTCGTACCCTCACCGTGACCCTAAACCATCCCCATACCCTAACACTAACCCTAGCCCGAACCCTAACCCTAACCCTTCCCCGAAGCCTTCCCCTCACCCGTCCCCTAATCGTAACCCGTACGCTCACACTAACCCGCGCCCTCACACGTACGCTCCCCCTGAACCGTTGTCGTACCCTCATCTGGATCGTAAACCGTCCCCGTCCCTTAAACATAACCCTTCCCCGAAGCCTTCCCCTCACCCGTCCTCTAATCCTAACCCGTACGCTAACGCTAACCTACACCCTCACATGTACGCTCCCCCAAAGCGTTGTCATACCCTCACCTGGACCCTAAAGCGTCCCCGTCCCCTAACCGTAACCCTAGCCCGAAACCTAACCGTAATTCTTCCCCGAAGCCTTCCCGTCACCCGTCCCCTAATCCTAACCCGTACGCTCACACTAACCCACACCCACACACGTACGCTCCCCCTAAAGCGTTGTCGTACCCTCACCTGGACCCTAAACCGTCCCTGTCCCCTAACCCTTACCCTAGCCCGAACCCTAACCCTAACCCTTCCCCGAAACCTTCCCCTCACCCCTCCCCTAATCCTAACCCGTACGCTCACACTAACCCACGCCCTCACACGTACGCTCCCCCGAAACCGTTGTCGTACCCTCACCTGGACCCTAAACCCTCCCCGTCCCCTAACCCTAACCCTAGCCCAAACCCTAAACCTAACCTTTCCCCGAAGCCTTCCTCTCACCCGTCCCCTAATCCTAACCGTACGGTGACACTAACCCGCGCCTTCACACGTACTCTCCCCCTAAAGCGTTGTCGTACCCTCACCTGGACCCTAAACCGTCCCAATGCCCTAACTCTAAACCTAGCTCATCCCGTAACCGTAACCCTTCCCCGAAGCCTTCCCCTCACCCGTCCCCTAATCCTAACCCGTTCACTCACACTAACCCGCGCCCTCACACCTACGCTCCCCCTAAAGCGTTGTCGTACCCTCACCTGGACCCTAAACAGTCCCCGTCCCCTAACCCTAACCCTAGCCCGAACCCTAACCTTAACTCTTCCCTGAAGCCTTCCCCTCACCCGTCCCCTAATCCTAACCCGTACGCTCACACTAACCCACGCCCTCACACGTACCCTCCCCCTAAAGTGTTGTCATACACTCACCTGGACCCTAAACCGTCCCCGTCCCCTAACCCTAACCCTAGCCCGAACCCTAACACTAACCCTTCCCCGAAGCCTTCCCCTCACCCGTCCCCGAATCCTATCCCGTAAGGTCACACTAACCCGCGCCGTCACACGTTCGCTCCCCCTAAACCGCTGACGTACCCTCACCTGGACCCTAAACCGTCCCCGTCCCCTAACCCTAACCCTAGCCCGAACCCTAACCCTAACCCTTCCCTGAAGCCTTCCCCTCACCCGTCCCCTAATCCTAACACTTACGCTCACACTAACCCGCGCCCTCACATGTAACCTCCCCCTAAAGCGTTGTCGTACCCTCACCTGGACCCTAAACCGTCCCTGTCCCCTAACCCTTACCCTAGCCCGATCCCTAACCCTAACACTTCCCCAAAACCTTCCCCTCACCCCTCCCCTAATCCTAACCCGTACGCTCACACTAACCCACGCCCTCAAACGTACGCTCCGCCGAAACCGTTGTCGTACCCTCACCTGGACCCTAAACCCTCCCCGTCCCCTAACCCTAACCCTAGCCCAAACCCTAAACGTAACCCTTCCCCGAAGCCTTCCTCTCACCCGTCCCCTAATCCTAACCGTACGGTGACACTAACCCGCGCCCTCACACGTACGCTCCCCCTAAACCGTTGTCGTACCCTCATCTGGACCCTAAGCCGTCCCCGTCCCCTAACCCTAACCCTAGCCCGAACCCTAACCCTAACCCTTCCCCGAAGCCTTCCCCTCACCCGTCCCCTAATCCTAACCCGTACCCTCACACTAACCCACGTCCTCACACGTACGCACCCCCTAAACCGTTGTCGTACCCTCACCTGGACCCTAAACCGTCCCCATCGCCTAACCCTAACCCTAGCCCGAATCCTAACCCTAAACCTTCCCCAAAGCCTTCCCCTCACCCGTCCCCTAATCCTAACACGTACTCTCACACTAACCCGCGCCCTCACACATTCGCTCCCCCTAAACCGTTGTGGTACGCTCTCCTGGACCCTAAACCGTCCCCGTCCCCTAACCCTAAACCTAGCCCGAACCCTAACTGTAACCCTTCCCCGAAGCCTTCCCCTCACCCGTCCCCTAATCCTAGCCCCTATGCTCACACGAACCCACGCCCTCACACGTACTCTCCCCATAAAGCGTTGTCGTACCATCACCTGGACCCTAAACCGTCCCCATGCCCTAACTCTAAACCTAGCCCGTCCCCTAACCGTAACCCTTCCCCGAAGCCTTCCCCTCACCCGTCCCCTAATCCCATCCCGTACCCTCACTCTAACCCGCGCCCTCACACGTACGCTCCCCTTAAACCTTTGTCGTACTCTCACCGGGACCCTAAACCGTCCCCGTCCCCTAACCCTAACCCTAGCCCGAACCCTAACCTTAACCCTTCCCCGAAGCCTTCCCCTCACCCGTCCCCTAATCCTAACCCGTACACTCACACTAACCCACGCCCTCACACCTACGCTCCCCCTAAAGCGTTGTCGTACCCTCACCTGGACCCTAAACAGTCCCCGTCCCCTAACCCTAACCCTAGCCCGAACCCTAAACCTAACACTTCTCTGAAGCCTTCCCCTCACCCGTCCCATAATCCTAACCCGTACGCTCACACTAACCCACGCCCTCACACGTACCCTCCCCCTAAAGTGTTGTCATACCCTCACCTGGACCCTAAACCGTCCACGTCCCCTAACCCTAACCCTAGCCCAAAACCTAACACTTCCCCGAAGCCTTCCCCTCACCCTTCCCCTAAATCTAACCCTTACGCTCACAGTAACCCGTGCCCTCACACGTACACTCCCCCTAAAGCGTTATCGTACACTCACCTTGACCCTAAACCGTCCCCGTCGCCTAACCGTAACCCTAGCCCGAACCCTAACCCTAACCCTTCCCCGAAGCCTTCCCCTCACCCGTCCCCTAATCCTAACCCTTACGGTCACACTAACCCACGCCCACACACGTATGCTCCCCCTAAAGCATTGTCGTACCCTCACCTGTATACTAAACCGTCCCCATCCCCTAACCCTAACCCTAGACCGAACCCTAACCCTAACACTTCCCCGAAGCCTTCCCCTCACACATCCCCTAATCCTAACCCGTACGCTCACACTAACCCGTGCCCTCACACGTACGCTACCCCTAAAGCGTTGTCGTACCCTCACCTGGACCCTAAACCGTCCCCGTCCCCTAACCCTAACCCTAGCCCGAACCCTAACCCTAACCTTTCCCCGAAGCCTTCCCCTCACCCGTCCCCTAATCCTAACCAGTACGCTCACACTAACCCGCGACCTCACACGTACGCTCCCCCTAAACCGTTGTCCTACCCTCACTTGGACCCTAAACCATCCCCGTCCTCTCACCCTAACCCTAGCCCGAACCCTAACCCTAACCCTTCCCGGAAGCCTTCCCCTCACCCGTCCCCTAATCCTAACCCGTATGCTCACACTAACCCGCGCCGTCACATGTACGCTCGCCCTAAAGCATTGTCGTACCCTCACCTGGACCCTAAACCGTCCCCGTCTCTTAACCCTATCCTTAGCCCGAACCCTAACCCTAACCCTTCCGCGAAGCCTTCCCCTCACCCGTCCCCAAATCCTAAACCGTACGCTCACACTAACCCGCGCCCTCACACGTACACTCCCACTATATCGTTGTCGTACCCTCACCTGGACCCTAAACCGTCCCCGTCCCCTAACCCTAACCCTAGCCCGAAACCTAACCCTTCCCCGAAGCCTTCCCCACACCCGTCCCCTAAATCTAACCCGTACGCTCACACTAACCCGCGCCCTCACACGTACACTCCCCCGAAACCGTTGTCGTACCCTCACCGTGACCCTAAACCGTCCCCGTATCCTAACCCTAACCCTAGCCCGAACCCTAACCCTAACCCTTCCTCGAAGCCTTCCCCTCACCCGTCCCCTAATCCTAACCCGTACGCTCACACTAACCCGCGCCCTCACACGTACGCTCCCCCTGAACCGTTGTCGTACCCTCATCTGGATCGTAAACCGTCCCCGTCCCTTAACCCTAACCCTTCCCCGAAGCCTTCCCCTCACCCGTCCTCTAATCCTAACCCGTACGCTAACGCTAACCCACACCCTCACATGTACGCTCCCCCAAAGTGTTGTCGTACCCTCACCTGGACACTAAACCGTCCCCGTCTCCTAACTCTAACCCTACCGCGAACCCTAACCCTAACCCTTCCCCGAAGCCTGACTCTCAACCGTCGCTTAATCCTAACCTGTACGCTCTCGCTAAACGGCGCCCTCACACGTACGCTCCCCCTAAAGCATTGTCGTACCCTCACCTGGACCCTAAACCTTCCCCGTCCCCGTCCCATAACCCCAGGCCGAACCCTAACCCTAACCCTTCCCCGAAGCCTTCCCCTCACCCGTCCCCTAATCCTAAACCGTACGCTCACACTAACCCACGCCCTCACACTTACGCTCCCCCTAAACCGTTGTCGTACCCTCACCTGGACCCTAAGCCGTCCCCTTCCCCTAACCCTAACCCTAGCCCGAACCCTAACCCTAACACTTCCCCGAAGCCTTCCCCTCACCCGTCCCCTAATCCTAACCCGTACGCTCACACTAACCCGCGCCCTCACACGTACGCTCCCCCTGAAGCGTTGTCGTACCCTCACCTGGACCCTAAACCATCCGCGTCCCCTAACCCTAACCCTAGCCCGAAACCTAACACTTCCCCGAAGCCTTCCCCTCACCCGTCCCCTATTCCTAACCCGTACGCTCACACTAAAACGCGCCCTCACACGTACACTCCCCATAAACCATTGTCGTACCCTCATCTGGACCCTAAACCGTCCCCGTCCCCTAACCCTAACCCTAGCCCGAACCCTAACCCTCACCCTTCCCTGAAGCCTTCCCCTCACCCGTCCCCTAATCCTAACCTGTACGCTCACACTAACCCGTGCCCTCACACGTACGCTCGCGCTAAACCGTTGTCGTACCCTCACCTGGACCCTAAACCATCCCCGTCCCCTATCCCTAACCCTAGCCCGAAACCTAACCCTAACCCTTCCCCGAAGCCTTCCCCTCACCCGTCCCCTAATCCTAACCCGTACGCTCAAACTTACCCAGGGCCTCACACGTACGCTCCCCCTAAAGCGTTGTCGTACCCTCATCTGGACCCTAAACCATCCCCTTCCCCTAACCCTAACCCTAGACCGAAACCTAAGCCTAACCCTTCCCCGAAGCCTTTCCGAACACGTCCCCTAATCCTAACCCGTACGCTAACGCTAATCTGCGCCCTCACACGTATGCTAAACCTAAAGCATTGTCGTACCCTCACCTGGACCCTAAACCGTCACCATCCCCTAAACCTCACCCTAGCCCGAACCCTAACCCTAACGATTCCCCGAAGCCTGACACTCACCCGTCCCCTAATCCTAATCTGTACGCTAACACTAACACGCGCCCTGAAACGTACGCTCCATCTAAAGCGTTGTCGTACCCTCACCTGGACCCTAAACCGTCCCCGTCCCCTAACCCTAACCGTAGCCCGAACCCTAACCCTAACACTTCCCCGAAGCCTTCCCCTCACCCGTCCCCTAATCCTAACCCGTACCCTCACACTAACCCACGCCCTCACACGTACGCACCCCCTAAACCGTTGTCATACCCTCACCTGGACCCTAAACCGTCCCCATCGCCTAACCCTAACCCTAGCCCGAACCCCAACCCTAACGCTTCCCCGAAGCCTTCCCCTCACTCACCCGTCCCCTAATCCTAACACGTACTCTCACACTAACCCGCGCCCTCACACATTCGCTCCCCCTAAATCGTTGTCGTACTCTCACCTGGAACCTAAACCGTTCCCGTCCCCTAACCCTAACCCTAGCCAGAACCCTAACCCTAACCCTTCCCCGAAGCCTTCCCCTCACCCGTCCCCTAATCCTAACCCGTACGCTCACACTAACCCGCGCCCTCACACGTACGCTCCCCCTGAACCGTTGTCGTACCCTCATCTGGATCGTAAACCGTCCCCGTCCCTTAACCCTAACCCTTCCCCGAAGCCTTCCCCTCACCCGTCCTCTAATCCTAACCCGTACGCTAACGCTAACCCACACCCTCACATGTACGCTCCCCCAAAGTGTTGTCGTACCCTCACCTGGACACTAAACCGTCCCCGTCTCCTAACTCTAACCCTACCGCGAACCCTAACCCTAACCCTTCCCCGAAGCCTGACTCTCAACCGTCGCTTAATCCTAACCTGTACGCTCTCGCTAAACGGCGCCCTCACACGTACGCTCCCCCTAAAGCATTGTCGTACCCTCACCTGGACCCTAAACCTTCCCCGTCCCCGTCCCCTAACCCCAGCCCGAACCCTAACCCTAACCCTTCCCCGAAGCCTTCCCCTCACCCGTCCCCTAATCCTAAACCGTACGCTCACACTAACCCACGCCCTCACACTTACGCTCCCCCTAAACCGTTGTCGTACCCTCACCTGGACCCTAAACCGTCCCCATCGCCTAACCCTAACCCTAGCCCGAACGCCAACCCTAATGCTTCCCCGAAGCCTTCCCCTCACTCACCCGTCCCCTAATCCTAACACGTACTCTCACACTAACCCGCGCCCTCACACATTCGCTCCCCCTAAATCGTTGTCGTACTCTCACCTGGGACCTAAACCGTTCCCGTCCCCTAACCCTAACCCTAGACCGAACCCTAACCCTAACCCTTCCCCGAAGCCTACCCCTCACCCGTCCCCTAATCCTAACCCGTACACTCACACTAACCCGCGCCCTCACACGTACGCTCCCCCTAAAGCGTTGTCGTACCCTCACCTGGACCCTAAACAGTCCCCGTCCCCTAACCCTAACCCTAGCCCGAACCCTAACCCTAACACTTCCCTGAAGCCTTCCCCTCACCCATCCCCTAATCCTAACCCGTATGCTCACACTAACCCACGCCCTCACACGTACCCTCCCCCTAAAGTGTTGTCATACCCTCACCTGGACCCTAAACCGTCCCCGTCCCCTAACCCTAACCCTAGCCCGAACCCTATCCCTAACACTTCCCTGAAGCCTTCCCCTCACCTGTCCCCTAATCCTAACCCATATGCTCACATTAACCCTCGCCCTCACACGTACCCTCCCCCTGAAGCGTTGTCATACCCTCACCTGGACCCTAAATCGTCCCCATCCCCTAACCCTAACCCTAGCCCGAGCCCTAACACTTCCCCGATGCCTTCCAGTCACCCGTCCCCTATATCTAAACCTTACGCTCACACTAACCCGCGCCCTCACACGTACACTCCCCCTAAAGCGTTGTCGTACCCTCACGTTGACCCTAAACCGTCCCCGTCCCCTAACCGTAACCCTAGCCCGAACCCTAACCCTAAACCTTCCCCGAAGCCTTCCCCTCACCCGTCCCCTAATCCTAACCCTTACGGTCACACTAACCCGCACCCACACACGTACGCTCCCCCTAAAGCGTTGTCGTACCCTCACCTGGACCCTAAACCGTCCCCGTCCCCTAACCCTAACCCTAGACCGAACCCTAACCCTAACCCTTCCCCGAAGCCTTCCCCTCACCCATCCCCTAATCCTAACCCGTACGCTCACAGTAACCCACGCCCTCACACGTACGCTACCCCTAAAGCGTTTTCGTACCCTCACCTGGACCCTAAACCGTCCCCGTCCCCTAACCCTAACCCTAACCCTAGCCCGAAACCTAACACTTCCCCGAAGCCTTCCCCTCACCCGTCCCCTAATCCTAACCCGTACGCTGACACTAACCCACGCCCTCACACGTACGCTCCCCCTAAACCATTGTCGTACCCTCACCTGGACGCTATACCGTCCCCGTCCCCTAACCCTAACCCTAGCCCGAACCCTAACCCTAACCCTTCCCCGAAGCCTTCTCCCAACCCGTCCCCTAATCCTTACCCGTACGCTCACACTAACCAGCACCCTCACACGTACGCTCCCCCTAAAGGGTTGTCGTACCCTCACCTGGACCCTAAACCGTCCCCGTCCCCTAACCCTAACCCTAGCCCGAACCGTAACCCTAACACTTCCCCGAAGACTTCACCTCACCCATCCCCTAATCCTAACCCGTACGCTCACACTAACACGCGCCCTCACAAGTACACTCCCCCTAAACCATTGTCGTACCCTCACCTGGACCCTAAACCATCCCCGTCCCCTAACCCTAACCCTAGCCCAAACCCTAACCCTAACCCTTCCCCGAAGCCTTCCCCTCACCCGTCCCCTAATCCTAACCCGTACGCTCACACTAACCCACGCCCTCACACGTACGCTCCCCCTAAACCGTTGTCGTACCCTCACCTGGACCCTAAACCGTCCCCATCCCCTAACCCTAACCCTAGCCCGAACCCTAACCCTAACCCTTCCCCGAAGCCTTCCCCTCACCCGTCCCCGAATCCTAACCCGTACGCTCACACTAACCCGCGCCCTCACACGTACACTCCCCCTAAACCGTTGTCGTACCCTCACCTGGACCCTAAACTGTCCCCGTCCCCTAACCCTAACCCTAGCCCGAACCCTAACCCTAACCCTTCCCCGAAGCCTTCCCCTCACCCGTCCCCTAATCCTAACCCGTACGCTCAAACTAACCCAGGCCCTCACATGTTCACTCCCCCAAAAGCGTTGTCGTACCCTCACCTGGCCCCTAAACCATCCCCTTCCCCTAACCCTAACCCTAGACCGAAATCTAAGCCTAACACTTCCCCGAAGCCTGACCCAACACGTCCCCTAATCCTAACCCGTAAGCTAACGCTAATCAGCGCCTTCACACATATGCTAAACCTAAAGCGTTGTCGTACACTCACCTGGACCCTAAACCGTCACCTTCCCCTAAACCTAACCCTAGCCTGAACCCTAACCCTAACGAATCTCCGAAGCCTGAAACTTACCCGTCCCCTAATCTTAATCCGTACGCTAACACTAACACGCGCCCTCACACGTACGCTCCATCTAAAGCGTTGTCGTACCCTCACCTGGACCCTAAACCGTCCCCGTCCCCTAACCCTAAGCCTAGGCCGAACCCTAACCATAACACTTCCCCAAATCCTGACCGTCACCCATCACCTAATCCTAATCCGTACGCTAACACTAACCCGCGCTCTCACACGTACGCTCCCCCTAAAGCGTTCTCGTAATCTCACATGAACCCTAAACCGTCCCCGTCCCCTAACCCTAACCGTAGCCCGAACCCTAACCCTAACACTTCCCCGAAGCCTTCCCCTCACCCGTCCCCTAATCCTAACACGTACCCGCACACTAACCCACGCCCTCACACGTACGGACCCCCTAAACCGTTGTCGTACCCTCACCTGGACCCTAAACCGTCCCCATCGCCTAACCCTAACCCTAGCCCGAACCCCAACCCTAACGCTTCCCCGAAGCCTTCCCCTCACTCACCCGTCCCCTAATCCTAACACGTATTCTCACAGTAACCCGCGCCCTCACACATTCGCTCCCCCTAAATCGTTGTCGTACTCTCACCTGGAACCTAAACCGTTCCCGTCCCCTAACCCTAACCCTAGCCCGAACCCCAACCCTAACGCTTCCCCGAAGCCTTCCCCTCACTCACCCGTCCCCTAATCCTAACACGTATTCTCACACTAACCCGCGCCCTCACACATTCGCTCCCCCTAAATCGTTGTCGTACTCTCACCTGGAACCTAAACCGTCCCCGTCCCCTAACCCTAACCCTAGCCCGAACCCTAACCGTAACCCTTCCCCGAAGCCTTCCCCTCACCCGTCCCCTAATCCTAACCCGTACGCTCACACTAACCCACGCCCTCACACGTACTCTCCCCCTAAACCGTTGTCGTACCCTCACCTGGACCCTAAACCGTCCCCATCCCCTAACTCTAAACCTAGCCCGAACCCTAACCGTAACACTTCCCCGAAGCCTTCCCCTCACCCGTCCCTTAATCCCATCCCGTACCCTCACACTAACCCACGCCCTCACACGTACGCTCCCCTTAAACCTTTGTCGTACTCTCACCTGGACCCTAAACCGTCCCCGTCCCCTAACCCTAACCCTAGCCCGAACCCTAACACTAACCCTTCCCCGAAGCCTTCCCCTCACCCGTCCCCGAATCCTATCCCGTAAGGTCACACTAACCCGCGCCGTCACACGTTCGCTCCCCCTAAACCGCTGACGTACCCTCACCTGGACCCTAAACCGTCCCCGTCCCCTAACCCTAACCCTAGCCCGAACCCTAACCCTAACCCTTCCCTGAAGCCTTCCCCTCACCCGTCCCCTAATCCTAACCCTTACGCTCACACTAACCCGCGCCCTCACATGTAACCTCCCCCTAAAGCGTTGTCGTACCCTCACCTGGACCCTAAACCGTCCCTGTCCCCTAACCCTTACCCTAGCCCGATCCCTAACCCTAACCCTTCCCCGAAACCTTCCCCTCACCCCTCCCCTAATCCTAACCCGTACGCTCACACTAACCCACGCCCTCACACGTACGCTCCGCCGAAACCGTTGTCGTACCCTCACCTGGACCCTAAACCCTCCCCGTCCCCTAACCCTAACCCTAGCCCGAACCCTAACCCTAACCCTTCCCCGAAGCCTTCCCCTCACCCGTCCCCTAATCCTAACCCGTACCCTCACACTAACCCACGCCCTCACACGTACGCACCCCCTAAACCGTTGTCGTACCCTCATCTGGACCCTAAGCCGTCCCCGTCCCCTAACCCTAACCCTAGCCCGAACACTAAACCGAACCCTTCCCTGAAGCCGGACCCTCACCCGGAACCTAATCCTTACTCGTACGCTAACACTAACCAGCGCCCTCACACGTACGCTCCCCCTAAAGCGTTGTTGTACCCTCACCTGGACCCTAAACCGTCCCCGTCCCCTAACCCTAACCCTAGCCCGAACCCTAACCCTAACACTTCCCCGAAGCCTGACCCTCCCCCGTCCCCTAATCCTAACCCGTACACTAACGCTAACCCGCGCCCTCACACGTACGCTAGCCCTAAAGCGTTGTCGTCACCTCACCTGAACCCTAAACCGTCCCCGTCCGATAACCCTAACCATAGACGGAACCCTAACACTAACCATTCCCCGAAGCCTGACCCTTACCCATCCCCTAATCCTAACCCGCACACTAACGCGAACCCGCGCCCTCACACGTAGGTTCCCCCTAAAGCGTTGTCGTACCCTCACCTGAACCCTAAACCATCCCCATCCCCTTTCCGTAACCCTAGCCCAACCCTAACCCTAACCCTTCCGCGAATCCTAACCCAACCCTTCCCCTAATCCTAACCCGTACGCTAACGCTAATCCGCGCCCTCACACGTACGCTACACCTAAAGCGTTGTCGTACCCTCAGCTGTACCCTAAACCGTCCCTGTCCCCTAACCCTAACCCTAGACTGAACCCTAACTCTAACCCTTCCCCAAAGCCTGACCCTCACACGTCCTCTAATCCTAACCCGTACGCTAACGCTAACCCACACCCTCACATGTACGCTCCCCCTAAAGCATTGTCATACCCTCACCTGGACACTAAACCATCCCCGTCTCCTAACTCTAACGCTACCGCGAACCCTAACCCTAACACTTCCCCGAAGCCTGACTCTCACCCGTCGCCTAATCCTAAACTGTACGCTCTCGCTAACCCGCGCCCTCACACGTACGCTCCCCCTAAAGCATTGTCGTACCCTCACCTGGACCCTTAACCGTCCCTGTCCCCATCCCCTAACCCCAGCCCGAACCCTAACCCTAACCCTTCCCCGAATCCTGACCCTCACCCGTCACCTCATCCTAACCCGTACGCTAACACTAACCTGCGTTCTCACACGTACGCTCACGCTAAAGCGTTGTCGTAACCTCACATGAACCCTAAACCGTCCCGGTCCCCTAACCTTAACCCTAGCCCGATCCCTAACCCTAACCCTTCCCTGAAGCCTGACCCTCACCCTTCCCCTAATCCTAACCCATACGCTCACACTAACCCGTGTCTTCACACGTACGCTCCCCCTAAACCTTTGTCGTACGCTCACCTTGACCCTAAACCGTCCCCGTCCCCTAAACCTAACCCTAGCCCGAACCCTAACCCTAACCCTTCCCCGAAGCCTTCCCCTCACCCGTCCCCTAAACCTAACCCGTACGCTCACACTAACCCGTGCCGTCACACGTACGCTCCCCCTAAACCGTTGTCGTATCCTCATCTGGACCGTAAACAGTCCCCGTCCCTTAACCCTAACCCTTCCCCGAAGCCTTCTCCTCACCCGTCCCCTAATCCTAACCCGTACGCTCACACTAACCCGCGCCCTCACACGTACGCTCCCCCTAAAGCGTTGTCGTACCTTCACCTGGACCCTAAACTGTCCCCGTCACCTAAACCTAACCGTAGCCCGAACCCTAAACCTAACACTTCCCAGAAGCCTTACCCTCACCCGTCCCCTAATCCTAACCCGTACGCTCACACTAACCCGCGCCCTCACACGTGCGCTCCCCCTAAACCGTTGTCGTACCCTCACCTGGACCCTAAACCGTCCCCGTCCCCTAACCCTAACCCTAGCCCGAACCCTAAACCTAACCCTTCCCCGAAGCCTTCCCCTCACCCGTCTCCTAATCCTAACCCGTACGCTCACACTAACCTGCGTCCTCACACATACGCTCCCCCTAAACTGTTGTCGTACCCTCATCTGGACCGTAAACCATCCCCGTCCCTTAACCCTAACCCTAGCCCAAACCCTAACCCTAAACCTTCCCCGAAGCCTGACCCTCACCCGTGCCCTAATCCTAACCCGTACGCTAACAATAACCTGCGCCCTCACACGTACGCTCCCCCTAAAGTGTTGTCGTACACTCACCTGGACCCTAAATCGTCCCCGTCCACTAACCCTAACCCTAGCCCGAACCCTAATGCTAAACCTTCCCCGAGCCTGACCCTCACCCATCCCCTAATCCTAACCCATACGCTAACACTAACCCGCGCTCTCACTCATACGTTACCATAAAACGTTGTCGTCCCCTCTCCTGGACCCTAAACCGTCCCCGTCCCCTATCACTAACCCTAGCCCGAACCCTAAACCGAACACTTCCCTGAAGCCTGGCCCTCACCAGTCCCCTAATCCTTACTCGTACGCTAACACTAACCGGCGCCCTCACACATACCCTCCCCATAAAGCGTTGTCATACCCTCACCTGGACCCTAAACCGTCCCCGTCCCCTAACCCTAACCCTAGGCCGAACCATAACCCTAGCCCTTCTGCGAAGCCTGACCCTCACCCGTCCCCTAATCCTTACCCGTACGCTAACGCTAACCCGCGCCCTCACATGTACGCTACCCCTAAAGCGTTCTCGTACCCTCACGTGGACCCTAAACCGTCCCCGTCCCCTAACCCTAACCCTAGCCCGAAACCTAACCCTAACAATTCCCCCGAAGCCTGAACCTCACCCATGCCCTAATCCTAACCCGTACGCTAACGCTAACCCGCGCCCTCACATGTACGCTCCCCCTAAAGCGTTCTCGTACCCTCACCTGGACCCTAAACCGTCCCCGTCCCCTAACCCTAACCCTAGCCCGAACCCTAACACTAAACCTTCCCCGAAGCCTGACCCTCACCCGTCCCCTAATCCTAACCCGCACGCGAACACTAACCCACGCCCTCACACGTACGCTCCCCCTAAAGCGTTGTCGTACCCTCACCTGGACCCTAAACCGTCCCTGTCCCCTGACCCTAAACCTCGCCCGATCCCTAACACTAACCCTTCCCCGAAGCCTGATCCTCACCCGTCCCCTAATCCTAACAAGTACGCTAACAATGACCCGCACTCTCACAACTACACTCCCCCTAAAGCGTTGTCATACCCTCACCTGGACCCTCAACCGTCCCCGTCCCTGTCCCCTAACCCTAGCCCGAACCCTAAACCTAACACTTCCCTGAAGCCTGACCCTCACCTGTGCCCTAATCCTAACCCGTACGCTAACACTAACCCGCGCCGTCACATGTACGCTCCCCCTAAAGCGTTGTCATACCCTCACCTGGACCCTAAACCGTCCCCATCCCCTAAGCCTAACCCTAGACTGAAACCTAACCCTAAACCTTCCCTGAAGCCTGACCCTCACCCGTCCACTACTCTTAACCCGTACGCTCACACTAACCCGCACCCTCACACGTACTCTCCCCCTCAAGCGTTGTCGTACCCTCACCTGGACCCTAAACCGTCCCCGTCCCCTAACCCTAACCCTAGCCCGAACCCTAACCCTAACCCTTCCCGAAGCCTTCCCCTCACCCGTCCCCTAATCCTAAGCCATACGCTCACACTAACCCGCGCCCTCACACGTACGCTCCCCCTAAACCTTTTTCGTACCCTCACCTGGACCCTAAACCGTCCCCGTCCCCTAACCGTAAGCCTAGCCCGAACCCTAACCCTAACCCTTCCCCGAAGCCTTCCCCTCACCCGTCCCCTAATCCTAACCCGTACGCTCACACTAACCCGTGTCCTCACACGTACGCTCCCCCTAAACCGTTGTCGTTCCCTGACGTGGACCCTAAACCGTCCCCGTCCCCTAAACTTAAACCTAGCCTGAACCCTAACCCTAACCCTTTCCCGAAGCCTTCCCCTCACCCATCCCCTAATCCTAACCCGTACGCTCACACTAACCCGCGCCCTCACACTTGCGCTCCCCCTTAACCGTTGTCGTACCCTCACCTGGACCCTAAACCGTCCCCGTCCCCTAACCCTAACCCTAGCCCGAACCCTAACCCTAACCCTTCCCCGAAGCCTTCCCCTCACCCGTCCCCTAATCCTAACCAGTACGCTCACACTAACCCGCGCCCTCACACGTACGCTCCCCCTAAACCGTTGTCGTACCCTCACCTGGACACTAAACCGTCCCCTAACCCTAACCCTAACCCTAGCCCGAACCCTAACCCTAACCCTTCCCCGAAGCCTTCCCCTCACCCGTCCCCTAATCCTAACCCGTACGCTCACACTAACCCGCGCCCTCACATGTACACTCCCCCTAAACCGTTGTCGTACCCTCACCTGGACACTAAACCGTCCCCGTCCCCTAACCCTAACCCTAGCCGGAACCCTAAACCTAACCCTTCCCCGAAGACTTCCCCTCACCCGTCCCCTAATCCTAACCCGTACTCTCACACTAACAAGCGCCCTCACATGTACGCTCCCCCTAAACCGTTGTCGTACCCTCACCTGGACCCTAAACCATGCCCATCCCCGTCCCCTAACCCTAGCCCAAACCCTAACCCTTCCCTGAAGTCTTCCCCTCACCCGTCCCCCAATCCTAACCCATACGCTCACACTAACCCTCACGCTCACACGTACGCTCCCCCTACACCGCTGTCGAACCCTCACCTAGACCCTAAACCGTCCCCGTCCCCTAACCCTAATCCTAGCCCGAACCCTAACCCTAACACTTCCCCGAAGACTTCCCCTCACCCGTCCCCTAATCCTAACCCGTACGCTCACACTAACCCGCGCCCTCACACTTACGCTCCCCCTAAACCTTTGTCGTACCCTCAACTGCACCCTAAACCGTCCCCGTCCCCTAACCCTAACCCTAGCCCGAACCCTAACCCTAACCCTTCCCCGAAGCCTTCCCCTCACCCGTTCCATAATCCTAAACCGTACGCTCACACTAACCCGCGCCCTCACACGTACGCTCCTCCTAAACCGTTGTCGTACCCTCACCTGGACCCTAAACCGTCCCCGTCCCCTAACCCTAAACCTAGACCGAAACCTAAGCCTAACATTTCCCCGAAGCCTGACCCAACACGTCCCCTAATCTGAACCCGTACGCTCACGCTAATCCACGCCCTCACACTTACGCTACACCTAAAGCGTTGTTGTACACTCAGCTGGACACTAAACCGTCCCCATACCCTAAACCTAACCCTAGCCCGAACCCTAACCCTAACACTTCCCTGAATCCTGACCCTCACCCGTCCCCTAATCTTAACACGTACGCTAACGCTAACCCGCCCCCTTAACACGTTCCCTCCCCCTAAAGCTTTGTCGTACCCTCACCTGGACCCTAAACCGTCCCCGTCCCCTAACCCTAACCCTAGACCGAACCCTAACCCTAACCCTTCCCGAAGCCTGAACCTAACCCGTCCCCTAATCCTAACCCATACGCTCACACTAACCCACGTCTTCACACGTACGCTCCCCCTAAACCTTTGTCGTACCCTCACCTTGACCCTAAACCGTCCCCGTCCCCTAACCCTAACCCTAGCCCGAACCCTAACCCTAACCCTTCCCCGAAGCCTTCCCCTCACCCGTCCCCTAAACGTAACCCGTACGCTCACACTAACCCGTGCCGTCACACGTACGCTCCCCCTGAACCGTTGTCGTATCCTCATCTGGACCGTAAACCGTCCCCGTCCCTTAACCCTAACCCTTCCCCGAAGCCTTCCCCTCACCCGTCCCCTAAACGTAACCCGTACGCTCACACTAACCCGTGCCCTCACACGTACGCTCCCCCTAAACCGTTGTCGTACCCTCACCTGGACCCTAAACCGTCCCCGTCCCCTAACCCTAACCCTAGCCATAACCCTAAACCTAACACTTCCCCGAAGCCTTCCCCTCACCCGTCCCCTAATCCTAACCCGTACGCTCACACTAACCCGCGCCCTCACACGTACGCTCCCCCTAAACCGTTGTCGTACCCTCACCTGGACCTTAAAACGTCCCCATCCCCGTCACCTAACCCTAGCCCGGACCCTAACCCTAAACCTTCCCTGAAGCCTTCCCCTCACCTGTCCCCTAATCCTAACCCGTACGCTCACATTAACCAGCGCCCTCACACGTACGCTCCCCCTAAACCGTTGTCCTAACCTCACCTGGACCCTAAACCGTCCCTGTCCCCTAACCCTAACCCTAGCCCGAACCCTAACCCTTCCCTGAAGCCTTCCCCTCATCCGTCCCCTAATCCTAACCGATACGCTCACACTAACCCTCACACTCACACGTACGCTCCCCGTAAACCGTTGTTGTAACCTCACCTGGACCCTAAACCGTCCCCGTCCCCTAACCCTAATCCTAGCCCGAACCCTAACCCTAACCCTTCCCCAAGCCTTCCCCTCACCCGTCCCCTGATCCTAACCCGTTCGCTCACACTAACCCGCACCCTCACACGTACGCTCCCCCTAAACCGTTGTCGTACACTCACCTGGACCCTAAACCGTCCCCGTCCCCTAACCCTAACCCTACCCGAACCCTAACCCTAACCCTTCCCCGAAGCCTACCCCTCACCCGTCCCCTAATCCTAAACTGTACGCTCACACTAACCCGCGCCCGCACACGTACGCTCCCCCTAAACCTTTGCCGTACCCTCACCTGGACCCTAAACCATCCCCTTCCCCTAACCCTAACCCTAGCCCGAACCCTAACCCTAACCCTTCCCCGAAGCCTTCCCCTCACCCGTCCCCTAATCCTAACCCGTACGCTCACACTAACCTGCGTCCTCACACGTACGCTCCCCCTAAACCGTTGTCGTATCCTCACCTGGACCCTAAACCGTCCCCGTCCCCTAACCCTAACCCTAGCCCGAACCCTAACCCTAAACCTTCCCCGAAGCCTTCCCCTCACCCGTCCCCTAATCCTAACCCGTACGCTCAAACTAACCCATGCCCTCACACGTACGCTCCCCCTAAACCGTTGTCGTACCCTCACCTGGACCCTAAACCGTCCCTGTCCCCTAACCCTAACCCTAGCCCGAACCCTAACCCTAACACTTTCCCGAAGCCTTCCCCTCACCCGTCCCCTAATCCTAACCCGTACGCTCACACTAACCCACGCCCTCACACGTACGCTCCCCCTTAACCGTTGTCGTACCGTCACCTGGACCCTAAACCATCCCCGTCCCCTAACCCTAACCCTAGCCCGAACCCTAACCCTAACACTTCCCCGAAGCCTGACCCTCATCAGTCCCATAATCCTAACCCGTACGCTGACACTAACACGCGCCCTCACACGTATGCTCCCCCTAAAGCTTTGTCGTACACTCACGTGGACCCTAAACCGTCCTCGCCCCCTAACCCTAACCCTAGCCCAAACCCTAACCCTAAACATTCCCCGAAGCCTGAACCTCACCCGTGCCCTAATCCTAACCCGTTCGCTAACAATAACCCGCGCCCTCACACGTACGCTCCCCCTAAAGTGTTGTCGTACACTCACCTGGACCCTAAATCGTCCCCGTCCACTAACCCTAACCCTAGCCCGAACCCTAACGCTAAACCTTCCCCGAGCCTGACCCTCACTCGTCCCCTAATCCTAACCCATACTCTAACACTAACCGGCGCCCTCACACATACCCTCCCCATAAAGCGTTGTCATACCCTCACCTGGACCCTAAACTGTCCCCGTCCCCTAACCCTAACCCTAGGCCGAACCATAACCCTAGCCCTTCCTCGAAGCCTGACCCTCACCCGTCCCCTTATCCTAACCCGTACGCTAACGCTAACCCGCGCCCTCACATGTACGTTCCCCCTAAAGCGTTCTCGTATCCTCACGTGGACCCTAAACCGTCCCCGTCCCCTAACCCTAACCCTAGCCCGAACCCTAACCCTAACAATTCCCCGAAGCCTGAAACTCACCCATGCCCTAATCCTAACCCGTACGCTAACGCTAACCCGCGCCCTCACATGTACGCTCCCCCTAAAGCGTTCTCGTATCCTCACCTGGACCCTAAACCGTCCCCGTCCCCTAACCCTAACCCTAGCCCGAACCCTAACACTCACCCTTCCCCGAAGCCTTCCCCTCACCCGTCCCCTAATCCTAACCCGTACGCTCAAACTAACCCATGCCCTCACACGTACGCTCCCCCTAAACCGTTGTCGTACCCTCACCTGGACCCTAAACCGTCCCCGTCCCCTAACCCTAACCCTAGCCCGAACCCTAACACTAACACTTTCCCGAAGCCTTCCCCTCACCCGTCCCCTAATCCTAACCCGTACGCTCACACTAACCCACGCCCTCACACGTACGCTCCCCCTTAACCGTTGTCGTACCGTCAGCTGGACCCTAAACCATCCCCGTCCCCTAACCCTAACCCTAGACCGAAATCTAAGCCTAACACTTCCCCGAAGCCTGACCCAACACGTCCCCTAATCCTAACCCGTACGCTAACGCTAATCAGCGCCCTCACACGTATGCTAAACATAAAGCGTTGTCGTACCCTCACCTGGACCCTAAACCGTCACCTTCCCCTAAACCTAACCCTAGCCTGAACCCTAACCCTAACGAATCTCCGAAGCCTTCGCCTCACCCGTCCCCTAATCCTAACCCGTACGCTCACACTAACCTGCGTCCTCACACGTACGCTCCCCCTAAGCCGTTGTCGTACCCTCATCTGGACCGTAAACCGTCCCCGTCCCTTAACCCTAACCCTTCCCCGAAGCCTTCCCCTCACCCGTCCCCTAATCCTAACCCGTTCGCTCACACTAACCCGCGCCCTCACACGTACGCTCCCTCTAAACCTTTGTCATACCCTCACCTGGACCCTAAACCGTCCCCGTCCCCTAACCCTAACCCTAGCCCGAACCCTAACCCTACCCTTTCCCCGAAGCCTTCCCCTCACCCGTCCCCTAATCCTAACCCGTACGCTCACACTAACCCGCGCCCTCACACGTACGCTCCCCCTAAACCGTTGTCGTACCCTCTCCTGGACCCTAAACCGTCCCCATCCCCTAACCCTAACCCTAGCCCGAACCCTAATCCTAACACTTCCCCGAAGCCTTCCCCTCACCCGTCCCCTAATCCTAACCCGTACGCTCAAACTAACCCACGCCCTCACACGTACACTCCCCCTAAACCGTTGTCGTACCCTGACGTGGACACTAAACCGTCCCCGTCCCCTAAACCTAAACCTAGCCCGAACCCTAACCCTAACCTTTTCCCGAAGCCTTCCCCTCACCCGTCCCCTAATCCTAACCTGTAAACTCACACTAACCCGCGACCTCTCACGTACGCTCCCCCTAAACCATTGTCGTACCCTCACCTGGACCCTAAACCGTCCCCGTCCCCTAACCCTAACCCTAGCCCTAACCCTAACCCTAACACTTCCCCGAAGCCTGACCCAACACGTCCCCTAATCCTAACCCGTACGCTAACGCTAATCCACTCCCTCACACGTATGCTAAACCTAAAGCGTTGTCGTTCCCTCACCTGGACCCTAAAAAGTCACCATCCCCTAAACCTAACCCTAGCCCGAACCCTAACCCTAACGATTCCCCGAAGCCTGACACTCACCTGTCCCCTAATCTTAATCCGTACGCTAACACTAACATGCGCCCTCACACGTACGCTCCATCTAAAGCGTTGTCGTACCCTCACCTGGACCCTAAACCGTCCCCGTCCCCTAACCCTAACCCTAGGCCGAACCCTAACCTTAACCCTTCCCCGAATCCTGACCCTCACCCGTCCCCAAATCCTAACCCGTATGCTAACACTAACCAGCGCTCTCACACTTACGCTCCCCTTAAAGCGTTGTCGTAAACTCACATGAACCCTGAACCGTCCCGGTCCCCTAACCTTAACCCTAGCCTGATCCCTAACCCTAACACTTCCCCGAAGCCTGACCTTCACCCGTCCCCTAATCCTAACCTGTACGCTAACACTGACATGCGCCCTCACAAGTACGCTACCCCTAAAGCGTTGTCATACCCTAACCTGGACCCTCAACCGTCCCAGTCCCCGTCCCCTAACCCTAGCCCGAACACTAACCCTAACACTTCCCCGAATCCTGACCCTCACCCGTCCCCTAATCCTCACCCGTACGCTAACACTAACCCGCGCCCTCACACGTACACTCGCCCTAAAGCGTTGTCGTACCCTCACCTGGACCCTAAACCGTCCCCGTCCCCTAACCCTAACCTTAGCCCGAACCCTAACCCTAACCCTTCCCCGAAGCCTGAACCTCACCCGTACCCTAATCCTAACCCGTACGCAAACGCTAACCCACGCCCTCACACGTACGCTCCCCCTAAAGCGTTGTCGTACCCTCACCTGTACCCAAACCGTCCCCATCCCCTAACCTTAACCCTAGCCTCTCCCTAACCCTAACACTTCCCCGAAGCCTGACCCTCATCAGTCCCATAATCCTAACCCGTACGCTGACACTAACACGCGCCCTCACACGTATGCTCCCCCTAAAGCTTTGTCGTACCCTCACGTGGACCCTAAACCGTCCTCGCCCCCTAACCCTAACCCTAGCCCAAACCCTAACCCTAAACCTTCCCCGAAGCCTGAACCTCACCCGTGCCCTAATCCTAACCCGTATGCTAACAATAACCCGCGCCCTCACACGTACGCTCCCCCTAAAGTGTTGTCGTACACTCACCTGGACCCTAAATCGTCCCCATCCACTAACCCTAACCCTAGCCCGAACCCTAATGCTAAACCTTCCCCGAGCCTGACCCTCACCCGTCCCCTAATCCTAACTCATACGCTAACACTAACCCGCGCTCTCACTCATACGTTACCATAAAGCGTTGTCGTCCCCTCACCTGGACCCTAAACCGTCCCCGTCCCCTATCACTAACCCTAGCCCGAACTCTAAACCGAACACTTCCCTGAAGCCTGGCCCTCACCCGTCCCCTTATCCTTACTCGTACGCTAACACTAACCGGCGCCCTCACCCATACCCTCCCCATAAAGCGTTGTCATACCCTCACCTGGACCCTAAACCGTCCCCGTCCCCTAACCCTAACCCTAGGCCAAACCATAACCCTAGCCCTTCCTCGAAGCCTGACCCTCACCCGTCCCCTAATCCTAACCCGTACGCTAACGCTAACCCGCGCCCTCACATGTACGCTCCCCCTAAAGCGTTCTCGTACCCTCACGTGGACCCTAAACCGTCCACGTCCCCTAACCCTAACCCTAGCCCGAACCCTAAGCCTAACAATTCCCCGAAGCCTGAACCTCACCCATGCCCTAATCCTAACCCGTACGCTAACGCTAACCCGCGCCCTCACATGTACGCTCCCCCTAAAGCGTTCTCGTACCCTCACCTGGACCCTAAACCGTCCCCGTCCCCTAACCCTAACCCTAGCCCGAACCCTAACACTAACCCTTCCTCGAAGCCTGACCCTCACCCGTCCCCTAATCCTAACCCGCACGCGAACGCTAACCCACGCCCTCACACGTACGCTCCCCCTAAAGCGTTGTCGTACCCTCACCTGGACCCTAAACCGTCCCTGTCCCCTGACCCTAAACCTCGCCCGATCCCTAACACTAACCCTTCCCCGAAGCCTGATCCTCACCCGTCCCCTAATCCTAACAAGTACGCTAACAATGACCCGCACTCTCACAACTACACTCCCCCTAAAGCGTTGTCATACCCTCACCTGGACCCTCAACCGTCCCCGTCCCTGTCCCCTAACCCTAGCCCGAACCCTAAACCTAACACTTCCCTGAAGCCTGACCCTCACCTGTCCGCTAATCCTAACCCGTACGCTAACACTAACCCGCGCCGTCACAAGTACGCTCCCCCTAAAGCGTTGTCATACCCTCACCTGGACTCTCAACCGTCCCCGTCCCCTAAGCCTATCCCTAGCCCGAACCCTAACCCTAACCCTTCCACGAAGCCTGACCCTCACCCGTCCCCTAATCCTAACTCGTACGCTAAGACTCACCCGCGCCCTCACACGTACGCTCCCCCTAAAGCGTTGTCGTACCCTCACCTGGACCCTAAACCGTCCCCGTCCCCTAACCCTAACCCTAGACTGAACCCTAACCCTAAACCTTTCCTGAAGACTGACCCTCACCCGTCCCCTAATCTTAACCCGTACGCTCACACTAACCTGCACGATCACACGTACGCTCCCCCTCAAGCGTTGTCGTACCCTCACCTGGATCCTAAACCGTCCCCGTCCCCTAACCCTAACCCTAGCCCGAACCCTAACCCTAACCCTTCCCCAAGCCTTCCCCTCACCCGTCCCCTAATCCTAAACCATACGCTCACACTAACCCGCGCCCTCACACGTACGCTCCCCCTAAACCGTTTTCGTACCCTCACCTGGACCCTAAACCGTCCCCGTCCCCTAACCCTAACCCTAGCCCCAAACCTAACCCTAACACTTCCCCGAAGCCTTCCCCTCACCCGTCCCATAATCGTAAGCCGTACGCTGAAACTAACCCACGCCCTCACACGTACGCTGCCCCTAAAGCGTTGTCGTACCCTCACGTGGACCCTCAACCATCCCCTTCTCCTAACCCTAACCCTAGAGTGAAACCTAAGCCTGACCCTTCCCCGAAGCCTGACCCAACACCTCCCCTAATCCTAACCCGTACGCTAACGCTAATCCGCTCCCTCACACGTATGCTAAACCTAAAGCGTTGTCGTACCCTCACCTGGACCCTAAACCGTCACCATCCCCTAAACCTAACCCTAGCCCGAACCCTAACCCTAACGATTCCCCGAAGCCTGACACCCACCTGTCCCCTAATCCTAATCCGTACGCTAACACTAACACGCGCCCTCACACGTACGCTCCATCTAAAGCGTTGTCGTACCCTCACCTGGACCCTAAACTGTTCCCGTCCCCTAGCCCTAACCCTTGCCCAACCCTAAATCTTAAACTTCCGCGAAGCCTGACCCTCACCGTCCCCTAATCCTAACCCGTACGCAAACGCTATCCCACGCCCTCACACGTACGCTCCCCCTAAAGCGTTGTCGTACCCTCAGCTGGACACTAAACCGTCCCCATACCCTAAACCTAACCCTAGCCCGAACCGTAACCCTAACACTTCCCTGAATCCTGACCCTCACCCGTCCCCTAATCTTAACACGTACGCTCACGCTAACCGGCACCCTGACACTTACGCTCTCCCTAAAGCGTTGTCGTACCCTCACCTGGAACCTAAACCGTCCCTGTCTCCTAACCCTAACCCTAGCCCAAACCCTAACCCTAACCCTTCCCCGAATCCTCACCCTCACCCGTTCCCTAATCCTAACCCGCACGCTAACGCTAACCCATGCCCTCACACGTATGCTCCCCCTAAAGCGTTGTCGTAACCTCACCTGGACCCTAAACTGTACCCGTCCCCTAACCCTAACCCTAGACCGAACCCTAATCCTAACCCTTCCCGAAGCCTGAACCTAACCCGTCCCCTAATCCTAACCCGCATGCTAACGCTAACCCGCGCCCTCACACGTACGCTCCCCCTAAAGCATTGTCGTACCCTCAGCTGTACCCTAAACCGTCCCCGTCCCCTAACCCTAACCCTAGACTGAACCCTAACCCTAACCCTTCCCCGAAGCCTGACCCTCAGCCGTCCTCTAATCCTAACCCGTACGCTAACGCTAACCCATGCCCTCACATGTACGCTCCCCCTAAAGCGTTGACGTACCCTCACCTGGACACTAAACCGTCCCCGTCTCCTAACTCTAACCCTACCGCGAACCCTAACCCTAGCCCTTCTCCGAAGCCTGACTCTCACCCGTCGCCTAATCCTAGCCTGTACGCTCTCGCTAACCCGCGCCCTCACACGTACGCTCCCCCTAAAGCATTGTCGTACCCTCACCTGGACCCTAAACCGTCCCTGTCCCCGTCCCCTAACCCCAGCCCGAACCCTAACCCTAATACTTCCCCGAAGCCTGACTCTCACCCGTCCCCTAATCCTAACCCGCACGCTAACCCTAACCCTCGCCCTCACACGTACGCTCCCCCTAAAGCGTTGTCGTACCCTCACCTGGACCCTAAACCGTCCCCGTCCCCTAACCCTAACCCTACCCCGAACCCTAACCCTAACCCTTCCCAGAAACCTGACCCTCACCCGTCCCCTAATCCTAACCCGTACGCTAACACTAACCCGCGCCCTCACACGTACGCTCCCCCTAAAGCGTGGTTGCACCCTCACCTGGACCCTAAACCGTCTCCGTCCCCTAAACCTAAACCTAGCCCGAACCCTAACCCTAACCATACCCCGAAGCCTGACCCTCACCCGTCCACTAATCCTAACACGTACGCTCACGCTAACCCACGCCCTCACACGTAAGCTCCCCCTAAAGCGTTGTCATACATTCACGTGGACCCTAAACCGTCCCCGTCCCCTAACCCTAACCCTAGCCCAAACCCTAACCCTAACAATTCCCCGAAGCCTGACCCCTACCCGTCCCCTAATCCTAACCCGTACGCTAACGCTAACTTACGCCCTCACACGTACGCACCCCCTAAACCGTTGTCGTACCCTCACCTGGACCCTAAACCGTCCCCATCGCCTAACCCTAACCCTAGCCCGAACCCCAACCCTAACGCTTCCCCGAAGCCTTCCCCTCACTCACCCGTCCCCTAATCCTAACACGTACTCTCACACTAACCCGCGCCCTCACACATTCGCTCCCCCTAAATCGTTGTCGTACTCTCACCTGGAACCTAAACCGTTCCCGTCCCCTAACCCTAACCCTAGCCCGAACCCTAACCCTAACCCTTCCCCGAAGCCTTCCCCTCACCCGTCCCCTAATCCTAACCCGTACGCTCACACTAACCCGCGCCCTCACACGTACGCTCCCCCTGAACCGTTGTCGTACCCTCATCTGGATCGTAAACCGTCCCCGTCCCTTAACCCTAACCCTTCCCCGAAGCCTTCCCCTCACCCGTCCTCTAATCCTAACCCGTACGCTAACGCTAACCCACACCCTCACATGTACGCTCCCCCAAAGTGTTGTCGTACCCTCACCTGGACACTAAACCGTCCCCGTCTCCTAACTCTAACCCTACCGCGAACCCTAACCCTAACCCTTCCCCGAAGCCTGACTCTCAACCGTCGCTTAATCCTAACCTGTACGCTCTCGCTAAACGGCGCCCTCACACGTACACTCCCCCTAAAGCATTGTCGTACCCTCACCTGGACCCTAAACCTTCCCCGTCCCCGTCCCCTAACCCCAGCCCGAACCCTAACCCTAACCTTTCCCCGAAGCCTTCCCCTCACCCGTCCCCTA
Source organism: Leucopleurus acutus (assembly GCF_964270905.1). NCBI lineage: Eukaryota > Metazoa > Chordata > Mammalia > Artiodactyla > Delphinidae > Leucopleurus > Leucopleurus acutus. Next base: position 693,681 of record NW_028139195.1, read on the forward strand.
ATCCTAAACCGTACGCTCACACTAACCCACGCCCTCACACTTACGCTCCCCCTAAACCGTTGTCGTACCCTCACCTAGACCCTAAACCGTCCCCATCGCCTAACCCTAACCCTAGCCCGAACGCCAACCCTAACGCTTCCCCGAAGCCTTCCCCTAACTCACCCGTCCCCTAATCCTAACACGTACTCTCACACTAACCCGCGCCCTCACACATTCGCTCCCCCTAAATCGTTGTCGTACTCTCACCTGGAACCTAAACCGTTCCCGTCCCCTAACCCTAACCCTAGCCCGAACCCTAACTCTAACCCTTCCCCGAAGCCTTCCCCTCACCCGTCCCCTAATCCTTACCCGTACGCTCACACTAATCTGCGCCCTCACATGTACGCTCCCCCTAAAGCGTTGTCATACCCTCACCTGGACGCTAAATCGTCCCTGTCCCCTAACCCTAACCCTAGCCAGAACCCTAACCCTTCCCCGAAGCCTTCCCCTCACCCGTCCCCTAAATCTAACCCTTACGCTCACACTAACCCGCGCCCTCACACGTACACTCCCCCTAAAGCGTAGTCGTACCCTCAACTTGACCCTAAACCGTCCCCGTCCCCTAACCGTAACCCTAGCCCGAACCCTAACCCTAACCCTTCCCCGAAGCCTTCCCCTCACCCGTCCCCTAATCCTAACCCGTACACTCACACTAACCCGCGCCCTCACACGTACGCTCCCCCTAAAGCGTTGTCGTACCCTCACCTGGACCCTAAACAGTCCCCGTCCCCTAACCCTAACCCTAGCCCGAACCCTAACCCTAACACTTCCCTGAAGCCTTCCCCTCACCCATCCCCTAATCCTAACCCGTATGCTCACACTAACCCACGCCCTCACACGTACCCTCCCCCTAAAGTGTTGTCATACCCTCACCTGGACCCTAAACCGTCCCCGTCCCCTAACCCTAACCCTAGCACGAACCCTAACCCTAACACTTCCCTGAAGCCTTCCCCTCACCTGTCCCCTAATCCTAACCCATATGCTCACATTAACCCTCGCCCTCACACGTACCCTCCCCCTGAAGCGTTGTCATACCCTCACCTGGACCCTAAATCGTCCCAGTCCCCTAACCCTAACCCTAGCCCGAGCCCTAACCCTTCCCCGATGCCTTCCCCTCACCCGTCCCCTATATCTAAACCTTACGCTCACACTAACCCGCGCCCTCACACGTACAAGCCCCCTAAAGCGTTGTCGTACCCTCACGTTGACCCTAAACCGTCCCCGTCCCCTAACCGTAACCCTAGCCCGAACCCTAACCCTAAACCTTCCCCAAAGCCTTCCCCTCACCCGTCCCCTAATCCTAACCCTTACGGTCACACTAACCCGCGCCCACACACGTACGCTCCCCCTAAAGCGTTGTCGTACCCTCACCTGGACCCTAAACCGTCCCCGTCCCCTAACCCTAACCCTAGACCGAACCCTAACCCTAACCCTTCCCCGAAGCCTTCCCCTCACCCATCCCCTAATCCTAACCCGTACGCTCACAGTAACGCACGCCCTCACACGTACGCTACCCCTAAAGCGTTTTCGTACCCTCACCTGGACCCTAAACCGTCCCCGTCCCCTAACCCTAACCCTAGCCCGAACCCTAACCCTAACCCTTCCCCGAAGCCTTCCCCTCACCCGTCCCCTAATCCTAACCAGTACGCTCACACTAACCCACGGCCTCACACGTACCCTCCCCCTAAAGTGTTGTCATACCCTCACCGGGACCCTAAACCGTCCCCGTCCCCTAACACTAACCCTAGCCAAAACCCTAACCCTAACACTTCCCTGAAGCCTTCCCCTCACCCGTCCCCTAATCCTAACCCATATGCTCACACTATCCCTCGCCCTCACACGTACCCTCCCCCTGAAGCGTTGTCATACCCTCACCTGGACCCTAAATCGTCCCCGTCCCCTAAACCTAACCCTAGCCCGAACCCTAACCCTAACCCTTCGCCGAAGCCTTCCCCTCACCCGTCCGCTAATCCTAACCCGTACGCTCACACTAACCCGCGCCCTCACACGTACACTCCCCCTAAAGCGTTGTCGTACACTCACCTTGACCCTAAACCGTCCCCGTCCCCTAAACCTAACCCTAGCCCGAACCCTAACCCTAACCCTTCGCCGAAGCCTTCCCCTCAACCGTCCGCTAATCCTAACCCGTACGCTCACACTAACCCGCGCCCTCACACGTACGCTCCCCCTAAACCGTTGTCGTACACTCACCTGGACCCTAAACTGTCCCCGTCCCCTAAACCTAACCCTAGCCCGAACCCTAACCCTAACCCTTCCCCTAAGCCTACCCCTCAGCCGTCCCCTAAATCTAACCCGTACGCTCACACTAACCCGCGCCCTCACACGTTCACTCCCCCTAAACCGTTGTCGTACCCTCACCGTGACCCTAAACCGTCCCCGTACCCTAACACTAACCCTAGCCCGAACCCTAAACCTAACCCTTCCCCGAAGACTTCCCCTCACCCGTCCCCTAATCGTAACCCGTACGCTCACACTAACCCGCGCCCTCACACGTACGCTCCCCCTGAACCGTTGTCGTACCCTCATCTCGATCCTAAACCGTCCCCGTCCCTTAAACCTAACCCTTCCCCGAAGCCTTCCCCTCACCCGTCCTCTAATCCTAACCCGTACGCTAACGCTAACCTACACCCTCACACGTACGCTCCCCCTAAAGCATTGTCGTATACTCACCTGGACCCTAAACCGTCCCCGTCCCCTAACCCCAGCCCGAACCCTAACCCTAACCCTTCCCCGAAGCCTTCCCCTCACCCGTCCCCTAAGCCTAACCCGTACGCTCACACTAACCCACGCCCTCACACTTACGCTCCCCATGAAGCGTTGTCGTACCCTCACCTGGACCCTAAACCGTCCCCATCCCCTAACCCTAACCCTAGCCCGAACCCTAACCCTAACCCTTTCCCGAATCCTTCCCCTCACCCGTCCCCTAATCCTAACCCGTACGCTCACACTAACCCACGCCCTCACACGTACGCTCCCCCTGAAGCGTTGTCGTACCCTCACCTGGACCCTAAACCATCCCCGTCCCCTAACCCTAACCCTAGCCCGAAACCTAACCCTAACCCTTCCCCGAAGCCTTCCCCTCACCCGTCCCCTAATCCTAACCCGTATGATCACACTAACCCGCGCCCTCACACGTACACTCCCCCTAAATCGTTGTCGTACCCTCACCTGGACCCTAAACCGTCCCCATCCCCTAACCCTAACCCTAGCCCGAAACCTAACACTTCCCCGAAGCCTTCCCCTCACCCGTCCCCTAATCCTAACCCGTACGCTGACACTAACCCACGCCCTCACACGTACGCTCCCCCTAAACCATTGTCGTACCCTCACCTGGACGCTATACCGTCCCCGTCCCCTAACCCTAACCCTAGCCCGAACCGTAACCCTAACCCTTCCCCGAAGACTTCACCTCACCCATCCCCTAATCCTAACCCGTACGCTCACACTAACACGCGCCCTCACAAGTACACTCCCCCTAAACCATTGTCGTACCCTCACCTGGACCCTAAACCATCCCCGTCCCCTAACCCTAACCCTAGCCCAAACCCTAAACCTAACCCTTCCCCGAAGCCTTCCCCTCACCCGTCCCCTAATCCTAACCCGTACGCTCCAACTAACCCAGGGCCTCACACGTACGCTCCCCCTAAAGCGTTGTCGTACCCTCATCTGGACCCTAAACCATCCCCTTCCCCTAACCCTAACCCTAGACCGAAACCTAAGCCTAACCCTTCCCCGAAGCCTTTCCCAACACGTCCCCTAATCCTAACCCGTACGCTAACGCTAATCAGCGCCCTCACACGTATGCTAAACCTAAAGCATTGTCGTACCCTCACCTGGACCCTAAACCGTCACAATCCCCTAAACCTCACCCTAGCCCGAACCCTAACCCTAACGATTCCCCGAAGCCTGACACTCACCCGTGCCCTAATCCTAATCCGTACGCTAACACTAACACGCGCCCTGACACGTACGCTCCATCTAAAGCGTTGTCGTACCCTCACCTGGACCCTAAACCGTCCCCGTCCCCTAACCCTAACCGTAGCCCGAACCCTAACCCTAACACTTCCCCGAAGCCTTCCCCTCACCCGTCCCCTAATCCTAACACGTACCCGCACACTAACCCATGCCCTCACACGTACGGACCCCCTAAACCGTTGTCGTACCCTAACCTGGACCCTAAACCGTCCCCATCGCCTAACCCTAACCCTAGCCCGAACCCCAACCCTAACGCTTCCCCGAAGCCTTCCCCTCACTCACCCGTCCCCTAATCCTAACACGTATTCTCACACTAACCCGCGCCCTCACACATTCGCTCCCCCTAAATCGTTGTCGTACTCTCACCTGGAACCTAAACCGTTCCCGTCCCCTAACCCTAACCCTAGCCCGAACCCCAACCCTAACGCTTCCCCGAAGCCTTCCCCTCACTCACCCGTCCCCTAATCCTAACAAGTATTCTCACACTAACCCGCGCCCTCACACATTCGCTCCCCCTAAATCGTTGTCGTACTCTCACCTGGAACCTAAACCGTCCCCGTCCCCTAACCCTAACCCTAGCCCGAACCCTAACCGTAACCCTTCCCCGAAGCCTTCCCCTCACCCGTCCCCTAATCCTAACCCGTACGCTCACACTAACCCACGCCCTCACACGTACTCTCCCCCTAAACCGTTGTCGTACCCTCACCTGGACCCTAAACCGTCCCCATCCCCTAACTCTAAACCTAGCCCGAACCCTAACCGTAACACTTCCCCGAAGCCTTCCCCTCACCCGTCCCTTAATCCCATCCCGTACCCTCACACTAACCCACGCCCTCACACGTACGCTCCCCTTAAACCTTTGTCGTACTCTCACCTGGACCCTAAACCGTCCCCGTCCCCTAACCTTAACCCTAGCCCGAACCCTAACACTAACCCTTCCCCGAAGCCTTCCCCTCACCCGTCACCGAATCCTATCCCGTAAGGTCACACTAACCCGCGCCGTCACACGTTCGCTCCCCCTAAACCGCTGACGTACCCTCACCTGGACCCTAAACCGTCCCCGTCCCCTAACCCTAACCCTAGCCCGAACCCTAACCCTAACACTTCCCTGAAGCCTTCCCCTCACCCGTCCCCTAATCCTAACCCTTACGCTCACACTAACCCGCGCCCTCACATGTAACCTCCCCCTAAAGCGTTGTCGTACCCTCACCTGGACCCTAAACCGTCCCTGTCCCCTAACCCTTACCCTAGACCGATCCCTAACCCTAACCCTTCCCCGAAACCTTCCCCTCACCCCTCCCCTAATCCTAACCCGTACGCTCACACTAACCCACGCCCTCACACGTACGCTCCGCCGAAACCGTTGTCGTACCCTCACCTGGACCCTAAACCCTCCCCGTCCCCTAACCCTAACCCTAGCCCAAACCCTAAACGTAACCCTTCCCCGAAGCCTTCCTCTCACCCGTCCCCTAATCCTAACTGTACGGTGACACTAACCTGCGCCCTCACACGTACGCTCCCCCTAAACCGTTGTCGTACCCTCATCTGGACCCTAAGCCGTCCCCGTCCCCTAACCCTAACCCTAGCCCGAACCCTAACCCTAACCCTTCCCCGAAGCCTTCCCCTCACCCGTCCCCTAATCCTAACCCGTACCCTCACACTAACCCACGCCCTCACACGTACGCACCCCCTAAACCGTTGTCGTACCCTCACCTGGACCCTAAACCGTCCCCATCGCCTAACCCTAACCCTAGCCCGAACCCTAACCCTAAACCTTCCCCAAAGCCTTCCCCTCACCCGTCCCCTAATCCTAACACGTACTCTCACACTAACCCGCGCCCTCACACATTCGCTCCCCCTAAACCGTTGTGGTACGCTCTCCTGGACCCTAAACCGTCCCCGTCCCCTAACCCTAAACCTAGCCCGAACCCTAACCGTAACCCTTCCCCGAAGCCTTCCCCTCACCCGTCCCCTAATCCTAACCCCTATGCTCACACTAACCCACGCCCTCACACGTACTCTCCCCCTAAACCGTTGTCGTACCATCACCTGGACCCTAAACCGTCCCCATGCCCTAACTCTAAACCTAGCCCGTCCCCTAACCGTAACCCTTCCCCGAAGCCTTCCCCTCACCCGTCCCCTAATCCCATCCCGTACCCTCACTCTAACCCGCGCCCTCACACGTACGCTCCCCTTAAACCTTTGTCGTACTCTCACCTGGACCCTAAACCGTCCCCGTCCCCTAACCCTAACCCTAGCCCGAACCCTAACACTAACCCTTCCCCGAAGCCTTCCCCTCACCCGTCCCCGAATCCTATCCCGTAAGGTCACACTAACCCACGCCGTCACACGTTCGCTCCCCCTAAACCGCTGACGTACCCTCACCTGGACCCTAAACCGTCCCCGTCCCCTAACCCTAACCCTAGCCCGAACCCTAACCCTTCCCTGAAGCCTTCCCCTCACCCGTCCCCTAATCCTAACCCTTACGCTCACACTAACCCGCGCCCTCACATGTAACCTCCCCCTAAAGCGTTGTCGTACCCTCACCTGGACCCTAAACCGTCCCTGTCCCCTAACCCTTACCCTAGCCCGATCCCTAACCCTAACCCTTCCCCGAAACCTTCCCCTCACCCCTCCCCTAATCCTAACCCGTACGCTCACACTAACCCACGCCCTCACACGTACGCTCCGCCGAAACCGTTGTCGTACCCTCACCTGGACCCTAAACCCTCCCCGTCCCCTAACCCTAACCCTAGCCCAAACCCTAAACGTAACCCTTCCCCGAAGCCTTCCTCTCACCCGTCCCCTAATCCTAACCGTACGGTGACACTAACCTGCGCCCTCACACGTACGCTCCCCCTAAACCGTTGTCGTACCCTCATCTGGACCCTAAGCCGTCCCCGTCCCCTAACCCTAACCCTAGCCAGAACCCTAACCCTAACCCTTCCCCGAAGCCTTCCCCTCACCCGTCCCCTAATCCTAACCCGTACCCTCACACTAACCCACGCCCTCACACGTACGCACCCCCTAAACCGTTGTCGTACCCTCACCTGGACCCTAAACCGTCCCCATCGCCTAACCCTAACCCTAGCCCGAACCCTAACCCTAAACCTTCCCCAAAGCCTTCCCCTCACCCGTCCCCTAATCCTAACACGTACTCTCACACTAACCCGCGCCCTCACACATTCGCTCCCCCTAAACCGTTGTGATACGCTCTCCTGGACCCTAAACCGTCCCCGTCCCCTAACCCTAAACCTAGCCCGAACCCTAACCGTAACCCTTCCCCGAAGCCTTCCCCTCACCCGTCCCCTAATCCTAACCCCTATGCTCACACGAACCCACGCCCTCACACGTACTCTCCCCCTAAAGCGTTGTCGTACCATAACCTGGACGCTAAACCGTCCCCATGCCCTAACTCTAAACCTAGCCCGTCCCCTAACCGTAACCCTTCCCCGAAGCCTTCCCCTCACCCGTCCCCTAATCCTATCCCGTACCCTCACTCTAACCCGCGCCCTCACACGTACGCTCCCCTTAAACCTTTGTCGTACTCTCACCGGGACCCTAAACCGTCCCCGTCCCCTAACCCTAACCCTAGCCCGAACCCTAACCCTAACCCTTCCCCGAAGCCTTCCCCTCACCCGTCCCCTAATCCTAACCCGTACACTCACACTAACCCGCGCCCTCACACCTACGCTCCCCCTAAAGTGTTGTCGTACCCTCACCTGGACACTAAACCGTCCCCGTCTCCTAACTCTAACCCTACCGAAGCCTGACTCTCAACCGTCGCTTAATCCTAACCTGTACGCTCTCGCTAAACGGCGCCCTCACACGTACGCTCCCCCTAAAGCATTGTCGTACCCTCACCTGGACCCTAAACCTTCCCCGTCCCCGTCCCCTAACCCCAGCCCGAACCCTAACCCTAACCCTTCCCCGAAGCCTTCCCCTCACCCGTCCCCTAATCCTAAACCGTACGCTCACACTAACCCACGCCCTCACACTTACGCTCCCCCTAAACCGTTGTCGTACCCTCACCTGGACCCTAAACCGTCCCCTTCCCCTAACCCTAAAACTAGCCCGAACCCTAACCCTAACACTTCCCCGAAGCCTTCCCCTCACCCGTCCCCTAATCCTAACCCGTACGCTCACACTACCCCGCGCCCTCACACGTACGCTCCCCCTGAAGCGTTGTCGTACCCTCACCTGGACCCTAAACCATCCGCGTCCCCTAACCCTAACCCTAGCCCGAAACCTAACTCTAACCCTTCCCTGAAGCCTTCCCCTCACCCGTCCCCTAATCCTAACCCGTACGCTCACACTAACCCGCGCCCTCACACGTACACTCCCCCTAAATCGTTGTCGTACCCTCACCTGGACCCTAAACCGTCCGCGTCCCCTAACCCTAACCCTAGCCCGAAACGTAACACTTCCCCGAAGCCTTCCCCTCACCCGTCCCCTATTCCTAACCCGTACGCTCACACTAAAACGCGCCCTCACACGTACACTCCCCCTAAACCATTGTCGTACCCTCATCTGGACCCTAAACCGTCCCCGTCCCCTAACCCTAACCCTAGCCCGAACCCTAACCCTCTCCCTTCCCTGAAGCCTTCCCCTCACCCGTCCCCTAATCCTAACCTGTACGCTCACACTAACCCGTGCCCTCACACGTACGCTCGCGCTAAACCGTTGTCGTACCCTCACCTGGACCCTAAACCATCCCCGTCCCCTAACCCTAACCCTAGCCCGAAACCTAACCCTAACCCTTCCCCGAAGCCTTCCCCTCACCCGTCCCCTAATCCTAACCCGTACGCTCAAACTAACCCAGGGCCTCACACGTACGCTCCCCCTAATGCGTTGTCGTACCCTCATCTGGACCCTAAACCATCCCCTTCCCCTAACCCTAACCCTAGACCGAAACCTAAGCCTAACCCTTCCCCGAAGCCTTTCCGAACACGTCCCCTAATCCTAACCCGTACGCTAACGCTAATCTGCGCCCTCACACGTATGCTAAACCTAAAGCATTGTCGTACCCTCACCTGGACCCTAAACCGTCACCATCCCCTAAACCTCACCCTAGCCCGAACCCTAACCCTAACGATTCCCCGAAGCCTGACACTCACCCGTCCCCTAATCCTAATCTGTACGCTAACACTAACACGCGCCCTGAAACGTACGCTCCATCTAAAGCGTTGTCGTACCCTCACCTGGACCCTAAACCGTCCCCGTCCCCTAACCCTAACCGTAGCCCGAACCCTAACCCTAACACTTCCCCGAAGCCTTCCCCTCACCCGTCCCCTAATCCTAACCCGTACCCTCACACTAACCCACGCCCTCACACGTACGCATCCCCTAAACCGTTGTCGTACCCTCACCTGGACCCTAAACCGTCCCCATCGCCTAACCCTAACCCTAGCCCGAACCCCAACCCTAACGCTTCCCCGAAGCCTTCCCCTCACTCACCCGTCCCCTAATCCTAAAACGTACTCTCACACTAACCCGCGCCCTCACACATTCGCTCCCCCTAAATCGTTGTCGTACTCTCACCTGGAACCTAAACCGTTCCCGTCCCCTAACCCTAACCCTAGCCCGAACCCTAACCCTAACCCTTCCCCGAAGCCTTCCCCTCACCCGTCCCCTAATCCTAACCCGTACGCTCACACTAACCCGCGCCCTCACACGTACGCTCCCCCTGAACCGTTGTCGTACCCTCATCTGGATCGTAAACCGTCCCCGTCCCTTAACCCTAACCCTTCCCCGAAGCCTTCCCCTCACCCGTCCTCTAATCCTAACCCGTACGCTAACGCTAACCCACACCCTCACATGTACGCTCCCCCAAAGTGTTGTCGTACCCTCACCTGGACACTAAACCGTCCCCGTCTCCTAACTCTAACCCTACCGCGAACCCTATACCTAACCCTTCCCCGAAGCCTGACTCTCAACCGTCGCTTAATCCTAACCTGTACGCTCTCGCTAAACGGCGCCCTCACACGTACGCTCCCCCTAAAGCATTGTCGTACCCTCACCTGGACCCTAAACCTTCCCCGTCCCCGTCCCCTAACCCCAGCCCGAACCCTAACCCTAACCCTTCCCCGAAGCCTTCCCCTCACCCGTCCCCTAATCCTAAACCGTACGCTCACACTAACCCACGCCCTCACACTTACGCTCCCCCTAAACCGTTGTCGTACCCTCACCTGGACCCTAAACCGCCCCCTTCCCCTAACCCTAACCCTAGCCCGAACCCTAACCCTAACACTTCCCCGAAGCCTTCCCCTCACCCGTCCCCTAATCCTAACCCGTACGCTCACACTAACCCGCGCCCTCACACGTACGCTCCCCCTGAAGCGTTGTCGTACCCTCACCTGGACTCTAAACCATCCGCGTCCCCTAACCCTAACCCTAGCCCCAAACCTAACTCTAACACTTCCCCAAAGCCTTCCCCTCACCCGTCCCCTAATCCTAACCCGTACGCTCACAATAACCCGCGCCCTCACACGTACACTCCCCCTAAATCGTTGTCGTACCCTCACCTGGACCCTAAACCGTCCCCGTCCCCTAACCCTAACCCTAGCCCAAACCCTAACCCTAACACTTCCCTGAAGCCTTCCCCTCACCCGTCCCCTAATCCCAAACCATATGCTCACACTAACCCTCGCCCTCACACGTACCCTCCCCCTGAAGCGTTGTCATACCCTCACCTAGACCCTAAATCGTCCCCGTCCCCTAACCCTAACCCTAGCCCGAACCCTAACACTTCCCCGAAGCCTTCCCCTCACCCTTCCCCTAAATCTAACCCTTACGCTCACAGTAACCCGTGCCCTCACACGTACACTCCCCCTAAAGCGTTATCGTACCCTCACCTTGACCCTAAACCGTCCCCGTCGCCTAACCGTAACCCTAGCCCGAACCCTAACCCTAACCCTTCCCCGAAGCCTTCCCCTCACCCGTCCCCTAATCCTAACACTTACGGTCACACTAACCCGCGCCCACACACGTATGCTCCCCCTAAAGCATTGTCGTACCCTCACCTGGACACTAAACCGTCCCCATCCCCTAACCATAACCCTAGACCGAACCCTAACCCTAACACTTCCCCGAAGCCTTCCCCTCACACATCCCCTAATCCTAACCCGTACGCTCACACTAACCCATGCCCTCACACGTACGCTACCCCTAAAGCGTTGTCGTACCCTCACCTGGACCCTAAACCGTCCCCGTCCCCTAACCCTAACCCTAGCCCGAACCCTAACCCTAACCCTTCCCCGAAGCCTTCCCCTCACCCGTCCCCTAATCCTAACCAGTACGCTCACACTAACCCGCGCCCTCACACGTACGCTCCCCCTAAACCGTTGTCCTACCCTCACTTGGACCCTAAACCGTCCCCGTCCCCTCAACCTAACCCTAGCCCGAACCCTAACCCTAACCCTTCCCCGAAGCCTTCCCCTCACCCGTCCCCTAATCCTAACCCGTATGCTCACACTAACCCGCGCCGTCACATGTACGCTCGCCCTAAAGCATTGTCGTACCCTCACCTGGACCCTAAACCGTCCCCGTCTCTTAACCCTATCCTTAGCCCGAACCCTAACCCTAACCCTTCCGCGAAGCCTTCCCCTCACCCGTCCCCAAATCCTAACCCGTACGCTCACACTAACCCGCGCCCTCACACGTACACTCCCACTATATCGTTGTCGTACCCTCACCTGGACCCTAAACCGTCCCGTCCCCTAACCCTAACCCTAGCCCGAAACCTAACCCTTCCCCGAAGCCTTCCACACACCCGTCCCCTAAATCTAACCCGTACGCTCACACTAACACGCGCCCTCACACGTACACTCCCCCTAAACCGTTGTCGTACCCTCAACGTGACCCTAAACCGTCCCCGTATCCTAACCCTAACCCTAGCCCGAACCCTAACCCTAACCCTTCCCCGAAGCCTTCCCCTCACCCGTCCCCTAATCCTAACCCGTACGTTCACACTAACCCGCGCCCTCACACGTACGCTCCCCCTGAACCGTTGTCGTACCCTCATCTGGATCGTAAACCGTCCCCGTCCCTTAACCCTAACCCTTCCCCGAAGCCTTCCCGTCACCCGTTCTCTAATCCTAACCCGTACGCTAACGCTAACCCACACCCTCACATGTACGCTCCCCCAAAGTGTTGTCGTACCCTCACCTGGACACTAAACCGTCCCCGTCTCCTAACTCTAACCCTACCGCGAACCCTAACCCTAACCCTTCCCCGAAGCCTGACTCTCAACCGTCGCTTAATCCTAACCTGTACGCTCTCGCTAAACGGCGCCCTCACACGTACGCTCCCCCTAAAGCATTGTCGTACCCTCACCTGGACCCTAAACCTTCCCCGTCCCCGTCCCCTAACCCCAGCCCGAACCCTAACCCTAACCCTTCCCCGAAGCCTTCCCCTCACCCGTCCCCTAATCCTAAACCGTACGCTCACACTAACCCACGCCCTCACACTTACGCTCCCCCTAAACCGTTGTCGTACCCTCACCTGGACCCTAAACCGTCCCCTTCCCCTAACCCTAAAACTAGCCCGAACCCTAACCCTAACACTTCCCCGAAGCCTTCCCCTCACCCGTCCCCTAATCCTAACCCGTACGCTCACACTAACCCGCGCCCTCACACGTACGCTCCCCCTGAAGCGTTGTCGTACCCTCACCTGGACCCTAAACCATCCGCGTCCCCTAACCCTAACCCTAGCCCGAAACCTAACTCTAACCCTTCCCTGAAGCCTTCCCCTCACCCGTCCCCTAATCCTAACCCGTACGCTCACACTAACCCGCGCCCTCACACGTACACTCCCCCTAAATCGTTGTCGTACCCTCACCTGGACCCTAAACCGTCCGCGTCCCCTAACCCTAACCCTAGCCCGAAACCTAACACTTCCCCGAAGCCTTCCCCTCACCCGTCCCCTATTCATAACCCGTACGCTCACACTAAAACGCGCCCTCACACGTACACTCCCCCTAAACCATTGTCGTACCCTCATCTGGACCCTAAACCGTCCCCGTCCCTTAACCCTAACCCTAGCCCGAACCCTAACCCTCACCCTTCCCTGAAGCCTTCCCCTCACCCGTCCCCTAATCCTAACCCGTACGCTCATACTAACCAGCACCCTCACACGTACGCTCCCCCTAAACTGTTGTCGTACCCTCACCTGGACCCTAAACCGTCCTCGTACCCTAATACTAACCCTAGCCCGAACACTAACCCTAAAACATCCCCAAAGCCTTCCCCTCACCCGTCCCCTAATCCTAACCCGTACGCTCACACTAACCCTCACGCTCACACGTATGCTCCCCCTACACCGTTGTCGTACCCTCACCTGGACCCTAAACCGTCCCCGTCCCCTAACCCTAACCCTAGCCCGAACCCTAACTCTAACCCTTACCTGAAGCCTTCCCGTCACCCGTCCCATAATCCTAACCCGTACGGTCACACTAACCCGCGCCCTCACACTTATGCTCCCCCTAAACCTTTGTCGTACCCTCACCTGGACCCTAAACCGTCCCCGTCCCCTAACCCTAACCCTAGCCCAAACCCTAACCCTAACACTTCCCTGAAGCCTTCCCCTCACCCGTCCCCTAATCCTAACCCATACGCTCACACTAACCCGCGCCCTCACACGTACCCTCCCCCTAAAGAGTTGTCATACCCTCACCTGGACCCTAAACCGTCCCCGTCCCCTAACCCTAATCCTAGCCCGAACCCTAAACCTAACACTTCCCTGAAGCCTTATCCTCACCCGTCCCCTAATCCTAACCTGTACGCTCACACAAACCCGCGCCCTCACACGTACCCTCCCCCTAAAGCGTTGTCATACCCTCACCTGGACCCTAAATCGTCCCCGTCACCTAACCCTAACCCTAGCCCAAACCCTAACACTTCCCCGAAGCCTTCCCCTCACCCGTCCCCTAAATCTAACCCTTACGCTCACACTCACCCGCGCCCTCACACGTACGCTCCCCCTAAAGCGTTGTCGTACCCTCACCTGGACCCTAAACCGTCCCCGTCCCCTAACCCTAACCCTAGACCGAACCCTAACCCTAAACCTTCCCCGAAGCCTTCCCCTCAACCGTCCCCTAATCCTAACCCGTACGCTCACACTAACCCGCGCCCTCACACGTACGCTCCCCCTAAACCGTTGTCATACCCTCACCTGGACCCTAAACCGTCCCCGTCCCCTAACCCTGACCCTAGCACGCACCCTAACCCTAACACTTCCCTGAAGCCTTCCCCTCACACGTCCCCTAATCCTAACCCGTACGCTCACACCAACCCACGCCCTCACACGTACCCTCCCACTAAAGCGTTGTCATACCCTCACCTGGACCCTAAACCGTCCCCATCACCTAACCCTAACCCAAGCCCGAACCCTAACCCTAAACCTTCCCCGAAGCCTTCTCCTCACCCGTCCCCTAATCCTAACCAGTACGCTCACACTAACCCGCGCCATCACACGTACGCTCCCCCTAAAGCGTTGTCGTACCCTCACCTGGACCCTAAACCGTCCCCATCCCCTAACACTAACCCTAGACCGAACCCTAACCCTAACCCTTCCCCGAAGCCTTCCCGTCACCCGTCCCTAATCCTAACTCGTACGCTCACACTAACCCGCGCCCTCACACGTTCGCTCCCCCTAAACCGTTCTCGTACCCTCACGTGGACCCTAAACCGTCCCCGTCCCCTAACCTTGACCCTAGCCCGAACCCTATCCCTAACACTTCCCTGAAGCCTTCCCCTCACCCATCCCCTAATCCTAACCCGTACGCTCACACTAACACACGCCCTCACACGTACCCTCCCCCTAAAGCGTTGTCATACCCTCACCTGGACCCTAAACTGTCTCCGTCCCCTAACCCTAACCCTAACCCTTCCCCGAAGCCTTCCCCTCAACCGTCCCCTAATCCTTACCCGTACGCTCACACTAACCCGCGCCCTCACACGTACGCTCCCCCTAAACCGTTGTCGAACCCTCATCTGGACCCTAAACCGTCCCCGTCCCCTAACCCTAGCCCGAAACCTAACCCTAACCCTTCCCCGAAGTCTTCCCCTCACCCGTCCCCTAATCCTAAACCGTACGCGCACACTAACCCGCGCCCTCACACGTACGCTCCCCGTAAACCGTTGTCGTACCCTAACCTGGACCCTAAACCGTCCCCGTCCCCTAACCCTAACCCTAGCCCGAACCCTAACCCTAACCCTTCCCCAACCCGTCCCCTAATCTTAACCCGTACGCTCACACTAACCCACGCCCTCACACGTACTCTCCCCCTAAACCGTTGTCGTACACTCACCTGGACCCTAAACCGTCTCCATCCCTAACCCTAACCCTAGCCCGAAGCCTAACCCTTCCCTGAAGCCTTCCCCTCACCCTTCCCCTAATCCTAACCCATACGCTCACACTAACCCTCACGCACACACGTACGCTCCCCCTAAACCGTTGTCGTACCCTCACCTGGACCCTAAACCGTCCCCGTCCCCTACCCCTAACACTAGCCCGATCCCTAACCCTAACCCTTCCCCGAAGCCTTCCCCTCACCCTTCCCCGAATCCTAACCCGTACGCTCATACTAACCCGCGCCCTCACACGTACGCTCCTCCTAAATCTTTGTCGTACCCTCACCTGGACCCTAAACCGTCCCCGTCCCCTAACCGTAACCCTAGCCCGAACCCTAACCCTAACCCTTCCCCGAAGCCTTCCCCTCACCCCTCCCCTAATCCTAACCCGTACGCTCAAATTAACCCACGCCCTCACAAGTACGCTCCCCCTAAACCGTTGTCGTACCCTCACCTGCACCCTAAACCGTCCCCTTCCCCTAACACTAACCCTAGCCCAAACCCTAACCCTAACCCTTTCCCGAAGCCTTCCCCTCACCCGTCCCCTAATCCTAACCCGTACGCTCACCGTAACCCGCGCCCTCACACGTATGCTCCCCCTAAACCGTTGTCGTACCCTCACCTGGACCCTAAACCGTCCCCTTCCCCGTCCCCTAACCCTAGCCCGAACCCTAACACTAACCATTCCCCGAAGCCTTCCCCTCACACGTCCCCTAATCCTAACCCGTACGCTCACACTAACCAGCGCCCTCACACGTACGCTCCCCCTAAACCGTTGTCGTACCCTCACCTGGACCCTAAACCGTCCCCGTCCCCTAACCCTAACCCTAGCCCGAACCCTAACCCTAACACTTCCCTGAAGCCTTCCCCTCACCCGTCCCCTAATCCTAACACTTACGCTCACACTAACCCGCGCCCTCACATGTAACCTCCCCCTAAAGCGTTGTCGTACCCTCACCTGGACCCTAAACCGTCCCTGTCCCCTAACCCTTACCCTAGACCGATCCCTAACCCTAACCCTTCCCCGAAACCTTCCCCTCACCCCTCCCCTAATCCTAACCCGTACGCTCACACTAACCCACGCCCTCACACGTACGCTCCGCCGAAACCGTTGTCGTACCCTCACCTGGACCCTAAACCCTCCCCGTCCCCTAACCCTAACCCTAGCCCAAACCCTAAACGTAACCCTTCCCCGAAGCCTTCCTCTCACCCGTCCCCTAATCCTAACTGTACGGTGACACTAACCTGCGCCCTCACACGTACGCTCCCCCTAAACCGTTGTCGTACCCTCATCTGGACCCTAAGCCGTCCCCGTCCCCTAACCCTAACCCTAGCCCGAACCCTAACCCTAACCCTTCCCCGAAGCCTTCCCCTCACCCGTCCCCTAATCCTAACCCGTACCCTCACACTAACCCACGCCCTCACACGTACGCACCCCCTAAACCGTTGTCGTACCCTCACCTGGACCCTAAACCGTCCCCATCGCCTAACCCTAACCCTAGCCCGAACCCTAACCCTAAACCTTCCCCAAAGCCTTCCCCTCACCCGTCCCCTAATCCTAACACGTACTCTCACACTAACCCGCGCCCTCACACATTCGCTCCCCCTAAAGCGTTGTGGTACGCTCTCCTGGACCCTAAACCGTCCCCGTCCCCTAACCCTAAACCTAGCCCGAACCCTAACCGTAACCCTTCCCCGAAGCCTTCCCCTCACCCGTCCCCTAATCCTAACCCCTATGCTCACACTAACCCACGCCCTCACACGTACTCTCCCCATAAAGCGTTGTCGTACCATCACCTGGACCCTAAACCGTCCCCATGCCCTAACTCTAAACCTAGCCCGTCCCCTAACCGTAACCCTTCCCCGAAGCCTTCCCCTCACCCGTCCCCTAATCCCATCCCGTACCCTCACTCTAACCCGCGCCCTCACACGTACGCTCCCCTTAAACCTTTGTCGTACTCTCACCTGGACCCTAAACCGTCCCCGTCCCCTAACCCTAACCCTAGCCCGAACCCTAACACTAACCCTTCCCCGAAGCCTTCCCCTCACCCGTCCCCGAATCCTATCCCGTAAGGTCACACTAACCCGCGCCGTCACACGTTCGCTCCCCCTAAACCGCTGACGTACCCTCACCTGGACCCTAAACCGTCCCCGTCCCCTAACCCTAACCCTAGCCCGAACCCTAACCCTAACCCTTCCCTGAAGCCTTCCCCTCACCCGTCCCCTAATCCTAACCCTTACGCTCACACTAACCCGCGCCCTCACATGTAACCTCCCCCTAAAGCGTTGTCATACCCTCACCTGGACCCTAAACCGTCCCTGTCCCCTAACCCTTACCCTAGCCCGATCCCTAACCCTAACCCTTCCCCGAAACCTTCCCCTCACCCCTCCCCTAATCCTAACCCGTACGCTCACACTAACCCACGCCCTCACACGTACGCTCCGCCGAAACCGTTGTCGTACCCTCACCTGGACCCTAAACCCTCCCCGTCCCCTAACCCTAACCCTAGCCCAAACCCTAAACGTAACCCTTCCCCGAAGCCTTCCTCTCACCCGTCCCCTAATCCTAACCGTACGGTGACACTAACCTGCGCCCTCACACGTACGCTCCCCCTAAACCGTTGTCGTACCCTCATCTGGACCCTAAGCCGTCCCCGTCCCCTAACCCTAACCCTAGCCAGAACCCTAACCCTAACCCTTCCCCGAAGCCTTCCCCTCACCCGTCCCCTAATCCTAACCCGTACCCTCACACTAACCCACGCCCTCACACGTACGCACCCCCTAAACCGTTGTCGTACCCTCACCTGGACCCTAAACCGTCCCCATCGCCTAACCCTAACCCTAGCCCGAACCCTAACCCTAAACCTTCCCCAAAGCCTTCCCCTCACCCGTCCCCTAATCCTAACACGTACTCTCACATTAACCCGCGCCCTCACACATTCGCTCCCCCTAAACCGTTGTGATACGCTCTCCTGGACCCTAAACCGTCCCCGTCCCCTAACCCTAAACCTAGCCCGAACCCTAACCGTAACCCTTCCCCGAAGCCTTCCCCTCACCCGTCCCCTAATCCTAACCCCTATGCTCACACGAACCCACGCCCTCACACGTACTCTCCCCCTAAAGCGTTGTCGTACCATAACCTGGACCCTAAACCGTCCCCATGCCCTAACTCTAAACCTAGCCCGTCCCCTAACCGTAACCCTTCCCCGAAGCCTTCCCCTCACCCGTCCCCTAATCCCATCCCGTACCCTCACTCTAACCCGCGCCCTCACACGTACGCTCCCCTTAAACCTTTGTCGTACTCTCACCGGGACCCTAAACCGTCCCCGTCCCCTAACCCTAACCCTAGCCCGAACCCTAACCCTAACCCTTCCCCGAAGCCTTCCCCTCACCCGTCCCCTAATCCTAACCCGTACACTCACACTAACCCGCGCCCTCACACCTACGCTCCCCCTAAAGTGTTGTCGTACCCTCACCTGGACACTAAACCGTCCCCGTCTCCTAACTCTAACCCTACCGAAGCCTGACTCTCAACCGTCGCTTAATCCTAACCTGTACGCTCTCGCTAAACGGCGCCCTCACACGTACGCTCCCCCTAAAGCATTGTCGTACCCTCACCTGGACCCTAAACCTTCCCCGTCCCCGTCCCCTAACCCCAGCCCGAACCCTAACCCTAACCCTTCCCCGAAGCCTTCCCCTCACCCGTCCCCTAATCCTAAACCGTACGCTCACACTAACCCACGCCCTCACACTTACGCTCCCCCTAAACCGTTGTCGTACCCTCACCTGGACCCTAAACCGTCCCCTTCCCCTAACCCTAAAACTAGCCCGAACCCTAACCCTAACACTTCCCCGAAGCCTTCCCCTCACCCGTCCCCTAATCCTAACCCGTACGCTCACACTACCCCGCGCCCTCACACGTACGCTCCCCCTGAAGCGTTGTCGTACCCTCACCTGGACCCTAAACCATCCGCGTCCCCTAACCCTAACCCTAGCCCGAAACCTAACTCTAACCCTTCCCTGAAGCCTTCCCCTCACCCGTCCCCTAATCCTAACCCGTACGCTCACACTAACCCGCGCCCTCACACGTACACTCCCCCTAAATCGTTGTCGTACCCTCACCTGGACCCTAAACCGTCCGCGTCCCCTAACCCTAACCCTAGCCCGAAACGTAACACTTCCCCGAAGCCTTCCCCTCACCCGTCCCCTATTCCTAACCCGTACGCTCACACTAAAACGCGCCCTCACACGTACACTCCCCCTAAACCATTGTCGTACCCTCATCTGGACCCTAAACCGTCCCCGTCCCCTAACCCTAACCCTAGCCCGAACCCTAACCCTCTCCCTTCCCTGAAGCCTTCCCCTCACCCGTCCCCTAATCCTAACCTGTACGCTCACACTAACCCGTGCCCTCACACGTACGCTCGCGCTAAACCGTTGTCGTACCCTCACCTGGACCCTAAACCATCCCCGTCCCCTAACCCTAACCCTAGCCCGAAACCTAACCCTAACCCTTCCCCGAAGCCTTCCCCTCACCCGTCCCCTAATCCTAACCCGTACGCTCAAACTAACCCAGGGCCTCACACGTACGCTCCCCCTAATGCGTTGTCGTACCCTCATCTGGACCCTAAACCATCCCCTTCCCCTAACCCTAACCCTAGACCGAAACCTAAGCCTAACCCTTCCCCGAAGCCTTTCCGAACACGTCCCCTAATCCTAACCCGTACGCTAACGCTAATCTGCGCCCTCACACGTATGCTAAACCTAAAGCATTGTCGTACCCTCACCTGGACCCTAAACCGTCACCATCCCCTAAACCTCACCCTAGCCCGAACCCTAACCCTAACGATTCCCCGAAGCCTGACACTCACCCGTCCCCTAATCCTAATCTGTACGCTAACACTAACACGCGCCCTGAAACGTACGCTCCATCTAAAGCGTTGTCGTACCCTCACCTGGACCCTAAACCGTCCCCGTCCCCTAACCCTAACCGTAGCCCGAACCCTAACCCTAACACTTCCCCGAAGCCTTCCCCTCACCCGTCCCCTAATCCTAACCCGTACCCTCACACTAACCCACGCCCTCACACGTACGCATCCCCTAAACCGTTGTCGTACCCTCACCTGGACCCTAAACCGTCCCCATCGCCTAACCCTAACCCTAGCCCGAACCCCAACCCTAACGCTTCCCCGAAGCCTTCCCCTCACTCACCCGTCCCCTAATCCTAAAACGTACTCTCACACTAACCCGTGCCCTCACACATTCGCTCCCCCTAAATCGTTGTCGTACTCTCACCTGGAACCTAAACCGTTCCCGTCCCCTAACCCTAACCCTAGCCCGAACCCTAACCCTAACCCTTCCCCGAAGCCTTCCCCTCACCCGTCCCCTAATCCTAACCCGTACGCTCACACTAACCCGCGCCCTCACACGTACGCTCCCCCTGAACCGTTGTCGTACCCTCATCTGGATCGTAAACCGTCCCCGTCCCTTAACCCTAACCCTTCCCCGAAGCCTTCCCCTCACCCGTCCTCTAATCCTAACCCGTACGCTAACGCTAACCCACACCCTCACATGTACGCTCCCCCAAAGTGTTGTCGTACCCTCACCTGGACACTAAACCGTCCCCGTCTCCTAACTCTAACCCTACCGCGAACCCTATACCTAACCCTTCCCCGAAGCCTGACTCTCAACCGTCGCTTAATCCTAACCTGTACGCTCTCGCTAAACGGCGCCCTCACACGTACGCTCCCCCTAAAGCATTGTCGTACCCTCACCTGGACCCTAAACCTTCCCCGTCCCCGTCCCCTAACCCCAGCCCGAACCCTAACCCTAACCCTTCCCCGAAGCCTTCCCCTCACCCGTCCCCTAATCCTAAACCGTACGCTCACACTAACCCACGCCCTCACACTTACGCTCCCCCTAAACCGTTGTCGTACCCTCACCTGGACCCTAAACCGCCCCCTTCCCCTAACCCTAACCCTAGCCCGAACCCTAACCCTAACACTTCCCCGAAGCCTTCCCCTCACCCGTCCCCTAATCCTAACCCGTACGCTCACACTAACCCGCGCCCTCACACGTACGCTCCCCCTGAAGCGTTGTCGTACCCTCACCTGGACTCTAAACCATCCGCGTCCCCTAACCCTAACCCTAGCCCCAAACCTAACTCTAACACTTCCCCAAAGCCTTCCCCTCACCCGTCCCCTAATCCTAACCCGTACGCTCACAATAACCCGCGCCCTCACACGTACACTCCCCCTAAATCGTTGTCGTACCCTCACCTGGACCCTAAACCGTCCCCGTCCCCTAACCCTAACCCTAGTCCAAACCCTAACCCTAACACTTCCCTGAAGCCTTCCCCTCACCCGTCCCCTAATCCCAAACCATATGCTCACACTAACCCTCGCCCTCACACGTACCCTCCCCCTGAAGCGTTGTCATACCCTCACCTAGACCCTAAATCGTCCCCGTCCCCTAACCCTAACCCTAGCCCGAACCCTAACACTTCCCCGAAGCCTTCCCCTCACCCTTCCCCTAAATCTAACCCTTACGCTCACAGTAACCCGTGCCCTCACACGTACACTCCCCCTAAAGCGTTATCGTACCCTCACCTTGACCCTAAACCGTCCCCGTCGCCTAACCGTAACCCTAGCCCGAACCCTAACCCTAACCCTTCCCCGAAGCCTTCCCCTCACCCGTCCCCTAATCCTAACACTTACGGTCACACTAACCCGCGCCCACACACGTATGCTCCCCCTAAAGCATTGTCGTACCCTCACCTGGACACTAAACCGTCCCCATCCCCTAACCATAACCCTAGACCGAACCCTAACCCTAACACTTCCCCGAAGCCTTCCCCTCACACATCCCCTAATCCTAACCCGTACGCTCACACTAACCCATGCCCTCACACGTACGCTACCCCTAAAGCGTTGTCGTACCCTCACCTGGACCCTAAACCGTCCCCGTCCCCTAACCCTAACCCTAGCCCGAACCCTAACCCTAACCCTTCCCCGAAGCCTTCCCCTCACCCGTCCCCTAATCCTAACCAGTACGCTCACACTAACCCGCGCCCTCACACGTACGCTCCCCCTAAACCGTTGTCCTACCCTCACTTGGACCCTAAACCGTCCCCGTCCCCTCAACCTAACCCTAGCCCGAACCCTAACCCTAACCCTTCCCCGAAGCCTTCCCCTCACCCGTCCCCTAATCCTAACCCGTATGCTCACACTAACCCGCGCCGTCACATGTACGCTCGCCCTAAAGCATTGTCGTACCCTCACCTGGACCCTAAACCGTCCCCGTCTCTTAACCCTATCCTTAGCCCGAACCCTAACCCTAACCCTTCCGCGAAGCCTTCCCCTCACCCGTCCCCAAATCCTAACCCGTACGCTCACACTAACCCGCGCCCTCACACGTACACTCCCACTATATCGTTGTCGTACCCTCACCTGGACCCTAAACCGTCCCGTCCCCTAACCCTAACCCTAGCCCGAAACCTAACCCTTCCCCGAAGCCTTCCACACACCCGTCCCCTAAATCTAACCCGTACGCTCACACTAACACGCGCCCTCACACGTACACTCCCCCTAAACCGTTGTCGTACCCTCAACGTGACCCTAAACCGTCCCCGTATCCTAACCCTAACCCTAGCCCGAACCCTAACCCTAACCCTTCCCCGAAGCCTTCCCCTCACCCGTCCCCTAATCCTAACCCGTACGTTCACACTAACCCGCGCCCTCACACGTACGCTCCCCCTGAACCGTTGTCGTACCCTCATCTGGATCGTAAACCGTCCCCGTCCCTTAACCCTAACCCTTCCCCGAAGCCTTCCCGTCACCCGTTCTCTAATCCTAACCCGTACGCTAACGCTAACCCACACCCTCACATGTACGCTCCCCCAAAGTGTTGTCGTACCCTCACCTGGACACTAAACCGTCCCCGTCTCCTAACTCTAACCCTACCGCGAACCCTAACCCTAACCCTTCCCCGAAGCCTGACTCTCAACCGTCGCTTAATCCTAACCTGTACGCTCTCGCTAAACGGCGCCCTCACACGTACGCTCCCCCTAAAGCATTGTCGTACCCTCACCTGGACCCTAAACCTTCCCCGTCCCCGTCCCCTAACCCCAGCCCGAACCCTAACCCTAACCCTTCCCCGAAGCCTTCCCCTCACCCGTCCCCTAATCCTAAACCGTACGCTCACACTAACCCACGCCCTCACACTTACGCTCCCCCTAAACCGTTGTCGTACCCTCACCTGGACCCTAAACCGTCCCCTTCCCCTAACCCTAAAACTAGCCCGAACCCTAACCCTAACACTTCCCCGAAGCCTTCCCCTCACCCGTCCCCTAATCCTAACCCGTACGCTCACACTAACCCGCGCCCTCACACGTACGCTCCCCCTGAAGCGTTGTCGTACCCTCACCTGGACCCTAAACCATCCGCGTCCCCTAACCCTAACCCTAGCCCGAAACCTAACTCTAACCCTTCCCTGAAGCCTTCCCCTCACCCGTCCCCTAATCCTAACCCGTACGCTCACACTAACCCGCGCCCTCACACGTACACTCCCCCTAAATCGTTGTCGTACCCTCACCTGGACCCTAAACCGTCCGCGTCCCCTAACCCTAACCCTAGCCCGAAACCTAACACTTCCCCGAAGCCTTCCCCTCACCCGTCCCCTATTCATAACCCGTACGCTCACACTAAAACGCGCCCTCACACGTACACTCCCCCTAAACCATTGTCGTACCCTCATCTGGACCCTAAACCGTCCCCGTCCCTTAACCCTAACCCTAGCCCGAACCCTAACCCTCACCCTTCCCTGAAGCCTTCCCCTCACCCGTCCCCTAATCCTAACCCGTACGCTCATACTAACCAGCACCCTCACACGTACGCTCCCCCTAAACTGTTGTCGTACCCTCACCTGGACCCTAAACCGTCCTCGTACCCTAATACTAACCCTAGCCCGAACACTAACCCTAAAACATCCCCAAAGCCTTCCCCTCACCCGTCCCCTAATCCTAACCCGTACGCTCACACTAACCCTCACGCTCACACGTATGCTCCCCCTACACCGTTGTCGTACCCTCACCTGGACCCTAAACCGTCCCCGTCCCCTAACCCTAACCCTAGCCCGAACCCTAACTCTAACCCTTACCTGAAGCCTTCCCCTCACCCGTCCCATAATCCTAACCCGTACGGTCACACTAACCCGCGCCCTCACACTTATGCTCCCCCTAAACCTTTGTCGTACCCTCACCTGGACCCTAAACCGTCCCCGTCCCCTAACCCTAACCCTAGCCCAAACCCTAACCCTAACACTTCCCTGAAGCCTTCCCCTCACCTGTCCCCTAATCCTAACCCATACGCTCACACTAACCCGCGCCCTCACACGTACCCTCCCCCTAAAGAGTTGTCATACCCTCACCTGGACCCTAAACCGTCCCCGTCCCCTAACCCTAATCCTAGCCCGAACCCTAAACCTAACACTTCCCTGAAGCCTTATCCTCACCCGTCCCCTAATCCTAACCTGTACGCTCACACAAACCCGCGCCCTCACACGTACCCTCCCCCTAAAGCGTTGTCATACCCTCACCTGGACCCTAAATCGTCCCCGTCACCTAACCCTAACCCTAGCCCAAACCCTAACACTTCCCCGAAGCCTTCCCCTCACCCGTCCCCTAAATCTAACCCTTACGCTCACACTCACCCGCGCCCTCACACGTACGCTCCCCCTAAAGCGTTGTCGTACCCTCACCTGGACCCTAAACCGTCCCCGTCCCCTAACCCTAACCCTAGACCGAACCCTAACCCTAAACCTTCCCCGAAGCCTTCCCCTCAACCGTCCCCTAATCCTAACCCGTACGCTCACACTAACCCGCGCCCTCACACGTACGCTCCCCCTAAACCGTTGTCATACCCTCACCTGGACCCTAAACCGTCCCCGTCCCCTAACCCTGACCCTAGCACGCACCCTAACCCTAACACTTCCCTGAAGCCTTCCCCTCACACGTCCCCTAATCCTAACCCGTACGCTCACACCAACCCACGCCCTCACACGTACCCTCCCACTAAAGCGTTGTCATACCCTCACCTGGACCCTAAACCGTCCCCATCACCTAACCCTAACCCAAGCCCGAACCCTAACCCTAAACCTTCCCCGAAGCCTTCTCCTCACCCGTCCCCTAATCCTAACCAGTACGCTCACACTAACCCGCGCCATCACACGTACGCTCCCCCTAAAGCGTTGTCGTACCCTCACCTGGACCCTAAACCGTCCCCATCCCCTAACACTAACCCTAGACCGAACCCTAACCCTAACCCTTCCCCGAAGCCTTCCCGTCACCCGTCCCTAATCCTAACTCGTACGCTCACACTAACCCGCGCCCTCACACGTTCGCTCCCCCTAAACCGTTCTCGTACCCTCACGTGGACCCTAAACCGTCCCCGTCCCCTAACCTTGACCCTAGCCCGAACCCTATCCCTAACACTTCCCTGAAGCCTTCCCCTCACCCATCCCCTAATCCTAACCCGTACGCTCACACTAACACACGCCCTCACACGTACCCTCCCCCTAAAGCGTTGTCATACCCTCACCTGGACCCTAAACTGTCTCCGTCCCCTAACCCTAACCCTAACCCTTCCCCGAAGCCTTCCCCTCAACCGTCCCCTAATCCTTACCCGTACGCTCACACTAACCCGCGCCCTCACACGTACGCTCCCCCTAAACCGTTGTCGAACCCTCATCTGGACCCTAAACCGTCCCCGTCCCCTAACCCTAGCCCGAAACCTAACCCTAACCCTTCCCCGAAGTCTTCCCCTCACCCGTCCCCTAATCCTAAACCGTACGCGCACACTAACCCGCGCCCTCACACGTACGCTCCCCGTAAACCGTTGTCGTACCCTAACCTGGACCCTAAACCGTCCCCGTCCCCTAACCCTAACCCTAGCCCGAACCCTAACCCTAACCCTTCCCCAACCCGTCCCCTAATCTTAACCCGTACGCTCACACTAACCCACGCCCTCACACGTACTCTCCCCCTAAACCGTTGTCGTACACTCACCTGGACCCTAAACCGTCTCCATCCCTAACCCTAACCCTAGCCCGAAGCCTAACCCTTCCCTGAAGCCTTCCCCTCACCCTTCCCCTAATCCTAACCCATACGCTCACACTAACCCTCACGCACACACGTACGCTCCCCCTAAACCGTTGTCGTACCCTCACCTGGACCCTAAACCGTCCCCGTCCCCTACCCCTAACACTAGCCCGAACCCTAACCCTAACCCTTCCCCGAAGCCTTCCCCTCACCCTTCCCCGAATCCTAACCCGTACGCTCATACTAACCCGCGCCCTCACACGTACGCTCCTCCTAAATCTTTGTCGTACCCTCACCTGGACCCTAAACCGTCCCCGTCCCCTAACCGTAACCCTAGCCCGAACCCTAACCCTAACCCTTCCCCGAAGCCTTCCCCTCACCCCTCCCCTAATCCTAACCCGTACGCTCAAATTAACCCACGCCCTCACAAGTACGCTCCCCTTAAACCGTTGTCGTACCCTCACCTGCACCCTAAACCGTCCCCTTCCCCTAACACTAACCCTAGCCCAAACCCTAACCCTAACCCTTTCCCGAAGCCTTCCCCTCACCCGTCCCCTAATCCTAACCCGTACGCTCACCGTAACCCGCGCCCTCACACGTATGCTCCCCCTAAACCGTTGTCGTACCCTCACCTGGACCCTAAACCGTCCCCTTCCCCGTCCCCTAACCCTAGCCCGAACCCTAACACTAACCATTCCCCGAAGCCTTCCCCTCACACGTCCCCTAATCCTAACCCGTACGCTCACACTAACCAGCGCCCTCACACGTACGCTCCCCCTAAACCGTTGTCGTACCCTCACCTGGACCCTAAACCGTCCTCGTCCCCTAACCCTAATCCTAGCCCGAACCCTAAACCTAACACTTCCCTGAAGCCTTATCCTCACCCGTCCCCTAATCCTAACCTGTACGCTCACACAAACCCGCGCCCTCACACGTACCCTCCCCCTAAAGCGTTGTCATACCCTCACCTGGACCCTAAATCGTCCCCGTCACCTAACCCTAACCCTAGCCCAAACCCTAACACTTCCCCGAAGCCTTCCCCTCACCCGTCCCCTAAATCTAACCCTTACGCTCACACTCACCCGCGCCCTCACACGTACGCTCCCCCTAAAGCGTTGTCGTACCCTCACCTGGACCCTAAACCGTCCCCGTCCCCTAACCCTAACCCTAGACCGAACCCTAACCCTAAACCTTCCCCGAAGCCTTCCCCTCAACCGTCCCCTAATCCTAACCCGTACGCTCACACTAACCCGCGCCCTCACACGTACGCTCCCCCTAAACCGTTGTCATACCCTCACCTGGACCCTAAACCGTCCCCGTCCCCTAACCCTGACCCTAGCACGCACCCTAACCCTAACACTTCCCTGAAGCCTTCCCCTCACACGTCCCCTAATCCTAACCCGTACGCTCACACCAACCCACGCCCTCACACGTACCCTCCCACTAAAGCGTTGTCATACCCTCACCTGGACCCTAAACCGTCCCCATCACCTAACCCTAACCCAAGCCCGAACCCTAACCCTAAACCTTCCCCGAAGCCTTCTCCTCACCCGTCCCCTAATCCTAACCAGTACGCTCACACTAACCCGCGCCATCACACGTACGCTCCCCCTAAAGCGTTGTCGTACCCTCACCTGGACCCTAAACCGTCCCCATCCCCTAACACTAACCCTAGACCGAACCCTAACCCTAACCCTTCCCCGAAGCCTTCCCGTCACCCGTCCCTAATCCTAACTCGTACGCTCACACTAACCCGCGCCCTCACACGTTCGCTCCCCCTAAACCGTTCTCGTACCCTCACGTGGACCCTAAACCGTCCCCGTCCCCTAACCTTGACCCTAGCCCGAACCCTATCCCTAACACTTCCCTGAAGCCTTCCCCTCACCCATCCCCTAATCCTAACCCGTACGCTCACACTAACACACGCCCTCACACGTACCCTCCCCCTAAAGCGTTGTCATACCCTCACCTGGACCCTAAACTGTCTCCGTCCCCTAACCCTAACCCTAACCCTTCCCCGAAGCCTTCCCCTCAACCGTCCCCTAATCCTTACCCGTACGCTCACACTAACCCGCGCCCTCACACGTACGCTCCCCCTAAACCGTTGTCGAACCCTCATCTGGACCCTAAACCGTCCCCGTCCCCTAACCCTAGCCCGAAACCTAACCCTAACCCTTCCCCGAAGTCTTCCCCTCACCCGTCCCCTAATCCTAAACCGTACGCGCACACTAACCCACGCCCTCACACGTACGCTCCCCGTAAACCGTTGTCGTACCCTAACCTGGACCCTAAACCGTCCCCGTCCCCTAACCCTAACCCTAGCCCGAACCCTAACCCTAACCCTTCCCCAACCCGTCCCCTAATCTTAACCCGTACGCTCACACTAACCCACGCCCTCACACGTACTCTCCCCCTAAACCGTTGTCGTACACTCACCTGGACCCTAAACCGTCTCCATCCCTAACCCTAACCCTAGCCCGAAGCCTAACCCTTCCCTGAAGCCTTCCCCTCACCCTTCCCCTAATCCTAACCCATACGCTCACACTAACCCTCACGCACACACGTACGCTCCCCCTAAACCGTTGTCGTACCCTCACCTGGACCCTAAACCGTCCCCGTCCCCTACCCCTAACACTAGCCCGAACCCTAACCCTAACCCTTCCCCGAAGCCTTCCCCTCACCCTTCCCCGAATCCTAACCCGTACGCTCATACTAACCCGCGCCCTCACACGTACGCTCCTCCTAAATCTTTGTCGTACCCTCACCTGGACCCTAAACCGTCCCCGTCCCCTAACCGTAACCCTAGCCCGAACCCTAACCCTAACCCTTCCCCGAAGCCTTCCCCTCACCCCTCCCCTAATCCTAACCCGTACGCTCAAATTAACCCACGCCCTCACAAGTACGCTCCCCCTAAACCGTTGTCGTACCCTCACCTGCACCCTAAACCGTCCCCTTCCCCTAACACTAACCCTAGCCCAAACCCTAACCCTAACCCTTTCCCGAAGCCTTCCCCTCACCCGTCCCCTAATCCTAACCCGTACGCTCACCGTAACCCGCGCCCTCACACGTATGCTCCCCCTAAACCGTTGTCGTACCCTCACCTGGACCCTAAACCGTCCCCTTCCCCGTCCCCTAACCCTAGCCCGTACCCTAACACTAACCATTCCCCGAAGCCTTCCCCTCACACGTCCCCTAATCCTAACCCGTACGCTCACACTAACCAGCGCCCTCACACGTACGCTCCCCCTAAACCGTTGTCGTACCCTCACCTGGACCCTAAACCGTCCTCGTCCCCTAATACTAACCCTAGCCCGAACAGTAACCCTAAAACATCCCCGAAGCCTTCCCCTCACCCGTCCCGTAATCCTAACCCGTACGCTCACACTAACCAGCGCCCTTACACGTACGCTCACCCTAAACCGTTGTCGTACCCTCACCTGGACCCTAAACCATCCCCGTCCCCTAACCCTAACCGTAGCCCGAACCCTAACCTTTCCCTGAAGCCTTCCCCTCATCCATCCCCTAATCCTAACCGATACGCTCACACTAACCCTCACGCTCACACATACGCTCCCCCTAAACCGTTGTCGTACCCTCACCTTTACCCTAAACCGTCCCCATCCCCTAAAACTAACCCTAGCCCGAACCCTAACCCTAAACCTTCCCCGAAGCCTTCCCCTCACCCGTCCCCTAATCCTAACCCGTACGCTCACACTAACCCGGGTCCTCACACGTACGCTCCCCCTAAACCGTTGTCGTACCGTCACCTGGACCCTAAACCGTCCCCGTCCCTTAAACCTAACACTTCCCCGAAGCCTTCCCCTCACCCGTCCCCGAATCCTAACCCGTACGCTCACACTAACCCGCGCCCTCACACGTACACTCCCCCTAAACCGTTGTCGTACGCTCACCTGGACCCTAAACCGTCCCTGTCCCCTAACCCTAACCCTAGACCGAACCCTAACCGTAACCCTTCCCCGAAGCCTTCCCCTCACCCGTCCCCTAATCCCATCCCGTACCCTCACACTAACCCGCGCCCTCACACGTACGCTCCCCTGAAACCTTTGTCGTACCCTCAACTGGACCCTAAACCGTCCCCGTCCCCTAACCCTAACCCTAGCACGAACCCTAACCCTAACCCTTCCCTGAAGCCTTCCCCTCACCCGTCCCCTAATCCTAACCCGTACGCTCACACTAACCCGCGCCCTCACACATACGCTCCCCCTAAACTGTTGTCGTACCCTCACCTGGACCCTAAACCGTCCCCGTCCCCTAACCCTAACCCTAGACCGAACCCTAATCCTAACCCTTCCCCGAAGCCTTACCTTCACCCGTCCACTAATCCTAACCCGTACGCTCACACTAACCCGTGCCCTCACACTTTCACTACCCCTAAACCATTGTCGTACCCTCACCTGGACCCTAAACCGTCCCCATCCCCTAACCCTAACCCTAGCCCGAACACTAACCCTAACACTTCCCCAAAGCTTTACTCTCACCCGTCCCCTAATCCTAACCCGTATGCTCACACTAACCCACGCCCTCACACGTACTCTCCCCCTAAACCGTTCTCGTATCCTCATCTGGACCATAAACCGTCCCCGTCCCTTAACCCTAACACTTCCCCGAAGCCTTCCCCTCACCCGTCCCCTAATCCTAACCCATACGCTCACACTAACCCACTCCCCCACACGTACTCTCCCCCTAAACCGTTGTCGTACCCTCACCTGGACACTAAACCTTCCCCGTCCCCTAACCCTAACCCTAGCCCGAACCCTAACCCTAACACTTCCCTGAAGCCTTCCCCTCACCCGTCCCCTAATCCGAACCCGTACGCTCACACTAACCCGCGCCCTCACACGTACCCTTCCCCTAAAGCATTGTCATACCCTCACCTGAACCTTAAACCGTCCCCGTCCCCTAACCCTAATCCTAGCCCGAACCCTAACCCTAACCCTTCCCCGAAGCCTTCCCCTCACCCGTCCCATAATCCTAACCCATACGGTCACAGTAACCCGCGCCCTCACACTTATGATCCCCCTAAACCTTTGTCGTACCCTCACCTGGACCCTAAACCGTCCCCGTCCCCTAACCCTAACCCTAGCCCAAAGCCTAACCCTAACACTTCCCTGAAGCCTTCACCTCACCCGTCCCCTAATCCTAACCCGTACGCTCATACTAACCCGCGCCCTCACACGTACCCTCCCCCTAAAGAGTTGTCATACCATCACCTGGACCCTAAACCGTCCCCGTCCCCTAACCCTAATCCTAGCCCGAACCCTAACCCTAACACTTCCCTGAAGCCTTCCCCTCACCCGTCCCCTAATCCTAACCTGTACGCTCACACTAACCCGCGCCCTCACACGTACCCTCCCCCTAAAGCGTTGTCATACCCTCACCTGGATCCTAAATCGTTCCGGTCTCCTAACCCTAACCCTGGCCCGAACCCTAACCCTTCCCCGAAGCCTTCCCCTCACCCGTCCCCTAAATCTAACCCTTACGCTCACACTCACCCGCGCCCTCACACATACGCTCCCCCTAAAGCGTTGTCGTACCCTCACCTGGACCCTAAACCGTCTCCGTCCCCTAACCCTAACCCTAGACCGAACCCTAACCCTAACCCTTCCCCGAAGCCTTCCCCTCACCCATCCCCTAATCCTAACCCGTACGCTCACACTAACCCGCGCCCTCACACGTACGCTCCCACTAAACCGTTGTCATACCCTCACCTGGACCCTAAACCGTCCCCGTACCCTAACCTTGACCCTAACCCGAACCCTAACCCTAACACTTCCCTGAAGCCTACCCCTCACCCGTCCCCTAATCCTAACCCGTACGCTCATACTAACCCGCGCCCTCACACGTACCCTCCCCCTAAAGCGTTGTCATACCCTCACCTGGACCCTAAACTGTCTCCGTCCCCTAACCCTAACCCTAGCCCGAACCCTAAGCCTAACACTTCCCTGAAGCCTTCCCCTCACCCGTCCCCTAATCCTAACCCGTACGTTCACAAAAACCCGCGCCCTCACACGTACCCTCCCCCTAAACAGTTGTCATACCCTCACCTGGACCCTAAACCGTCCCCGTCCCCTAACCCTAACCCTAGCC
This sequence comes from Leucopleurus acutus, assembly GCF_964270905.1. Classification (NCBI taxonomy): domain Eukaryota; kingdom Metazoa; phylum Chordata; class Mammalia; order Artiodactyla; family Delphinidae; genus Leucopleurus; species Leucopleurus acutus. The sequence goes on from NW_028139195.1 coordinate 726,270, forward strand.
CGAACCCTAACCCTAACCCTTCCCCAACCCGTCCCCTAATCTTAACCCATACGCTCACACTAACCCGCGCCCTCACACGTACTCTCCCCCTAAACCATTGTCGTACCCTCACCTGGACCCTAAACCGTCCCCATCCCCTAACTCTAACCCTAGCCCGAACCCTAACTGTAACCCTTCCCCGAAGCCTTCCCCTCACCCATCCCATAATCCCATCCCGTACCCTCACACTAACCCGCGCCCTCACACGTACGCTCCCCTTAAACATTTGTCGTACTCTCACCTAGACCCTAAACCGTCCCCGTGCCCTAACCCTAACCCTAGCCCGAACCCTAACCCTAACCCTTCCCCGAAGCCTTCCCCTCACCCGTCCCCTAATCCTAACCCGTACGCTCACACTAACCCGCGCCCTCACACGTACGCTCCCCCTAAACCGTTGTCGTACCCTCACCTGGACACTAAACCGTCCCCATCCCCTAACCCTAACCCTGGCCCGAACCCTAACCCTTACCTGAAACCTTCCCCTCACCCTTCCCCTAATCCTAACCCATACGCTCACACTAACCCTCACGCTCACACGTACGCTCCCCGTAAACCGTTGTCGTACCCTCACCTGGACCCTAAACCGTCCCCATCCCCTAACCGTAACCCTAGCCCGAAACCTAACCCTAACCCTTCCCCGAAGCCTTCCCCTCACACCTCCCCTAATCCTAACCCGTACGCTCAAACTAACCCACGCCCTCACAAGTACGCTCCCCCTAAACCGTTGTCGTACCCTCCCCTGCACCCTAAACCGTCCCCTTCCCCTAACACTAACCCTAGCCCAAACCCTAACCCTAACCCTTTCCCGAAGCCTTCCCCTCACCCGTCCCCTAATCCTAACCCGTACGCTCACCTTAACCCGCGCCCTCACACGTACGCTCCCCCTAAAGCGTTGTCGTACCCTCTCCTGGACCATAAACCATCCCCGTCCCCTAACCCTAACCATAGCCCGAACCCTAACCCTAACCCTTCCCCGAAGCCTTCCCCTCACCCGTCCCCTAATCCTAACCTGTACGATAAAACTGACATGAGCCCTCACAAGTACGCTACCCCTAGAGCGTTGTCATACCCTAACCTGGACCCTCAACCGTCCCAGTCCCTGTCCCCTAACCCTAGCCCGAACCCTAACCCTAACACTTCCCCGAAGCCTGACCCTCACCCGTCCCCTAATCCTAACCCGTACGCTCACACTAATCCGCGCTCTCACATGTACGCTCCCCCTAAACCGTTGTCGTACCCTTACCTGGACCCTAAACCGTCCCCGTCCCCTAACCCTAACGCTAGCCCGCACCCTAACCCTAACCCTTCCCAAAAGCCTTCCCCTCACCCGTCCCCTAATCCGAACCCGTACGCTCACACTAACCCGCGCCCTCACATGTACGCTCCCCCTAAACCGCTGTCGTACCCTCACCTGGACCCTAAACGATCCCCGTCCCCTAACCCTAACCCTAGCCCGAACCCTAACCCTAACCCTTCCCCGAAGCCTTCGCCTCACCCGTCCCCTAATCCTAACCCGTACGCTCACACTAACCCGCGCCCTCAAACGTACGCTCCCCCTAAACCGTTGTCGTACCCTCACCTGGACCCTAAACCATGCCCATCCCCGTCCCCTAAACCTAGCCCAAACCCTAACCCTTCCCTGAAGTCTTCCCCTCACCCGTCCCCCAATCCTAACCCATACGCTCACACTAACCCTCACGCTCACACGTACGCTCCCCCTACACCTTTGACGTACCCTCACGTGGACCCTAAACCGTCCCCGTCCCCTAACCCTAATCCTAGCCCGAACCCTAACCCTAACCCTTCCCCGAAACCTTCCCCTCACCCGTCCCCTAATCCTAACCCGTACGCTCACACTAACCCGCGCCCTCACACGTACGCTCCCCCTAAACCGTTGTCGTATCCTCATCTGGACCGTAAACCGTCCCCGTCCCTTAACCCTAAACCTTCCCCGAAGCCTTCCTCTCACCCGTCCCCTAATCCTAACCCGTACGCTCACACTAACCCGCGCCCTCACACGAACGCTCCCCCGAAACCATTGTCGTACACTCACCTGGACCCTAAACCGTCCCCGTCCCCTAACACTAACCCTAGCCGGAACCCTAAACCTAACCCTTCCCCGAAGCCTTCCCCTCACCCGTCCCCTAATCCTAACCTGTACGCTCACACTAACCCGCACCCTCACACGTATGCTCCCCCTAAACCGTTGTCGTACCCTCACCTGGACCCTAAACCGTCCCCTTCCCCTAACGCTAACCCTAGCACCGAACCCTAACACTAACCATTCCCCGAAGCATTCCCCTCACCCGTCCCCTAATCCTAACCCGTACACTCACACTAAACCACGCCCTCACACGTACGCTCCCCCTAAACCTTTGTCGTACCCTCACCTGGATCCTAAACCGTCCCCGTCCCCTAACCCTAACCCTAGCCCGAACCCTAACCCTAACCCTTCCCCAAAGCCTTCCCCTCACCCGTGCCCTAATCCAAACCCGTACGCTCACACTAACCCACGCCCTCACACGTACGCTCCCCCTAAACCGTTGTCGTACACTCACCTGGACCCTAAAACGTCCCCGTCCCCTAACCCTAACCTTAGCCCGAACCCTAACCCTAACCCTTCCCCGAAGCCTTCCCCTCACCCGTCCCCTAATCCTAAACTGTACGCTCACACTAACCTGCGCCCGCACACGTACGCTCCCCCTAAACCGTTGTCGTACCCTCACCTGGACCCTAAACCGTCCCCGTCCCTTAAACCTAACACTTCCCCGAAGCCTTCCCGTCACCCGTCCCCGAATCCTAACCCGTACGCTCACACTAACCCGTGCCCTCACACGTACACTCCCCCTAAACCGTTGTCGTACCCTCACCTGGACCCTAAACTTTCCCCATCCCCTAACCCTTACCCTAGCCCGAACCCTAACCCTAACCCTTCCCCGAAGCCTTCCCCTCACCCGTCCCCTAATCCTAACCCGTACGCTCAAACTAACCCAGGCCCTCACACGTACGCAACCCCAAAAGCGTTTTCGTACCATCACCTGCACCCTAAACCATCCCCTTCCCCTAACCCTAACCCTAGACCGAAACCTAAGCCTAACCCTTCCCCGAAGCCTGACCCAACACGTCCCCTAATCCTAACCCGTACGCTAACACTAACCCGCGCTCTCACACGTATGCTCCCCCTAAAGCGTTGTCGTAACCTCACATGAACCCTAAACCGTCCCGGTCCCCTAACCTTCACCCTAGCCCGATCCCTAACCCTAACACTTCCCTGAAGCCTGACCCTCACCCGTCCCCTAATCCTAACCTGTACGCTAACACTGACATGCGCCCTCACAAGTACGCTACACCTAGAGCGTTGTCATACCTTAACCTGGACCCTCAACCGTCCCAGTCCCCGTCCCCTAACCCTAGCCCGAACCCTAACCCTAACCCTTCCCCGAAGCCTGACCCTCACCCGTCCCCTAATCCTAACCCGTACGCTCACACTAACCCACGCTCTCACATGTACGCTCCCCGTAAACCGTTGTCGTACCCTCACCTGGACCCTAACCCGTCCCCGTCCCCTAACCCTAACCCTAGCCCGCACCCTAACCCTAACCCTTCCCAAAAGCCTTCCCCTCACCCGTCCCCTAATCCTAACCCGTACGCTCACACTAACCCGCGCCCTCACACGTACGGTCCCCGTAAACCGTTGTCATACCCTCACCTGGACCCTAAACCGTCCCCGTCCCCTAACCCTAACCCTAGCCCGAACCCTAACCCTAACCCTTCCCCGAAGCCTTCCCCTCACCCGTCCCCTAATCCTAACCCGTACGCTCACACTAACCTGCGTCCTCACACGTACGCTCCCCCTAAACCGTTGTCGTACCCTCACCTGGACCCTAAACCGTCCCTGTCCCCAAACCCTAAACCTAGCCCGAACCTTAACCCTAACCCTTTCCCGAAGCCTTCCCCTCACCCGTCCCCTAATCCTAACCCGTACGCTCACACTAACCCGCGCCCTCACATGTACCCTCCCCCTAAAGCGTTGTCGTACATTCACCTGGACCCTAAACCGTCCCCGTCCCCTAACCCTAACCCTAGCCGGAACCCTAAACCTAACACTTTCCCGAAGACTTCCCCTCACCCGTCCCCTAATCCTAACCCGTACGCTCACACTAACCCGCACCCTCACACGTACGCTCTCCCTAAACCGTTGTCGTACCCTCACCTGTACCCTAAACCGTGCCCATCCCCGTCCCCTAAACTTAGCCCAAACCCTAACCCTTCCCTGAAGTCTTCCCCTCACCCGTCCCCTAATCCTAACCCGTACGCTCACACTAACCCACGCCCTCACACGTACGTTTCCCCTAAAGCGTTGTCGTACCCTCACCTGGAACCTAAACCGTCCCCGTCCCCTAACCCTAACCCTAGCCCGAACCATAACCCTAACCGTTCCCCGAAGCCTGACCCACACCCGTACCCTAATCCTATCACGTACGCTCACATTAACCAGCGACCTCACACGTACTCTCCCCCTAAACCGTTGTCGTACCCTCACCTGGACCCTAAACCGTCCCCGTCCCCTAAACCAAACCGTAGCCCGAACCCTAACCCTTCCCTGAAGCCTTCCCCTCATCCGTCCCCTAATCCTAACCGATACGCTCACACTAACCCTCACGCTCACACGTACGCTCCCCCTAAACCGTTGTCGTACCCTCACCTGGACCCTAAACCGTCCCCGTCCCCTAACCCTAACCCTAGCCCGAACCCTAACCCTAACACTTCCCCAAAGCCTTCCCCTCACCCGTCCCCTAATCCTAACCCGTACGCTCACACTAACACGCGCCCTCACACGTACGCTCGCCCTAAACCGTTGTCGTACCCTCACCTTGACCCTAAACCGTCCCCGTCCCCTAACCCTAACCCTAGTCCGAACCCTAACCCTAACTCTTCCCCGAAGCCTTAACCTCACCCGTCCCCTAATCCTAACCCGTACGCTCACACTAACCCGCGCCCTCACACGTGCGCTCCCCCTAAACCGCTGTGGTACCCTCACCTGGACCCTAAACCGTCCCCGTCCCCTAACCCTAACCCTAGCCCGAACCCTAACCCTAACCCTTCCCCGAAGCCTTCCCCTCACCCGTCCCCTAATCCTAACCAGTACGCTCACACTAACCCGCGCCCTCACACGTACGCTCCCCCTAAACCGTTGTCGTTCCCTCACCTGGACACTAAACCGTCCCCTAACGCTGACCCTAACCCTAGCCCGAACCCTAACCCTAACCCTTCCCCGAAGCCTTCCCCTCACCCGTCCCCTAATCGTAACCCATACGCTCACACTAACCCGCGCCCTCACACGTACGCTCCCCCTAAACCGTTGTCGTACCCTCACCTGGACCCTAAACCGTCCCCGTCCCCTAATCCTAACCCTAGCCGGAACCCTAAACCTAACCCTTCCCGGAAGACTTTCCCTCACCCGTCCCCTAATCCTAACCCGTACGCTCAAACTAACCCGCGCCCTCACACGTACGCTCCCCCTAAACTGTTGTCGTACCCTCACCTGGACCCTAAACCGTGCCCATCCCCGTCCCCTAAACCTAGCCGAAACCCTAACCCTTCCCTGAAGTCTTCCCCTCACCCGTCCCCCAATCCTAACCCATACGCTCACACTAACCCTCACGCTCACACGTACGCTCCCCCTACACCGTTGTCGTACCCTCACCTGGACCCTAAACGGTCCCCGTCCCCTAACCCTAATCCTAGCCCGAACCCTAACCCTAACCCTTCCCCGAAGCCTTCCCCTCACCCGTCCCCTAATCCTAACCCGTACGCTCACACTAACCCGCGCCCTCACACTTACGCTCCCCCTAAACCTTTGTCGTACCCTCAACTGGACCCTAAACCGTCCCCGTCCCCTAACCCTAACCCTAGACCGAACCCTAACCCTAACCCTTCCCCGAAGCCTTCCCCTCACCCGTCCCATAATCCTAACCCGTACGCTCACACTAACCCACGCCCTCACACGTACGCTCCTCCTAAACCATTGTTGTACCCTCACCTGGACCCTAAACCGTCCCCGTCCCCTAACCCTAAACCTAGACCGAAACCTAAGCCTAACATTTCCCCGAAGTCTGACCCAACACGTCCCCTAATCCTAACCCGTACGCTCACGCTAATCCACGCCCTCACACTTACGCTACACCTAAAGCGTTGTCGTACCCTCAGCTGTACCCTAAACCGTCCCCGTCTCCTAACTCTAACCCTACCGTGAACCCTAACCCTAACCCTTCCCCGAAGCCTGACTCTCACCCGTCGCCTAATCCTAACCTGTACGCTCTCGCTAACCCGCGCCCTCACACGTACGCTCCCCCTAAAGCATTGTCGTACCCTCACCTGGAACCCAAACCGTCCCCGTCCCCGTCCCCTAACCCTAGCCCGAACCCTAACCCTAACACTTCCCCGAAGCCTTCCCCTCACCCGTCCCCTAATCCTAACCCGTACGCTCACACTAACCCGCGCCCTCACACGTACGCTCCCCCTAAACCGTTGTCGTACCCTCACCTGGACCCTAAACCGTCCCCGTCCCCTAACCCTAACCCTAGCCGGAACCCTAAACCTAACACTTCCCCGAAGCCTTCCCCTCACCCGTCCCCTAATCCTAACCCGTACGCTCACACTAACCCGCGCCCTCACACGTACGCTCCCCCTAAACCGTTGTCGTACCCTCACCTGGACCTTAAAACGTCCCAATCCCCGTCACCTAACCCTAGCCCGAACCCTAACCCTAACCCTTCCCTGAAGCCTTCCCCTCACCCGTCCCCTAATCCTAACCCATACGCGCATATTAACCAGCGCCCTCACACGTACGCTCCCCCTAAACCGTTGTCGTACCCTCACCTGGACCCTAAAGCGTCCCTGTCCCCTAACCCTAACCCTAGCCCGAACCCTAACACTTCCCTGAAGCCTTCCCCTCATCCGTCCCCTAATCCTAACCGATACGCTTACACTAACCCTCACGCTCACACGTACGCTCCCCCTAAACCGTTGTTGTACCCTCACCTGGACCCTAAACCATCCCCGTCCCCTAACCCTAATCCTAGCCCGAACCCTAACCCTAACCCTTCCCCAAGCCTTCCCCTTACCCGTCCCCTAATCCTTACCCGTTCGCTCACACTAACCCGCGCCCTCACACGTACGCTCCCCCTAAACCGTTGTCGTACCCTAACCTGGACCCTAAACCATCCCCGTCCCCTAACCCTAACCTTAGCCCAAACCCTAACCCTAACCCTTCCCCGAAGCCTTCCCCTCACCCGTCCCCTAATCCTAAACTGTACGCTCACACTAACCCGCGTTCTCACACGTACGCTCCCCCTAAAGCGTTGTCGTACCCTCAGCTGTACCCTAAACCGTCCCCGTCTCCTAACTCTAACCCTACCGCGAACCCTAACCCTAACCCTTCCCCGAAGCCTGACTCTCACCCGTCGCCTAATCCTAACCTGTACGCTCTCGCTAACCCGCTCCCTCACACGTACGCTCACCCTAAAGCATTGACGTACCCTCACCTGGACCCTAAACCGTCCCCATCCCCTAACTCTAACCCTAGCCCGAACCCTAACTGTAACCCTTCCCCGAAGCCTTCCCCTCACCCATCCCATAATCCCATCCCGTACCCTCACACTAACCCGCGCCCTCACACGTACGCTCCCCTTAAACATTTGTCGTACTCTCACCTAGACCCTAAACCGTCCCCGTGCCCTAACCCTAACCCTAGCCCGAACCCTAACCCTAACCCTTCCCCGAAGCCTTCCCCTCACCCGTCCCCTAATCCTAACCCGTACGCTCACACTAACCCGCGCCCTCACACGTACGCTCCCCCTAAACCGTTGTCGTACCCTCACCTGGACACTAAACCGTCCCCATCCCCTAACCCTAACCCTGGCCCGAACCCTAACCCTTACCTGAAACCTTCCCCTCACCCTTCCCCTAATCCTAACCCATACGCTCACACTAACCCTCACGCTCACACGTACGCTCCCCGTAAACCGTTGTCGTACCCTCACCTGGACCCTAAACCGTCCCCATCCCCTAACCGTAACCCTAGCCCGAAACCTAACCCTAACCCTTCCCCGAAGCCTTCCCCTCACACCTCCCCTAATCCTAACCCGTACGCTCAAACTAACCCACGCCCTCACAAGTACGCTCCCCCTAAACCGTTGTCGTACCCTCCCCTGCACCCTAAACCGTCCCCTTCCCCTAACACTAACCCTAGCCCAAACCCTAACCCTAACCCTTTCCCGAAGCCTTCCCCTCACCCGTCCCCTAATCCTAACCCGTACGCTCACCTTAACCCGCGCCCTCACACGTACGCTCCCCCTAAAGCGTTGTCGTACCCTCTCCTGGACCATAAACCATCCCCGTCCCCTAACCCTAACCATAGCCCGAACCCTAACCCTAACCCTTCCCCGAAGCCTTCCCCTCACCCGTCCCCTAATCCTAACCTGTACGATAAAACTGACATGAGCCCTCACAAGTACGCTACCCCTAGAGCGTTGTCATACCCTAACCTGGACCCTCAACCGTCCCAGTCCCCGTCCCCTAACCCTAGCCCGAACCCTAACCCTAACACTTCCCCGAAGCCTGACCCTCACCCGTCCCCTAATCCTAACCCGTACGCTCACACTAATCCGCGCTCTCACATGTACGCTCCCCCTAAACCGTTGTCGTACCCTTACCTGGACCCTAAACCGTCCCCGTCCCCTAACCCTAACGCTAGCCCGCACCCTAACCCTAACCCTTCCCAAAAGCCTTCCCCTCACCCGTCCCCTAATCCGAACCCGTACGCTCACACTAACCCGCGCCCTCACATGTACGCTCCCCCTAAACCGCTGTCGTACCCTCACCTGGACCCTAAACGATCCCCGTCCCCTAACCCTAACCCTAGCCCGAACCCTAACCCTAACCCTTCCCCGAAGCCTTCGCCTCACCCGTCCCCTAATCCTAACCCGTACGCTCACACTAACCCGCGCCCTCAAACGTACGCTCCCCCTAAACCGTTGTCGTACCCTCACCTGGACCCTAAACCATGCCCATCCCCGTCCCCTAAACCTAGCCCAAACCCTAACCCTTCCCTGAAGTCTTCCCCTCACCCGTCCCCCAATCCTAACCCATACGCTCACACTAACCCTCACGCTCACACGTACGCTCCCCCTACACCTTTGACGTACCCTCACGTGGACCCTAAACCGTCCCCGTCCCCTAACCCTAATCCTAGCCCGAACCCTAACCCTAACCCTTCCCCGAAACCTTCCCCTCACCCGTCCCCTAATCCTAACCCGTACGCTCACACTAACCCGCGCCCTCACACGTACGCTCCCCCTAAACCGTTGTCGTATCCTCATCTGGACCGTAAACCGTCCCCGTCCCTTAACCCTAAACCTTCCCCGAAGCCTTCCTCTCACCCGTCCCCTAATCCTAACCCGTACGCTCACACTAACCCGCGCCCTCACACGAACGCTCCCCCTAAACCATTGTCGTACACTCACCTGGACCCTAAACCGTCCCCGTCCCCTAACACTAACCCTAGCCGGAACCCTAAACCTAACCCTTCCCCGAAGCCTTCCCCTCACCCGTCCCCTAATCCTAACCTGTACGCTCACACTAACCCGCACCCTCACACGTACGCTCCCCCTAAACCGTTGTCGTACCCTCACCTGGACCCTAAACCGTCCCCTTCCCCTAACGCTAACCCTAGCACCGAACCCTAACACTAACCATTCCCCGAAGCATTCCCCTCACCCGTCCCCTAATCCTAACCCGTACACTCACACTAAACCACGCCCTCACACGTACGCTCCCCCTAAACCTTTGTCGTACCCTCACCTGGATCCTAAACCGTCCCCGTCCCCTAACCCTAACCCTAGCCCGAACCCTAACCCTAACCCTTCCCCAAAGCCTTCCCCTCACCCGTGCCCTAATCCAAACCCGTACGCTCACACTAACCCACGCCCTCACACGTACGCTCCCCCTAAACCGTTGTCGTACACTCACCTGGACCCTAAAACGTCCCCGTCCCCTAACCCTAACCTTAGCCCGAACCCTAACCCTAACCCTTCCCCGAAGCCTTCCCCTCACCCGTCCCCTAATCCTAAACTGTACGCTCACACTAACCTGCGCCCGCACACGTACGCTCCCCCTAAACCGTTGTCGTACCCTCACCTGGACCCTAAACCGTCCCCGTCCCCTAACCCTAACCCTAGCCGGAACCCTAAACCTAACACTTCCCCGAAGCCTTCCCCTCACCCGTCCCCTAATCCTAACCCGTACGCTCACACTAACCCGCGCCCTCACACGTACGCTCCCCCTAAACCGTTGTCGTACCCTCACCTGGACCTTAAAACGTCCCAATCCCCGTCACCTAACCCTAGCCCGAACCCTAACCCTAACCCTTCCCTGAAGCCTTCCCCTCACCCGTCCCCTAATCCTAACCCGTACGCGCATATTAACCAGCGCCCTCACACGTACGCTCCCCCTAAACCGTTGTCGTACCCTCACCTGGACCCTAAAGCGTCCCTGTCCCCTAACCCTAACCCTAGCCCGAACCCTAACACTTCCCTGAAGCCTTCCCCTCATCCGTCCCCTAATCCTAACCGATACGCTTACACTAACCCTCACGCTCACACGTACGCTCCCCCTAAACCGTTGTTGTACCCTCACCTGGACCCTAAACCATCCCCGTCCCCTAACCCTAATCCTAGCCCGAACCCTAACCCTAACCCTTCCCCAAGCCTTCCCCTTACCCGTCCCCTAATCCTTACCCGTTCGCTCACACTAACCCGCGCCCTCACACGTACACTCCCCCTAAACCGTTGTCGTACCCTAACCTGGACCCTAAACCATCCCCGTCCCCTAACCCTAACCTTAGCCCAAACCCTAACCCTAACCCTTCCCCGAAGCCTTCCCCTCACCCGTCCCCTAATCCTAAACTGTACGCTCACACTAACCCGCGTTCTCACACGTACGCTCCCCCTAAAGCGTTGTCGTACCCTCAGCTGTACCCTAAACCGTCCCCGTCTCCTAACTCTAACCCTACCGCGAACCCTAACCCTAACCCTTCCCCGAAGCCTGACTCTCACCCGTCGCCTAATCCTAACCTGTACGCTCTCGCTAACCCGCTCCCTCACACGTACGCTCACCCTAAAGCATTGACGTACCCTCACCTGGACCCCAAACCGTCCCCGTCCCCGTCCGCTAACCCTAGCCCGAACCCTAACCATAACCCTTCTCCGAAGCCTTCCCCTCACCCGTCCCCTAATCCTAACCCGTACGCTCACACTAAGCCACGCCCTCACATGTACGCTCCCCCTAAACCATTGTCGTACCCTCACCTGGACCCGAAACCGTACCCGTCCCCTAACCCTAACCCTAGCCCGAACCCTAACCCTTCCCTGAAGCCTTCCCCTCACCCTTCCCCTAATCCTAACCCATACGCTCACACTAACCCACGTCTTCACACGTACGCTCCCCCTAAACCGTTGTCGTATCCTCATCTGGACCGTAAACCGTCCCCGTCCCTTAACCCTAACCCTTCCCCGAAGCCTTCCCCTCACCCGTCCCCTAATCCTAACCCGTACGCTCACACTAACCCGCGCCCTCACATGTACGCTCCCCCTAAACCGTTGTCGTACCCTCACCTGGACCCTAAACGATCCCCGTCCCCTAACCCTAACCCTAGCCCGAACCCTAACCCTAACCCTTCCCCGAAGCCTTCGCCTCACCCGTCCCCTAATCCTAACCCGTACGCTCACACTAACCCGCGCCCTCAAACGTACGCTCCCCCTAAACCGTTGTCGTACCCTCACCTGGACCCTAAACCATGCCCATCCCCGTCCCCTAAACCTAGCCCAAACCCTAACCCTTCCCTGAAGTCTTCCCCTCACCCGTCCCCCAATCCTAACCCATACGCTCACACTAACCCTCACGCTCACACGTACGCTCCCCCTACACCTTTGACGTACCCTCACGTGGACCCTAAACCGTCCCCGTCCCCTAACCCTAATCCTAGCCCGAACCCTAACCCTAACCCTTCCCCGAAACCTTCCCCTCACCCGTCCCCTAATCCTAACCCGTACGCTCACACTAACCCGCGCCCTCACACGTACGCTCCCCCTAAACCGTTGTCGTATCCTCATCTGGACCGTAAACCGTCCCCGTCCCTTAACCCTAAACCTTCCCCGAAGCCTTCCTCTCACCCGTCCCCTAATCCTAACCCGTACGCTCACACTAACCCGCGCCCTCACACGAACGCTCCCCCTAAACCATTGTCGTACACTCACCTGGACCCTAAACCGTCCCCGTCCCCTAACACTAACCCTAGCCGGAACCCTAAACCTAACCCTTCCCCGAAGCCTTCCCCTCACCCGTCCCCTAATCCTAACCTGTACGCTCACACTAACCCGCACCCTCACACGTATGCTCCCCCTAAACCGTTGTCGTACCCTCACCTGGACCCTAAACCGTCCCCTTCCCCTAACGCTAACCCTAGCACCGAACCCTAACACTAACCATTCCCCGAAGCATTCCCCTCACCCGTCCCCTAATCCTAACCCGTACACTCACACTAAACCACGCCCTCACACGTACGCTCCCCCTAAACCTTTGTCGTACCCTCACCTGGATCCTAAACCGTCCCCGTCCCCTAACCCTAACCCTAGCCCGAACCCTAACCCTAACCCTTCCCCAAAGCCTTCCCCTCACCCGTGCCCTAATCCAAACCCGTACGCTCACACTAACCCACGCCCTCACACGTACGCTCCCCCTAAACCGTTGTCGTACACTCACCTGGACCCTAAAACGTCCCCGTCCCCTAACCCTAACCTTAGCCCGAACCCTAACCCTAACCCTTCCCCGAAGCCTTCCCCTCACCCGTCCCCTAATCCTAAACTGTACGCTCACACTAACCTGCGCCCGCACACGTACGCTCCCCCTAAACCGTTGTCGTACCCTCACCTGGACCCTAAACCGTCCCCGTCCCTTAAACCTAACACTTCCCCGAAGCCTTCCCGTCACCCGTCCCCGAATCCTAACCCGTACGCTCACACTAACCCGTGCCCTCACACGTACACTCCCCCTAAACCGTTGTCGTACCCTCACCTGGACCCTAAACTTTCCCCATCCCCTAACCCTTACCCTAGCCCGAACCCTAACCCTAACCCTTCCCCGAAGCCTTCCCCTCACCCGTCCCCTAATCCTAACCCGTACGCTCAAACTAACCCAGGCCCTCACACGTACGCAACCCCAAAAGCGTTTTCGTACCATCACCTGCACCCTAAACCATCCCCTTCCCCTAACCCTAACCCTAGACCGAAACCTAAGCCTAACCCTTCCCCGAAGCCTGACCCAACACGTCCCCTAATCCTAACCCGTACGCTAACACTAACCCGCGCTCTCACACGTATGCTCCCCCTAAAGCGTTGTCGTAACCTCACATGAACCCTAAACCGTCCCGGTCCCCTAACCTTCACCCTAGCCCGATCCCTAACCCTAACACTTCCCTGAAGCCTGACCCTCACCCGTCCCCTAATCCTAACCTGTACGCTAACACTGACATGCGCCCTCACAAGTACGCTACACCTAGAGCGTTGTCATACCTTAACCTGGACCCTCAACCGTCCCAGTCCCCGTCCCCTAACCCTAGCCCGAACCCTAACCCTAACCCTTCCCCGAAGCCTGACCCTCACCCGTCCCCTAATCCTAACCCGTACGCTCACACTAACCCACGCTCTCACATGTACGCTCCCCGTAAACCGTTGTCGTACCCTCACCTGGACCCTAACCCGTCCCCGTCCCCTAACCCTAACCCTAGCCCGCACCCTAACCCTAACCCTTCCCAAAAGCCTTCCCCTCACCCGTCCCCTAATCCTAACCCGTACGCTCACACTAACCCGCGCCCTCACACGTACGGTCCCCGTAAACCGTTGTCATACCCTCACCTGGACCCTAAACCGTCCCCGTCCCCTAACCCTAACCCTAGCCCGAACCCTAACCCTAACCCTTCCCCGAAGCCTTCCCCTCACCCGTCCCCTAATCCTAACCCGTACGCTCACACTAACCTGCGTCCTCACACGTACGCTCCCCCTAAACCGTTGTCGTACCCTCACCTGGACCCTAAACCGTCCCTGTCCCCAAACCCTAAACCTAGCCCGAACCTTAACCCTAACCCTTTCCCGAAGCCTTCCCCTCACCCGTCCCCTAATCCTAACCCGTACGCTCACACTAACCCGCGCCCTCACATGTACCCTCCCCCTAAAGCGTTGTCGTACATTCACCTGGACCCTAAACCGTCCCCGTCCCCTAACCCTAACCCTAGCCGGAACCCTAAACCTAACACTTCCCCGAAGACTTCCCCTCACCCGTCCCCTAATCCTAACCCGTACGCTCACACTAACCCGCACCCTCACACGTACGCTCTCCCTAAACCGTTGTCGTACCCTCACCTGTACCCTAAACCGTGCCCATCCCCGTCCCCTAAACTTAGCCCAAACCCTAACCCTTCCCTGAAGTCTTCCCCTCACCCGTCCCCTAATCCTAACCCGTACGCTCACACTAACCCACGCCCTCACACGTACGTTTCCCCTAAAGCGTTGTCGTACCCTCACCTGGAACCTAAACCGTCCCCGTCCCCTAACCCTAACCCTAGCCCGAACCATAACCCTAACCGTTCCCCGAAGCCTGACCCACACCCGTACCCTAATCCTATCACGTACGCTCACATTAACCAGCGACCTCACACGTACTCTCCCCCTAAACCGTTGTCGTACCCTCACCTGGACCCTAAACCGTCCCCGTCCCCTAAACCAAACCGTAGCCCGAACCCTAACCCTTCCCTGAAGCCTTCCCCTCATCCGTCCCCTAATCCTAACCGATACGCTCACACTAACCCTCACGCTCACACGTACGCTCCCCCTAAACCGTTGTCGTACCCTCACCTGGACCCTAAACCGTCCCCGTCCCCTAACCCTAACCCTAGCCCGAACCCTAACCCTAACACTTCCCCAAAGCCTTCCCCTCACCCGTCCCCTAATCCTAACCCGTACGCTCACACTAACACGCGCCCTCACACGTACGCTCGCCCTAAACCGTTGTCGTACCCTCACCTTGACCCTAAACCGTCCCCGTCCCCTAACCCTAACCCTAGTCCGAACCCTAACCCTAACTCTTCCCCGAAGCCTTAACCTCACCCGTCCCCTAATCCTAACCCGTACGCTCACACTAACCCGCGCCCTCACACGTGCGCTCCCCCTAAACCGCTGTGGTACCCTCACCTGGACCCTAAACCGTCCCCGTCCCCTAACCCTAACCCTAGCCCGAACCCTAACCCTAACCCTTCCCCGAAGCCTTCCCCTCACCCGTCCCCTAATCCTAACCAGTACGCTCACACTAACCCGCGCCCTCACACGTACGCTCCCCCTAAACCGTTGTCGTTCCCTCACCTGGACACTAAACCGTCCCCGTCCCCTAATCCTAACCCTAGCCGGAACCCTAAACCTAACCCTTCCCGGAAGACTTTCCCTCACCCGTCCCCTAATCCTAACCCGTACGCTCAAACTAACCCGCGCCCTCACACGTACGCTCCCCCTAAACTGTTGTCGTACCCTCACCTGGACCCTAAACCGTGCCCATCCCCGTCCCCTAAACCTAGCCGAAACCCTAACCCTTCCCTGAAGTCTTCCCCTCACCCGTCCCCCAATCCTAACCCATACGCTCACACTAACCCTCACGCTCACACGTACGCTCCCCCTACACCGTTGTCGTACCCTCACCTGGACCCTAAACGGTCCCCGTCCCCTAACCCTAATCCTAGCCCGAACCCTAACCCTAACCCTTCCCCGAAGCCTTCCCCTCACCCGTCCCCTAATCCTAACCCGTACGCTCACACTAACCCGCGCCCTCACACTTACGCTCCCCCTAAACCTTTGTCGTACCCTCAACTGGACCCTAAACCGTCCCCGTCCCCTAACCCTAACCCTAGACCGAACCCTAACCCTAACCCTTCCCCGAAGCCTTCCCCTCACCCGTCCCATAATCCTAACCCGTACGCTCACACTAACCCACGCCCTCACACGTACGCTCCTCCTAAACCATTGTTGTACCCTCACCTGGACCCTAAACCGTCCCCGTCCCCTAACCCTAAACCTAGACCGAAACCTAAGCCTAACATTTCCCCGAAGTCTGACCCAACACGTCCCCTAATCCTAACCCGTACGCTCACGCTAATCCACGCCCTCACACTTACGCTACACCTAAAGCGTTGTCGTACCCTCAGCTGTACCCTAAACCGTCCCCGTCTCCTAACTCTAACCCTACCGTGAACCCTAACCCTAACCCTTCCCCGAAGCCTGACTCTCACCCGTCGCCTAATCCTAACCTGTACGCTCTCGCTAACCCGCGCCCTCACACGTACGCTCCCCCTAAAGCATTGTCGTACCCTCACCTGGAACCCAAACCGTCCCCGTCCCCGTCCCCTAACCCTAGCCCGAACCCTAACCCTAACACTTCCCCGAAGCCTTCCCCTCACCCGTCCCCTAATCCTAACCCGTACGCTCACACTAACCCGCGCCCTCACACGTACGCTCCCCCTAAACCGTTGTCGTACCCTCACCTGGACCCTAAACCGTCCCCGTCCCCTAACCCTAACCCTAGCCGGAACCCTAAACCTAACACTTCCCCGAAGCCTTCCCCTCACCCGTCCCCTAATCCTAACCCGTACGCTCACACTAACCCGCGCCCTCACACGTACGCTCCCCCTAAACCGTTGTCGTACCCTCACCTGGACCTTAAAACGTCCCAATCCCCGTCACCTAACCCTAGCCCGAACCCTAACCCTAACCCTTCCCTGAAGCCTTCCCCTCACCCGTCCCCTAATCCTAACCCGTACGCGCATATTAACCAGCGCCCTCACACGTACGCTCCCCCTAAACCGTTGTCGTACCCTCACCTGGACCCTAAAGCGTCCCTGTCCCCTAACCCTAACCCTAGCCCGAACCCTAACACTTCCCTGAAGCCTTCCCCTCATCCGTCCCCTAATCCTAACCGATACGCTTACACTAACCCTCACGCTCACACGTACGCTCCCCCTAAACCGTTGTTGTACCCTCACCTGGACCCTAAACCATCCCCGTCCCCTAACCCTAATCCTAGCCCGAACCCTAACCCTAACCCTTCCCCAAGCCTTCCCCTTACCCGTCCCCTAATCCTTACCCGTTCGCTCACACTAACCCGCGCCCTCACACGTACACTCCCCCTAAACCGTTGTCGTACCCTAACCTGGACCCTAAACCATCCCCGTCCCCTAACCCTAACCTTAGCCCAAACCCTAACCCTAACCCTTCCCCGAAGCCTTCCCCTCACCCGTCCCCTAATCCTAAACTGTACGCTCACACTAACCCGCGTTCTCACACGTACGCTCCCCCTAAAGCGTTGTCGTACCCTCAGCTGTACCCTAAACCGTCCCCGTCTCCTAACTCTAACCCTACCGCGAACCCTAACCCTAACCCTTCCCCGAAGCCTGACTCTCACCCGTCGCCTA
This sequence comes from Leucopleurus acutus, assembly GCF_964270905.1. Classification (NCBI taxonomy): domain Eukaryota; kingdom Metazoa; phylum Chordata; class Mammalia; order Artiodactyla; family Delphinidae; genus Leucopleurus; species Leucopleurus acutus. The sequence continues at coordinate 743,878 of NW_028139195.1, forward strand.
ATCCTAACCTGTACGCTCTCGCTAACCCGCTCCCTCACACGTACGCTCACCCTAAAGCATTGACGTACCCTCACCTGGACCCCAAACCGTCCCCGTCCCCGTCCGCTAACCCTAGCCCGAACCCTAACCATAACCCTTCTCCGAAGCCTTCCCCTCACCCGTCCCCTAATCCTAACCCGTACGCTCACACTAAGCCACGCCCTCACATGTACGCTCCCCCTAAACCATTGTCGTACCCTCACCTGGACCCGAAACCGTACCCGTCCCCTAACCCTAACCCTAGCCCGAACCCTAACCCTTCCCTGAAGCCTTCCCCTCACCCTTCCCCTAATCCTAACCCATACGCTCACACTAACCCACGTCTTCACACGTACGCTCCCCCTAAACCGTTGTCGTATCCTCATCTGGACCGTAAACCGTCCCCGTCCCTTAACCCTAACCCTTCCCCGAAGCCTTCCCCTCACCCGTCCCCTAATCCTAACCCGTACGCTCACACTAACCCGCGCCCTCACATGTACGCTCCCCCTAAACCGTTGTCGTAGCCTCACCTGGACCCTAAACCGTCCCCGTCTCCTAACCCTAACCCTAGCCCGAACCCTAACCCTAACCCTTCCCCGAAGCCTTCCCCTCACCCGTCCCCTAATCCTAACCCGTACGCTCACACTAACCCACGCCCTCACATGTACGCTCCCCCTAAACCATTGTCGTACCCTCACCTGGACCCGAAACCGTACCCGTCCCCTAACCCTAACCCTAGCCCGAACCCTAACCCTTCCCTGAAGCCTTCCCCTCACCCTTCCCCTAATCCTAACCCATACGCTCACACTAACCCACGTCTTCACACGTACGCTCCCCCTAAACCGTTGTCGTATCCTCATCTGGACCGTAAACCGTCCCCGTCCCTTAACCCTAACCCTTCCCCGAAGCCTTCCCCTCACCCGTCCCCTAATCCTAACCCGTACGCTCACACTAACCCGCGCCCTCACATGTACGCTCCCCCTAAACCGTTGTCGTAGCCTCACCTGGACCCTAAACCGTCCCCGTCTCCTAACCCTAACCCTAGCCCGAACCCTAACCCTAACCCTTCCCCGAAGCCTTCCCCTCACCCGTCCCCGAATCCTAACCCGTACGCTCACACTAACCCACGCCCTCACACGTACACTCGCCCTAAACCATTGTCGTACCCTCACCAGGACCCTAAACTGTCCCCGTCCCCTAACCCTAACCCTAGCCCGAACCCTAACCCTAACCCTTCCCCGAAGCCTTCCCCTCACCCGTCCCCTAATCCTAACCCGTACGCTCAAACTAACCCAGGCCCTCACACGTTCGCTCCCCCAAAAGCGTTGTCGTACCCTCACCTGGACCCTAAACCATCCCCTTCCCCTAACCCTAACCCTAGACCGAAATCTAAGCCTAACACTTCCCCGAAGCCTGACCCAACACGTCCCCTAATCCTAACCCGTACGCTAACGCTAATCAGCGCCTTCACACGTATGCTAAACCTAAAGCGTTGTCGTACCCTCACCTGGACCCTAAACCATCACCTTCCCCTAAACCTAACCCTAGCCTGAACCCTAACCCTAACGAATTTCCGATGCCTGAAACTCACCCGTCCCCTAATCTTAATCCGTACGCTAACACTAACACGCGCCCTCACACGTACGCTCCATCTAAAGCGTTCTCGTACCCTCACCTGGACCCTAAACCGTCCCCGTCCCCTAACCCTAAGCCTAGGCCGAACCCTAAACAGAACACTTCCCCAAATCCTGACCGTCACCCATCACCTAATCCTAACCCGTACGCTAACACTAACCCGCGCTCTCACACGTACGCTCCCCCTAAAGTGTTCTCGTAATCTCACATGAACCCTAAACCGTCCCGGTCCCCTAACCTTAACCCTAGCCCGATCCCTAACCCTAACATTTCCCTGAAGCCTGACCCTCACCCGTCCTCTAAACCTAACCTGTACGCTAACACTGACATGCGCCCTCACAAGTACGCTACCCCTAAAGCGTTGTCATACCCTAACTTGGACCCTCAACCGTCCCAGTCCCCGTCCCCTAACCCTAGCCCGAACCCTAACCTTAACCCTTCCCCGAAGCCAGACCCTCACCCGTCCCCTAATCCTAACCTGTACGCTCACACTAACCTGTGCCCTCACATGTACGCTCCCCCTAAACCGTTGTCGTACCCTCACCTGGACCCTAAACTGTCCCCCTCCCCTAACCCTAACCCTAGCCCGCACCCTAACCCTAACCCTTCCCAAAAGCCTTCCCCTCACCCGTCCCCTAATCCTAACCCGTACGCTCACACTAACCCGCGCCCTCACACGTACGCTCCCCCTAAACAGTTGTCGTACCCTCACCTGAACCCTAAACCGTCCCCGTCCCCTAACCCTAACCCTAGCCCGAACCCTAACCCTAACCCTTCCCCGAAGCCTTCCCCTCACCCGTCCCCTAATCCTAACCCGTACGCTCAAACTAACCCACACCCTCACACGTACGCTCCCCCTAAACCGTTGTCGTACCCTCACCTGGACCCTAAACCGTCCCCTTTCCCTAACCCTAACCCTAGCCCGAACCCTAACCCTAACCCTTTCCCGAAGCCTTCCCCTCACCCGTCCCCTAATCCTTACCCGTACGCTCACACTAACCCGCGCCCTCACACGTACGCTCCCCCTAAAGGGTTGTCGTACCTTCACCTGGACCCTAAACCTTTCCCGACCCCTAACCCTAACCCTAGCCCGAACCCTAACCCTAACCCTTCCCCGAAGTCTGACCCTCACCCGTCCCCTAATCCTAACCCGTACGCAAACGCTAACCCATGCCCTCACACATACGCTCCCCCTAAAGCGTTGTCGTACCTTCACCTGGACCCTAAACCGTCCCCGACCCCTGAGCCTAACCCTAGCCCGAACTCTAACCCTAAACCTTCCCGGAAGCATGACCCTCACCCGTCCCCTAATCCTAACCCGTACGCTTACACTAACACGCGCTCTCACACGTACGTTCCCCGAAAGCGTTGTCGTACCCTCACCTAGACCCTAAACCGTCCCCATCCCCTAACCCTAACCCTAGCCCGAACACTAAACCGAACCCTTCCCTGAAGCCGGACCCTCACCCGGAACCTAATCCTTACTCGTACGCTAACACTAACCAGCGCCCTCACACGTACGCTCCCCCTAAAGCGTTGTTGTACCCTCACCTGGACCCTAAACCGTCCCCGTCCCCTAACCCTAACCCTAGCCCGAACCCTAACCCTAACACTTCCCCGAAGCCTGACCCTCCCCCGTCCCCTAATCCTAACCCGTACGCTAACGCTAACCCACGCCCTCACACGTACACTAGCCCTAAAGCGTTGTCGTCACCTCACCTGAACCCTAAACCGTCCCCGTCCGATAACCCTAACCATAGACGGAACCCTAACCCTAACCATTCCCCGAAGCCTGACCCTTACCCATCCCCTAATCCTAACCCGCACACTAACGCGAACCCGCGCCCTCACACGTAGGTTCCCCCTAAAGCGTTGTCGTACCCTCACCTGAACCCTAAACCATCCCCATCCCCTTTCCGTAACCCTAGCCCAACCCTAACCCTAACCCTTCCGCGAATCCTAACCCAACCCTTCCCCTAATCCTAACCCGTACGCTAACGCTAATCTGCGCCCTCACACGTACGCTACACCTAAAGCGTTGTCGTACCCTCAGCTGTACCCTAAACCGTCCCCGTCCCCTAACCCTAACCCTAGACTGAACCCTAACTCTAACCCTTCCCCAAAGCCTGACCCTCACACGTCCTCTAATCCTAACCCGTACGCTAACGCTAACCCACACCCTCACATGTACGCTCCCCCTAAAGCATTGTCATACCCTCACCTGGACACTAAACCATCCCCGTCTCCTAACTCTAACGCTACCGCGAACCCTAACCCTAACACTTCCCCGAAGCCTGACCCTCATCAGTCCCATAATCCTAACCCGTACGCTGACACTAACACGTGCCCTCACACGTATGCTCCCCCTAAAGCTTTGTCGTACCCTCACGTGGACCCTAAACCGTCCTCGCCCCCTAACCCTAACCCTAGCCCAAACCCTAACCCTAAACCTTCCCCGAAGCCTGAACCTCACCCGTGCCCTAATCCTAACCCGTACGCTAACAATAACCTGCGCCCTCACACGTACGCTCCCCCTAAAGTGTTGTCGTACACTCACCTGGACCCTAAATCGTCCCCGTCCACTAACCCTAACCCTAGCCCGAACCCTAATGCTAAACCTTCCCCGAGCCTGACCCTCACCCATCCCCTAATCCTAACCCATACGCTAACACTAACCCGCGCTCTCACTCATACGTTACCATAAAACGTTGTCGTCCCCTCTCCTGGACCCTAAACCGTCCCCGTCCCCTATCACTAACCCCAGCCCGAACCCTAAACCGAAAACTTCCCTGAAGCCTGGCCCTCACCAGTCCCCTAATCCTTACTCATACGCTAACACTAACCGGCGCCCTCACACATACCCTCCCCATAAAGCGTTGTCATACCCTCACCTGGACCCTAAACCGTCCCCGTCCCCTAACCCTAACCCTAGGCCGAACCATAACCCTAGCCCTTCTGCGAAGCCTGACCCTCACCCGTCCCCTAATCCTAACCCGTACGCTAACGCTAACCCGCGCCCTCACATGTACGCTCCCCCTAAAGCGTTCTCGTACCCTCACGTGGACCCTAAACCGTCCCCATCGCCTAACCCTAACCCTAGCCCGAACCCCAACCCTAACGCTTCCCCGAAGCCTTCCCCTCACTCACCCGTCCCCTAATCCTAAAACGTACTCTCACACTAACCCGCGCCCTCACACATTCGCTCCCCCTAAATCGTTGTCGTACTCTCACCTGGAACCTAAACCGTTCCCGTCCCCTAACCCTAACCCTAGCCCGAACCCTAACCCTAACCCTTCCCCGAAGCCTTCCCCTCACCCGTCCCCTAATCCTAACCCGTACGCTCACACTAACCCGCGCCCTCACACGTACGCTCCCCCTGAACCGTTGTCGTACCCTCATCTGGATCGTAAACCGTCCCCGTCCCTTAACCCTAACCCTTCCCCGAAGCCTTCCCCTCACCCGTCCTCTAATCCTAACCCGTACGCTAACGCTAACCCACACCCTCACATGTACGCTCCCCCAAAGTGTTGTCGTACCCTCACCTGGACACTAAACCGTCCCCGTCTCCTAACTCTAACCCTACCGCGAACCCTATACCTAACCCTTCCCCGAAGCCTGACTCTCAACCGTCGCTTAATCCTAACCTGTACGCTCTCGCTAAATGGCGCCCTCACACGTACGCTCCCCCTAAAGCATTGTCGTACCCTCACCTGGACCCTAAACCTTCCCCGTCCCCGTCCCCTAACCCCAGCCCGAACCCTAACCCTAACCCTTCCCCGAAGCCTTCCCCTCACCCGTCCCCTAATCCTAAACCGTACGCTCACACTAACCCACGCCCTCACACTTACGCTCCCCCTAAACCGTTGTCGTACCCTCACCTGGACCCTAAACCGCCCCCTTCCCCTAACCCTAACCCTAGCCCGAACCCTAACCCTAACACTTCCCCGAAGCCTTCCCCTCACCCGTCCCCTAATCCTAACCCGTACGCTCACACTAACCCGCGCCCTCACACGTACGCTCCCCCTGAAGCGTTGTCGTACCCTCACCTGGACTCTAAACCATCCGCGTCCCCTAACCCTAACCCTAGCCCCAAACCTAACTCTAACACTTCCCCAAAGCCTTCCCCTCACCCGTCCCCTAATCCTAACCCGTACGCTCACAATAACCCGCGCCCTCACACGTACACTCCCCCTAAATCGTTGTCGTACCCTCACCTGGACCCTAAACCGTCCCCGTCCCCTAACCCTAACCCTAGCCCAAACCCTAACCCTAACACTTCCCTGAAGCCTTCTCCTCACCCGTCCCCTAATCCCAAACCATATGCTCACACTAACCCTCGCCCTCACACGTACCCTCCCCCTGAAGCGTTGTCATACCCTCACCTAGACCCTAAATCGTCCCCGTCCCCTAACCCTAACCCTAGCCCGAACCCTAACACTTCCCCGAAGCCTTCCCCTCACCCTTCCCCTTAATCTAACCCTTACGCTCACAGTAACCCGTGCCCTCACACGTACACTCCCCCTAAAGCGTTATCGTACCCTCACCTTGACCCTAAACCGTCCCCGTCGCCTAACCGTAACCCTAGCCCGAACCCTAACCCTAACCCTTCCCCGAAGCCTTCCCCTCACCCGTCCCCTAATCCTAACCCTTACGGTCACACTAACCCGCGCCCACACACGTATGCTCCCCCTAAAGCATTGTCGTACCCTCACCTGGACACTAAACCGTCCCCATCCCCTAACCATAACCCTAGACCGAACCCTAACCCTAACACTTCCCCGAAGCCTTCCCCTCACACATCCCCTAATCCTAACCCGTACGCTCACACTAACCCATGCCCTCACACGTACGCTACCCCTAAAGCGTTGTCGTACCCTCACCTGGACCCTAAACCGTCCCCGTCCCCTAACCCTAACCCTAGCCCGAACCCTAACCCTAACCCTTCCCCGAAGCCTTCCCCTCACCCGTCCCCTAATCCTAACCAGTACGCTCACACTAACCCGCGCCCTCACACGTACGCTCCCCCTAAACCATTGTCCTACCCTCACTTGGACCCTAAACCGTCCCCGTCCCCTCAACCTAACCCTAGCCCGAACCCTAACCCTAACCCTTCCCCGAAGCCTTCCCCTCACCCGTCCCCTAATCCTAACCCGTATGCTCACACTAACCCGCGCCGTCACATGTACGCTCGCCCTAAAGCATTGTCGTACCCTCACCTGGACCCTAAACCGTCCCCGTCTCTTAACCCTATCCTTAGCCCGAACCCTAACCCTAACCCTTCCGCGAAGCCTTCCCCTCACCCGTCCCCAAATCCTAACCCGTACGCTCACACTAACCCGCGCCCTCACACGTACACTCCCACTATATCGTTGTCGTACCCTCACCTGGACCCTAAACCGTCCCGTCCCCTAACCCTAACCCTAGCCCGAAACCTAACCCTTCCCCGAAGCCTTCCACACACCCGTCCCCTAAATCTAACCCGTACGCTCACACTAACCCACGCCCTCACACTTACGCTCCCCCTAAACCGTTGTCGTACCCTCACCTGGACCCTAAACCGCCCCCTTCCCCTAACCCTAACCCTAGCCCGAACCCTAACCCTAACCCTTCCCCGAAGCCTTCCCCTCACCCGTCCCCTAATCCTAACCCGTACGTTCACACTAACCCGCGCACTCACACGTACGCTCCCCCTGAACCGTTGTCGTACCCTCATCTGGATCGTAAACCGTCCCCGTCCCTTAACCCTAACCCTTCCCCGAAGCCTTCCCGTCACCCGTTCTCTAATCCTAACCCGTACGCTAACGCTAACCCACACCCTCACATGTACGCTCCCCCAAAGTGTTGTCGTACCCTCACCTGGACACTAAACCGTCCCCGTCTCCTAACTCTAACCCTACCGCGAACCCTAACCCTAACCCTTCCCCGAAGCCTGACTCTCAACCGTCGCTTAATCCTAACCTGTACGCTCTCGCTAAACGGCGCCCTCACACGTACGCTCCCCCTAAAGCATTGTCGTACCCTCACCTGGACCCTAAACCTTCCCCGTCCCCGTCCCCTAACCCCAGCCCGAACCCTAACCCTAACCCTTCCCCGAAGCCTTCCCCTCACCCGTCCCCTAATCCTAAACCGTACGCTCACACTAACCCACGCCCTCACACTTACGCTCCCCCTAAACCGTTGTCGTACCCTCACCTGGACCCTAAACCGTCCCCTTCCCCTAACCCTAAAACTAGCCCGAACCCTAACCCTAACACTTCCCCGAAGCCTTCCCCTCACCCGTCCCCTAATCCTAACCCGTACGCTCACACTAACCCGCGCCCTCACACGTACGCTCCCCCTGAAGCGTTGTCGTACCCTCACCTGGACCCTAAACCATCCGCGTCCCCTAACCCTAACCCTAGCCCGAAACCTAACTCTAACCCTTCCCTGAAGCCTTCCCCTCACCCGTCCCCTAATCCTAACCCGTACGCTCACACTAACCCGCGCCCTCACACGTACACTCCCCCTAAATCGTTGTCGTACCCTCACCTGGACCCTAAACCGTCCGCGTCCCCTAACCCTAACCCTAGCCCGAAACCTAACACTTCCCCGAAGCCTTCCCCTCACCCGTCCCCTATTCATAACCCGTACGCTCACACTAAAACGCGCCCTCACACGTACACTCCCCCTAAACCATTGTCGTACCCTCATCTGGACCCTAAACCGTCCCCGTCCCCTAACCCTAACCCTAGCCCGAACCCTAACCCTCACCCTTCCCTGAAGCCTTCCCCTCACCCGTCCCCTAATCCTAACCCGTACGCTCATACTAACCAGCACCCTCACACGTACGCTCCCCCTAAACTGTTGTCGTACCCTCACCTGGACCCTAAACAGTCCTCGTACCCTAATACTAACCCTAGCCCGAACACTAACCCTAAAACATCCCCGAAGCCTTCCCCTCACCCGTCCCCTAATCCTAACCCGTACGCTCACACTAACCCTCACGCTCACACGTATGCTCCCCCTACACCGTTGTCGTACCCTCACCTGGACCCTAAACCGTCCCCGTCCCCTAACCCTAACCCTAGCCCGAACCCTAACTCTAACCCTTACCTGAAGCCTTCCCCTCACCCGTCCCATAATCCTAACCCGTACGGTCACACTAACCCGCGCCCTCACACTTATGCTCCCCCTAAACCTTTGTCGTACCCTCACCTGGACCCTAAACCGTCCCCGTCCCCTAACCCTAACCCTAGCCCAAACCCTAACCCTAACACTTCCCTGAAGCCTTCCCCTCACCCGTCCCCTAATCCTAACCCATACGCTCACACTAACCCGCGCCCTCACACGTACCCTACCCCTAAAGAGTTGTCATACCCTCACCTGGACCCTAAACCGTCCCCGTCCCCTAACCCTAATCCTAGCCCGAACCCTAAACCTAACACTTCCCTGAAGCCTTATCCTCACCCGTCCCCTAATCCTAACCTGTACGCTCACACAAACCCGCGCCCTCACACGTACCCTCACCCTAAAGCGTTGTCATACCCTCACCTGGACCCTAAATCGTCCCCGTCCCCTAACCCTAACCCTAGCCCAAACCCTAACACTTCCCCGAAGCCTTCCCCTCACCCGTCCCCTAAATCTAACCCTTACGCTCACACTCACCCGCGCCCTCACACGTACGCTCCCCCTAAAGCGTTGTCGTACCCTCACCTGGACCCTAAACCGTCCCCGTCCCCTAACCCTAACCCTAGACCGAACCCTAACCCTAAACCTTCCCCGAAGCCTTCCCCTCACCCGTCCCCTAATCCTAACCCGTACGCTCACACTAACCCGCGCCCTCACACGTACGCTCCCCCTAAACCGTTGTCATACCCTCACCTGGACCCTAAACCGTCCCCGTCCCCTAACCCTGACCCTAGCACGCACCCTAACCCTAACACTTCCCTGAAGCCTTCCCCTCACACGTCCCCTAATCCTAACCCGTACGCTCACACCAACCCACGGCCTCACACGTACCCTCCCACTAAAGCGTTGTCATACCCTCACCTGGACCCTAAACCGTCCCCATCACCTAACCCTAACCCAAGCCCGAACCCTAACCCTAAACCTTCCCCGAAGCCTTCTCCTCACCCGTCCCCTAATCCTAACCAGTACGCTCACACTAACCCGCGCCATCACACGTACGCTCCCCCTAAAGCGTTGTCGTACCCTCACCTGGACCCTAAACCGTCCCCATCCCCTAACACTAACCCTAGACCGAACCCTAACCCTAACCCTTCCCCGAAGCCTTCCCGTCACCCGTCCCTAATCCTAACTCGTACGCTCACACTAACCCGCGCCCTCACACGTTCGCTCCCCCTAAACCGTTCTCGTACCCTCACGTGGACCCTAAACCGTCCCCGTCCCCTAACCTTGACCCTAGCCCGAACCCTATCCCTAACACTTCCCTGAAGCCTTCCCCTCACCCATCCCCTAATCCTAACCCGTACGCTCACACTAACACACGCCCTCACACGTACCCTCCCCCTAAAGCGTTGTCATACCCTCACTTGGACCCTAAACTGTCTCCGTCCCCTAACCCTAACCCTAACCCTTCCCCGAAGCCTTCCCCTCAACCGTCCCCTAATCCTTACCCGTACGCTCACATTAACCCGCGCCCTCACACGTACGCTCCCCCTAAACCGTTGTCGAACCCTCATCTGGACCCTAAACCGTCCCCGTCCCCTAACCCTAGCCCGAAACCTAACCCTAACCCTTCCCCGAAGTCTTCCCCTCACCCGTCCCCTAATCCTAAACCGTACGCGCACACTAACCCGCGCCCTCACACGTACGCTCCCCGTAAACCGTTGTCGTACCCTAACCTGGACCCTAAACCGTCCCCGTCCCCTAACCCTAACCCTAGCCCGAACCCTAACCCTAACCCTTCCCCAACCCGTCCCCTAATCTTAACCCGTACGCTCACACTAACCCACGCCCTCACACGTACTCTCCCCCTAAACCGTTGTCGTACACTCACCTGGACCCTAAACCGTCCCCATCCCTAACCCTAACCCTAGCCCGAAGCCTAACCCTTCCCTGAAGCCTTCCCCTCACCCTTCCCCTAATCCTAACCCATACGCTCACACTAACCCTCACGCACACACGTACGCTCCCCCTAAACCGTTGTCGTACCCTCACCTGGACCCTAAACCGTCCCCGTCCCCTACCCCTAACACTAGCCCGAACCCTAACCCTAACCCTTCCCCGAAGCCTTCCCCTCACCCTTCCCCGAATCCTAACCCGTACGCTCATACTAACCCGCGCCCTCACACGTACGCTCCTCCTAAATCTTTGTCGTACCCTCACCTGGACCCTAAACCGTCCCCGTCCCCTAACCGTAACCCTAGCCCGAACCCTAACCCTAACCCTTCCCCGAAGCCTTCCCCTCACCCCTCCCCTAATCCTAACCCGTACGCTCAAATTAACCCACGCCCTCACAAGTACGCTCCCCCTAAACCGTTGTCGTACCCTCACCTGCACCCTAAACCGTCCCCTTCCCCTAACACTAACCCTAGCCCAAACCCTAACCCTAACCCTTTCCCGAAGCCTTCCCCTCACCCGTCCCCTAATCCTAACCCGTACGCTCACCGTAACCCGCGCCCTCACACGTATGCTCCCCCTAAACCGTTGTCGTACCCTCACCTGGACCCTAAACCGTCCCCTTCCCCGTCCCCTAACCCTAGCCCGAACCCTAACACTAACCATTCCCTGAAGCCTTCCCCTCACACGTCCCCTAATCCTAACCCGTACGCTCACACTAACCAGCGCCCTCACACGTACGCTCCCCCTAAACCGTTGTCGTACCCTCACCTGGACCCTAAACCGTCCTCGTCCCCTAATACTAACCCTAGCCCGAACAGTAACCCTAAAACATCCCCGAAGCCTTCCCCTCACCCGTCCCGTAATCCTAACCCGTACGCTCACACTAACCAGCGCCCTCACACGTACGCTCACCCTAAACCGTTGTCGTACCCTCACCTGGACCCTAAACCATCCCCGTCCCCTAACCCTAACCGTAGCCCGAACCCTAACCTTTCCCTGAAGCCTTCCCCTCATCCATCCCCTAATCCTAACCGATACGCTCACACTAACCCTCACGCTCACACATACGCTCCCCCTAAACCGTTGTCGTACCCTCACCTTTACCCTAAACCGTCCCCATCCCCTAAAACTAACCCTAGCCCGAACCCTAACCCTAACCCTTCCCCGAAGCCTTCCCCTCACCCGTCCCCTAATCCTAACCCGTACGCTCACACTAACCCGGGTCCTCACACGTACGCTCCCCCTAAACCGTTGTCGTACCGTCACCTGGACCCTAAACCGTCCCCGTCCCTTAAACCTAACACTTCCCCGAAGCCTTCCCCTCACCCGTCCCCGAATCCTAACCCGTACGCTCACACTAACCCGCGCCCTCACACGTACACTCCCCCTAAACCGTTGTCGTACGCTCACCTGGACCCTAAACCGTCCCTGTCCCCTAACCCTAACCCTAGACCGAACCCTAACCGTAACCCTTCCCCGAAGCCTTCCCCTCACCCGTCCCCTAATCCCATCCCGTACCCTCACACTAACCCGCGCCCTCACACGTACGCTCCCCTGAAACCTTGTCGTACCCTCAACTGGACCCTAAACCGTCCCCGTCCCCTAACCCTAACCCTAGCACGAACCCTAACCCTAACCCTTCCCTGAAGCCTTCCCCTCACCCGTCCCCTAATCCTAACCCGTACGCTCACACTAACCCGCGCCCTCACACATACGCTCCCGCTAAACCGTTGTCGTACCCTCACCTGGACCCTAAACCGTCCCCGTCCCCTAACCCTAACCCTAGACCGAACCCTAATCCTAACCCTTCCCCGAAGCCTTACCTTCACCCGTCCCCTAATCCTAACCCGTACGCTCACACTAACCCGTGCCCTCACACTTTCACTACCCCTAAACCATTGTCGTACCCTCACCTGGACCCTAAACCGTCCCCATCCCCTAACCCTAACCCTAGCCCGAACACTAACCCTAACACTTCCCCAAAGCTTTACTCTCACCCGTCCCCTAATCCTAACCCGTATGCTCACACTAACCCACGCCCTCACACGTACTCTCCCCCTAAACCGTTCTCGTATCCTCATCTGGACCATAAACCGTCCCCGTCCCTTAACCCTAACACTTCCCCGAAGCCTTCCCCTCACCCGTCCCCTAATCCTAACCCATACGCTCACACTAACCCACTCCCCCACACGTACTCTCCCCCTAAACCGTTGTCGTACCCTCACCTGGACACTAAACCTTCCCTGTCCCCTAACCCTAACCCTAGCCCGAACCCTAACCCTAACACTTCCCTGAAGCCTTCCCCTCACCCGTCCCCTAATCCGAACCCGTACGCTCACACTAACCCGCGCCCTCACACGTACCCTTCCCCTAAAGCATTGTCATACCCTCACCTGAACCCTAAACCGTCCCCGTCCCCTAACCCTAATCCTAGCCCGAACCCTAACCCTAACCCTTCCCCGAAGCCTTCCCCTCACCCGTCCCATAATCCTAACCCGTACGGTCACAGTAACCCGCGCCCTCACACTTATGATCCCCCTAAACCTTTGTCGTACCCTCACCTGGACCCTAAACCGTCCCCGTCCCCTAACCCTAACCCTAGCCCAAAGCCTAACCCTAACACTTCCCTGAAGCCTTCACCTCACCCGTCCCCTAATCCTAACCCGTACGCTCATACTAACCCGCGCCCTCACACGTACCCTCCCCCTAAAGAGTTGTCATACCATCACCTGGACCCTAAACCGTCCCCGTCCCCTAACCCTAATCCTAGCCCGAACCCTAACCCTAACACTTCCCTGAAGCCTTCCCCTCACCCGTCCCCTAATCCTAACCTGTACGCTCACACTAACCCGCGCCCTCACACGTACCCTCCCCCTAAAGCGTTGTCATACCCTCACCTGGATCCTAAATCGTTCCGGTCTCCTAACCCTAACCCTGGCCCGAACCCTAACCCTTCCCCGAAGCCTTCCCCTCACCCGTCCCCTAAATCTAACCCTTACGCTCACACTCACCCGCGCCCTCACACATACGCTCCCCCTAAAGCGTTGTCGTACCCTCACCTGGACCCTAAACCGTCTCCGTCCCCTAACCCTAACCCTAGACCGAACCCTAACCCTAACCCTTCCCCGAAGCCTTCCCCTCACCCATCCCCTAATCCTAACCCGTACGCTCACACTAACCCGCGCCCTCACACGTACGCTCCCACTAAACCGTTGTCATACCCTCACCTGGACCCTAAACCGTCCCCGTACCCTAACCTTGACCCTAGCCCGAACCCTAACCCTAACACTTCCCTGAAGCCTACCCCTCACCCGTCCCCTAATCCTAACCCGTACGCTCATACTAACCCGCGCCCTCACACGTACCCTCCCCCTAAAGCGTTGTCATACCCTCACCTGGACCCTAAACTGTCTCCGTCCCCTAACCCTAACCCTAGCCCGAACCCTAAGCCTAACACTTCCCTGAAGCCTTCCCCTCACCCGTCCCCTAATCCTAACCCGTACGTTCACAAAAACCCGCGCCCTCACACGTACCCTCCCCCTAAACAGTTGTCATACCCTCACCTGGACCCTAAACCGTCCCCGTACCCTAACCCTAACCCTAGCCCGAACCCTAACCCTAACCCTTCCCCAACCCGTCCCCTAATCTTAACCCGTACGCTCACACTAACCCGCGCCCTCACACGTACTCTCCCCCTAAACCATTGTCGTACCCTCACCTGGACCCTAAACCGTCCCCATCCCCTAACTCTAACCCTAGCCCGAACCCTAACTGTAACCCTTCCCCAAAGCCTTCCCCTCACCCATCCCATAATCCCATCCCGTACCCTCACACTAACCCGCGCCCTCACACGTACGCTCCCCTTAAACATTTGTCGTACTCTCACCTAGACCCTAAACCGTCCCCGTGCCCTAACCCTAACCCTAGCCCGAACCCTAACCCTAACCCTTCCCCGAAGCCTTCCCCTCACCCGTCCCCTAATCCTAACCCGTACGCTCACACTAACCCGCGCCCTCACACGTACGCTCCCCCTAAACCGTTGTCGTACCCTCACCTGGACACTAAACCGTCCCCATCCCCTAACCCTAACCCTGGCCCGAACCCTAACCCTTACCTGAAACCTTCCCCTCACCCTTCCCCTAATCCTAACCCATACGCTCACACTAACCCTCACGCTCACACGTACGCTCCCCGTAAACCGTTGTCGTACCCTCACCTGGACCCTAAACCGTCCCCATCCCCTAACCGTAACCCTAGCCCGAAACCTAACCCTAACCCTTCCCCGAAGCCTTCCCCTCACACCTCCCCTAATCCTAACCCGTACGCTCAAACTAACCCACGCCCTCACAAGTACGCTCCCCCTAAACCGTTGTCGTACCCTCCCCTGCACCCTAAACCGTCCCCTTCCCCTAACACTAACCCTAGCCCAAACCCTAACCCTAACCCTTTCCCGAAGCCTTCCCCTCACCCGTCCCCTAATCCTAACCCGTACGCTCACCTTAACCCGCGCCCTCACACGTACGCTCCCCCTAAAGCGTTGTCGTACCCTCTCCTGGACCATAAACCATCCCCGTCCCCTAACCCTAACCATAGCCCGAACCCTAACCCTAACCCTTCCCCGAAGCCTTCCCCTCACCCGTCCCCTAATCCTAACCTGTACGATAAAACTGACATGAGCCCTCACAAGTACGCTACCCCTAGAGCGTTGTCATACCCTAACCTGGACCCTCAACCGTCCCAGTCCCCGTCCCCTAACCCTAGCCCGAACCCTAACCCTAACACTTCCCCGAAGCCTGACCCTCACCCGTCCCCTAATCCTAACCCGTACACTCACACTAATCCGCGCTCTCACATGTACGCTCCCCCTAAACCGTTGTCGTACCCTTACCTGGACCCTAAACCGTCCCCGTCCCCTAACCCTAACGCTAGCCCGCACCCTAACCCTAACCCTTCCCAAAAGCCTTCCCCTCACCCGTCCCCTAATCCGAACCCGTACGCTCACACTAACCCGCGCCCTCACATGTACGCTCCCCCTAAACCGCTGTCGTACCCTCACCTGGACCCTAAACGATCCCCGTCCCCTAACCCTAACCCTAGCCCGAACCCTAACCCTAACCCTTCCCCGAAGCCTTCGCCTCACCCGTCCCCTAATCCTAACCCGTACGCTCACACTAACCCGCGCCCTCAAACGTACGCTCCCCCTAAACCGTTGTCGTACCCTCACCTGGACCCTAAACCATGCCCATCCCCGTCCCCTAAACCTAGCCCAAACCCTAACCCTTCCCTGAAGTCTTCCCCTCACCCGTCCCCCAATCCTAACCCTTACGCTCACACTAACCCTCACGCTCACACGTACGCTCCCCCTACACCTTTGACGTACCCTCACGTGGACCCTAAACCGTCCCCGTCCCCTAACCCTAATCCTAGCCCGAACCCTAACCCTAACCCTTCCCCGAAACCTTCCCCTCACCCGTCCCCTAATCCTAACCCGTACGCTCACACTAACCCGCGCCCTCACACGTACGCTCCCCCTAAACCGTTGTCGTATCCTCATCTGGACCGTAAACCGTCCCCGTCCCTTAACCCTAAACCTTCCCCGAAGCCTTCCTCTCACCCGTCCCCTAATCCTAACCCGTACGCTCACACTAACCCGCGCCCTCACACGAACGCTCCCCCTAAACCATTGTCGTACACTCACCTGGACCCTAAACCGTCCCCGTCCCCTAACCCTAACCCTAGCCGGAACCCTAAACCTAACCCTTCCCCGAAGCCTTCCCCTCACCCGTCCCCTAATCCTAACCTGTACGCTCACACTAACCCGCACCCTCACACGTATGCTCCCCCTAAACCGTTGTCGTACCCTCACCTGGACCCTAAACCGTCCCCTTCCCCTAACGCTAACCCTAGCACCGAACCCTAACACTAACCATTCCCCGAAGCATTCCCCTCACCCGTGCCCTAATCCAAACCCGTACGCTCACACTAACCCACGCCCTCACACGTACGCTCCCCCTAAACCGTTGTCGTACACTCACCTGGACCCTAAAACGTCCCCGTCCCCTAACCCTAACCTTAGCCCGAACCCTAACCCTAACCCTTCCCCGAAGCCTTCCCCTCACCCGTCCCCTAATCCTAAACTGTACGCTCACATTAACCCGCGCCCGCACACGTACGCTCCCCCTAAACCGTTGTCGTACCCTCACCTGGACCCTAAACCGTCCCCGTCCCTTAAACCTAACACTTCCCCGAAGCCTTCCCGTCACCCGTCCCCGAATCCTAACCCGTAAGCTCACACTAACCCGTGCCCTCACACGTACACTCCCCCTAAACCGTTGTCGTACCCTCACCTGGACCCTAAACTTTCCCCATCCCCTAACCCTTACCCTAGCCCGAACCCTAACCCTAACCCTTCCCCGAAGCCTTCCCCTCACCCGTCCCCTAATCCTAACCCGTACGCTCAAACTAACCCAGGCCCTCACACGTACGCAACCCCAAAAGCGTTTTCGTACCATCACCTGCACCCTAAACCATCCCCTTCCCCTAACCCTAACCCTAGACCGAAACCTAAGCCTAACCCTTCCCCGAAGCCTGACCCAACACGTCCCCTAATCCTAACCCGTACGCTAACACTAACCCGCGCTCTCACACGTATGCTCCCCCTAAAGCGTTGTCGTAACCTCACATGAACCCTAAACCGTCCCGGTCCCCTAACCTTCACCCTAGCCCGATCCCTAACCCTAACACTTCCCTGAAGCCTGACCCTCACCCGTCCCCTAATCCTAACCTGTACGCTAACACTGACATGCGCCCTCACAAGTACGCTACACCTAGAGCGTTGTCATACCTTAACCTGGACCCTCAACCGTCCCAGTCCCCGTCCCCTAACCCTAGCCCGAACCCTAACCCTAACCCTTCCCCGAAGCCTGACCCTCACCCGTCCCCTAATCCTAACCCGTACGCTCACACTAACCCACGCTCTCACATGTACGCTCCCCGTAAACCGTTATCGTACCCTCACCTGGACCCTAACCCGTCCCCGTCCCCTAACCCTAACCCTAGCCCGCACCCTAACCCTAACCCTTCCCAAAAGCCTTCCCCTCACCCGTCCCCTAATCCTAACCCGTACGCTCACACTAACCCGTGCCCTCACACGTACGCTCCCCCTAAACCGTTGTCGTACCCTCACCTGGACCCTAAACCGTCCCTGTCCCCAAACCCTACACCTAGCCCGAACCTTAACCCTAACCCTTTCCCGAAGCCTTCCCCTCACCCGTCCCCTAATCCTAACCCGTACGCTCACACTAACCCGCGCCCTCACATGTACCCTCCCCCTAAAGCGTTGTCGTACATTCACCTGGACCCTAAACCGTCCCCGTCCCCTAACCCTAACCCTAGCCGGAACCCTAAACCTAACACTTCCCCGAAGACTTCCCCTCACCCGTCCCCTAATCCTAACCCGTACGCTCACACTAACCCGCACCCTCACACGTACGCTCTCCCTAAACCGTTGTCGTACCCTCACCTGTACCCTAAACCGTGCCCATCCCCGTCCCCTAAACTTAGCCCAAACCCTAACCCTTCCCTGAAGTCTTCCCCTCACCCGTCCCCTAATCCTAACCCGTACGCTCACACTAACGCACGCCCTCACACGTACGTTTCCCCTAAAGCGTTGTCGTACCCTCACCTGGAACCTAAACCGTCCCCGTCCCCTAACCCTAACCCTAGCCCGAACCATAACCCTAACCGTTCCCCGAAGCCTGACCCACACCCGTACCCTAATCCTATCACGTACGCTCACATTAACCAGCGACCTCACACGTACTCTCCCCCTAAACCGTTGTCGTACCCTCACCTGGACCCTAAACCGTCCCCGTCCCCTAAACCAAACCGTAGCCCGAACCCTAACCCTTCCCTGAAGCCTTCCCCTCATCCGTCCCCTAATCCTAACCGATACGCTCACACTAACACTCACGCTCACACGTACGCTCCCCCTAAACCGTTGTCGTACCCTCACCTGGACCCTAAACCGTCCCCGTCCCCTAACCCTAACCCTAGCCCGAACCCTAACCCTAACACTTCCCCAAAGCCTTCCCCTCACCCGTCCCCTAATCCTAACCCGTACGCTCACACTAACACGCGCCCTCACACGTACGCTCGCCCTAAACCGTTGTCGTACCCTCACCTTGACCCTAAACCGTCCCCGTCCCCTAACCCTAACCCTAGTCCGAACCCTAACCCTAACTCTTCCCCGAAGCCTTAACCTCACCCGTCCCCTAATCCTAACCCGTACGCTCACACTAACCCGCGCCCTCACACGTGCGCTCCCCCTAAACCGCTGTGGTACCCTCACCTGGACCCTAAACCGTCCCCTTCCCCTAACCCTAACCCTAGCCCGAACCCTAACCCTAACCCTTCCCCGAAGCCTTCCCCTCACCCGTCCCCTAATCCTAACCAGTACGCTCACACTAACCCGCGCCCTCACACGTACGCTCCCCCTAAACCGTTGTCGTTCCCTCACCTGGACACTAAACCGTCCCCTAACGCTAACCCTAACCCTAGCCCGAACCCTAACCCTAACCCTTCCCCGAAGCCTTCCCCTCACCCGTCCCCTAATCGTAACCCATACGCTCACACTAACCCGCGCCCTCACACGTACGCTCCCCCTAAACCGTTGTCGTACCCTCACCTGGACCCTAAACCGTCCCCGTCCCCTAATCCTAACCCTAGCCGGAACCCTAAACCTAAACCTTCCCGGAAGACTTTCCCTCACCCGTCCCCTAATCCTAACCCGTACGCTCAAACTAACCCGCGCCCTCACACGTACGCTCCCCCTAAACTGTTGTCGTACCCTCACCTGGACCCTAAACCGTGCCCATCCCCGTCCCCTAAACCTAGCCGAAACCCTAACCCTTCCCTGAAGTCTTCCCCTCACCCGTCCCCCAATCCTAACCCATACGCTCACACTAACCCTCACGCTCACACGTACGCTCCCCCTACACCGTTGTCGTACCCTCACCTGGACCCTAAACCGTCCCCGTCCCCTAACCCTAATCCTAGCCCGAACACTAACCCTAACCCTTCCCCGAAGCCTTCCCCTCACCCGTCCCCTAATCCTAACCCGTACGCTCACACTAACCCGCGCCCTCACACTTACGCTCCCCCTAAACCTTTGTCGTACCCTCAACTGGACCCTAAACCGTCCCCGTCCCCTAACCCTAACCCTAGACCGAACCCTAACCCTAACCCTTCCCCGAAGCCTTCCCCTCACCCGTCCCATAATCCTAACCCGTACGCTCACACTAACCCACGCCCTCACACGTACGCTCCTCCTAAACCATTGTTGTACCCTCACCTGGACCCTAAACCGTCCCCGTCCCCTAACCCTAAACCTAGACCGAAACCTAAGCCTAACATTTCCCCGAAGTCTGACCCAACACGTCCCCTAATCCTAACCCGTACGCTCACGCTAATCCACGCCCTCACACTTACGCTACACCTAAAGCGTTGTCGTACCCTCAGCTGTACCCTAAACCGTCCCCGTCTCCTAACTCTAACCCTACCGCGAACCCTAACCCTAACCCTTCCCCGAAGCCTGACTCTCACCCGTCGCCTAATCCTAACCTGTACGCTCTCGCTAACCCGCGCCCTCACACGTACGCTCCCCCTAAAGCATTGTCGTACCCTCACCTGGAACCCAAACCGTCCCCGTCCCCGTCCCCTAACCCTAGCCCGAACCCTAACCCTAACACTTCCCCGAAGCCTTCCCCTCACCCGTCCCCTAATCCTAACCCGTACGCTCACACTAACCCGCGCCCTCACACGTACGCTCCCCCTAAACCGTTGTCGTACCCTCACCTGGACCCTAAACCGTCCCCGTCCCCTAACCCTAACCCTAGCCGGAACCCTAAACCTAACACTTCCCCGAAGCCTTCCCCTCACCCGTCCCCTAATCCTAACCCGTACGCTCACACTAACCCGCGCCCTCACACGTACGCTCCCCCTAAACCGTTGTCGTACCCTCACCTGGACCTTAAAACGTCCCAATCCCCGTCACCTAACCCTAGCCCGAACCCTAACCCTAACCCTTCCCTGAAGCCTTCCCCTCACCCGTCCCCTAATCCTAACCCGTACACGCATATTAACCAGCGCCCTCACACGTACGCTCCCCCTAAACCGTTGTCGTACCCTCACCTGGACCCTAAAGCGTCCCTGTCCCCTAACCCTAACCCTAGCCCGAACCCTAACACTTCCCTGAAGCCTTCCCCTCATCCGTCCCCTAATCCTAACCGATACGCTTACACTAACCCTCACGCTCACACGTACGCTCCCCCTAAACCGTTGTTGTACCCTCACCTGGACCCTAAACCATCCCCGTCCCCTAACCCTAATCCTAGCCCGAACCCTAACCCTAACCCTTCCCCAAGCCTTCCCCTTACCCGTCCCCTAATCCTTACCCGTTCGCTCACACTAACCCGCGCCCTCACACGTACGCTCCCCCTAAACCGTTGTCGTACCCTAACCTGGACCCTAAACCATCCCCGTCCCCTAACCCTAACCTTAGCCCAAACCCTAACCCTAACCCTTCCCCGAAGCCTTCCCCTCACCCGTCCCCTAATCCTAAACTGTACGCTCACACTAACCCGCGTTCTCACACGTACGCTCCCCCTAAAGCGTTGTCGTACCCTCAGCTGTACCCTAAACCGTCCCCGTCTCCTAACTCTAACCCTACCGCGAACCCTAACCCTAACCCTTCCCCGAAGCCTGACTCTCACCCGTCGCCTAATCCTAACCTGTACGCTCTCGCTAACCCGCTCCCTCACACGTACGCTCACCCTAAAGCATTGACGTACCCTCACCTGGACCCCAAACCGTCCCCGTCCCCGTCCGCTAACCCTAGCCCGAACCCTAACCATAACCCTTCTCCGAAGCCTTCCCCTCACCCGTCCCCTAATCCTAACCCGTACGCTCACACTAACCCACGCCCTCACATGTACGCTCCCCCTAAACCATTGTCGTACCCTCACCTGGACCCGAAACCGTACCCGTCCCCTAACCCTAACCCTAGCCCGAACCCTAACCCTTCCCTGAAGCCTTCCCCTCACCCTTCCCCTAATCCTAACCCATACGCTCACACTAACCCACGTCTTCACACGTACGTTCCCCCTAAACCGTTGTCGTATCCTCATCTGGACCGTAAACCGTCCCCGTCCCTTAACCCTAACCCTTCCCCGAAGCCTTCCCCTCACCCGTCCCCTAATCCTAACCCGTACGCTCACACTAACCCGCGCCCTCACATGTACGCTCCCCCTAAACCGTTGTCGTAGCCTCACCTGGACCCTAAACCGTCCCCGTCTCCTAACCCTAACCCTAGCCCGAACCCTAACCCTAACCCTTCCCCGAAGCCTTCCCCTCACCCGTCCCCTAATCCTAACCCGTACGCTCACACTAACCCACGCCCTCACATGTACGCTCCCCCTAAACCATTGTCGTACCCTCACCTGGACCCAAAACCGTACCCGTCCCCTAACCCTAACCCTAGCCCGAACCCTAACCCTTCCCTGAAGCCTTCCCCTCACCCTTCCCCTAATCCTAACCCATACGCTCACACTAACCCACGTCTTCACACGTACGTTCCCCCTAAACCGTTGTCGTATCCTCATCTGGACCGTAAACCGTCCCCGTCCCTTAACCCTAACCCTTCCCCGAAGCCTTCCCCTCACCCGTCCCCTAATCCTAACCCGTACGCTCACACTAACCCGCGCCCTCACATGTACGCTCCCCCTAAACCGTTGTCGTAGCCTCACCTGGACCCTAAACCGTCCCCGTCTCCTAACCCTAACCCTAGCCCGAACCCTAACCCTAACCCTTCCCCGAAGCCTTCCCCTCACCCGTCCCCGAATCCTAACCCGTACGCTCACACTAACCCACGCCCTCACACGTACACTCGCCCTAAACCATTGTCGTACCCTCACCAGGACCCTAAACTGTCCCCGTCCCCTAACCCTAACCCTAGCCCGAACCCTAACCCTAACCCTTCCCCGAAGCCTTCCCCTCACCCGTCCCCTAATCCTAACCCGTACGCTCAAACTAACCCAGGCCCTCACACGTTCGCTCCCCCAAAAGCGTTGTCGTACCCTCACCTGGACCCTAAACCATCCCCTTCCCCTAACCCTAACCCTAGACCGAAATCTAAGCCTAACACTTCCCCGAAGCCTGACCCAACACGTCCCCTAATCCTAACCCGTACGCTAACGCTAATCAGCGCCTTCACACGTATGCTAAACCTAAAGCGTTGTCGTACCCTCACCTGGACCCTAAACCATCACCTTCCCCTAAACCTAACCCTAGCCTGAACCCTAACCCTAACGAATCTCCGATGCCTGAAACTCACCCGTCCCCTAATCTTAATCCGTACGCTAACACTAACACGCGCCCTCACACGTACGCTCCATCTAAAGCGTTCTCGTACCCTCACCTGGACCCTAAACCGTCCCCGTCCCCTAACCCTAAGCCTAGGCCGAACCCTAAACAGAACACTTCCCCAAATCCTGACCGTCACCCATCACCTAATCCTAACCCGTACGCTAACACTAACCCGCGCTCTCACACGTACGCTCCCCCTAAAGTGTTCTCGTAATCTCACATGAACCCTAAACCGTCCCGGTCCCCTAACCTTAACCCTAGCCCGATCCCTAACCCTAACATTTCCCTGAAGCCTGACCCTCACCCGTCCTCTAAACCTAACTTGTACGCTAACACTGACATGCGCCCTCACAAGTACGCTACCCCTAAAGCGTTGTCATACCCTAACTTGGACCCTCAACCGTCCCAGTCCCCGTCCCCTAACCCTAGCCCGAACCCTAACCTTAACCCTTCCCCGAAGCCAGACCCTCACCCGTCCCCTAATCCTAACCTGTACGCTCACACTAACCTGTGCCCTCACATGTACGCTCCCCCTAAACCGTTGTCGTACCCTCACCTGGACCCTAAACTGTCCCCCTCCCCTAACCCTAACCCTAGCCCGAACCCTAACCCTAACCCTTTCCCGAAGCCTTCCCCTCACCCGTCCCCTAATCCTTACCCGTACGCTCACACTAACCCGCGCCCTCACACGTACGCTCCCCCTAAAGGGTTGTCGTACCTTCACCTGGACCCTAAACCTTTCCCGTCCCCTAACCCTAACCCTAGCCCGAACCCTAACCCTAACCCTTCCCCGAAGTCTGACCCTCACCCGTCCCCTAATCCTAACCCGTACGCAAACGCTAACCCATGCCCTCACACATACGCTCCCCCTAAAGCGTTGTCGTACCTTCACCTGGACCCTAAACCGTCCCCGACCCCTGAGCCTAACCCTAGCCCGAACTCTAACCCTAAACCTTCCCGGAAGCATGACCCTCACCCGTCCCCTAATCCTAACCCGTACGCTTACACTAACACGCGCTCTCACACGTACGTTCCCCGAAAGCGTTGTCGTACCCTCACCTAGACCCTAAACCGTCCCCATCCCCTAACCCTAACCCTAGCCCGAACACTAAACCGAACCCTTCCCTGAAGCCGGACCCTCACCCGGAACCTAATCCTTACTCGTACGCTAACACTAACCAGCGCCCTCACACGTACGCTCCCCCTAAAGCGTTGTTGTACCCTCACCTGGACCCTAAACCGTCCCCGTCCCCTAACCCTAACCCTAGCCCGAACCCTAACCCTAACACTTCCCCGAAGCCTGACCCTCCCCCGTCCCCTAATCCTAACCCGTACGCTAACGCTAACCCGCGCCCTCACACGTACGCTAGCCCTAAAGCGTTGTCGTCACCTCACCTGAACCCTAAACCGTCCCCGTCCGATAACCCTAACCATAGACGGAACCCTAACCCTAACCATTCCCCGAAGCCTGACCCTTACCCATCCCCTAATCCTAACCCGCACACTAACGCGAACCCGCGCCCTCACACGTAGGTTCCCCCTAAAGCGTTGTCGTACCCTCACCTGAACCCTAAACCATCCCCATCCCCTTTCCGTAACCCTAGCCCAACCCTAACCCTAACCCTTCCGCGAATCCTAACCCAACCCTTCCCCTAATCCTAACCCGTACGCTAACGCTAATCTGCGCCCTCACACGTACGCTACACCTAAAGCGTTGTCGTACCCTCAGCTGTACCCTAAACCGTCCCCGTCCCCTAACCCTAACCCTAGACTGAACCCTAACTCTAACCCTTCCCCAAAGCCTGACCCTCACACGTCCTCTAATCCTAACCCGTACGCTAACGCTAACCCACACCCTCACATGTACGCTCCCCCTAAAGCATTGTCATACCCTCACCTGGACACTAAACCATCCCCGTCTCCTAACTCTAACGCTACCGCGAACCCTAACCCTAACACTTCCCCGAAGCCTGACCCTCATCAGTCCCATAATCCTAACCCGTACGCTGACACTAACATGCGCCCTCACACGTATGCTCCCCCTAAAGCTTTGTCGTACCCTCACGTGGACCCTAAACCGTCCTCGCCCCCTAACCCTAACCCTAGCCCAAACCCTAACCCTAAACCTTCCCCGAAGCCTGAACCTCACCCGTGCCCTAATCCTAACCCGTACGCTAACAATAACCTGCGCCCTCACACGTACGCTCCCCCTAAAGTGTTGTCGTACACTCACCTGGACCCTAAATCGTCCCCGTCCACTAACCCTAACCCTAGCCCGAACCCTAATGCTAAACCTTCCCCGAGCCTGACCCTCACCCATCCCCTAATCCTAACCCATACGCTAACACTAACCCGCGCTCTCACTCATACGTTACCATAAAACGTTGTCGTCCCCTCTCCTGGACCCTAAACCGTCCCCGTCCCCTATCACTAACCCCAGCCCGAACCCTAAACCGAAAACTTCCCTGAAGCCTGGCCCTCACCAGTCCCCTAATCCTTACTCATACGCTAACACTAACCGGCGCCCTCACACATACCCTCCCCATAAAGCGTTGTCATACCCTCACCTGGACCCTAAACCGTCCCCGTCCCCTAACCCTAACCCTAGGCCGAACCATAACCCTAGCCCTTCTGCGAAGCCTGACCCTCACCCGTCCCCTAATCCTAACCCGTACGCTAACGCTAACCCGCGCCCTCACATGTACGCTCCCCCTAAAGCGTTCTCGTACCCTCACGTGGACCCTAAACCGTCCCCGTCCCCTAACCCTAACCCTAGCCGGAAACCTAACCCTAACAATTCCCCCGAAGCCTGAACCTCACCCATGCCCTAATCCTAACCCGTACGCTAACGCTAACCTGCGCCCTCACATGTACGCTCCCCCTAAAGCGTTCTCGTACCCTCACCTGGACCCTAAACCGTCCCCGTCCCCTAACCCTAACCCTAGCCCGAACCCTAACACTAAACCTTCCCCGAAGCCTGACCCTCACCCGTCCCCTAATCCTAACCCGCACGCGAACGCTAAACCACGCCCTCACACGTACGCTCCCCCTAAAGCGTTGTCGTACCCTCACCTGGACCCTAAACCGTCCCTGTCCCCTGACCCTAAACCTCGTCCGATCCCTAACACTAACCCTTCCCCGAAGCCTGATCCTCACCCGTCCCCTAATCCTAACAAGTACGCTAACAATGACCCGCACTCTCACAACTACACTCCCCCTAAAGCGTTGTCATACCCTCACCTGGACCCTCAACCGTCCCAGTCCCTATCCCCTAACCCTAGCCCGAACCCTAAACCTAACACTTCCCTGAAGCCTGACCCTCACCTGTCCCCTAATCCTAACCCGTACGCTAACACTAACCCGCGCCGTCACATGTACGCTCCCCCTAAAGCGTTGTCATACCCTCACCTGGACCCTAAACCGTCCCCATCCCCTAACCCTAACCCTAGACTGAAACCTAACCCTAAACCTTCTTTGAAGCCTTCCCCTCACCCGTCCACTAATCTTAACCCGTACGCTCACACTAACCCGCACCCTCACACGTACTCTCCCCCTCAAGCGTTGTCGTACCCTCACCTGGACCCTAAACCGTCCCCGTCCCCTAACCCTAACCCTAGCCCGAACCCTAACCCTAACCCTTCCCGATGCCTTCCCCTCACCCGTCCCCTAATCCTAAGCCATACGCTCACACTAACCCGCGCCCTCACACGTACGCTCCCCCTAAACAGTTTTCGTACCCTCACCTGGACCCTAAACCGTCCCCGTCCCCTAACCGTAAGCCTAGCCCGAACCCTAACCCTAACCCTTCCCCGAAGCCTTCCCCTCACCCGTCCCCTAATCCTAACCCGTACGCTCACACTAACCCGTGTCCTCACACGTACGCTCCCCCTAAACCGTTGTCGTACCCTGACGTGGACCCTAAACCGTCCCCGTCCCCTAAACTTAAACCTAGCCTGAACCCTAACCCTAACCCTTTCCCGAAGCCTTCCCCTCACCCGTCCCCTAATCCTAGCCCGTACGCTCACACTAACCCACGCCCTCACACGAACGCTGCCCCTAAAGCGTTGTCGTACCCTCACCTGGACCCTCAACCATCCCCTTCTCCTAACCCTAACCCTAGACCGAAACCTAAGCCTGACCCCTCCCCGAAGCCTGACCCAACACGTCCCCTAATCCTAACCCGTACGCTAACGCTAATCCGCTCCCTCACACGTATGCTAAACCTAAAGCGTTGTCGTACCCTCACCTGGACCCTAAACCGTCACCATCCCCTAAACCTAACCCTAGCCCGAACCCTAACCCTAACGATTCCCCGAAGCCTGACACTCACCTGTCCCCTAATCCTAATCCGTACGCTAACACTAACACGCGCCCTCACACGTACGCTCCATCTAAAGCGTTGTCGTACCCTCACCTGGACCCTAAACCGTCCCCGTCCCCTAACCCTAACCCTAGGCCGAACCCTAACCTTAACCCTTCCCCGAATCCTGACCCTCACCCATCCCCTAATCCTAACCCGTACGCTAACACTAACTCGCGCTCTCACACGTACGCTCCCCCTAAAGCGTTCTCGTAAACTCACATGAACCCTAAACCGTCCCGGTCCCCTAACCTTAACCCTAGCCTGATCCCTAACCCTAACCCTTCCCCGAAGCCTGACCCTCACCCGTCCCCTAATCCTAACCTGTACGCTAACACTGACATGCGCCCTCACAAGTACGCTACCCCTAAAGCGTTGTCATACCCTAACCTGGACCCTCAACCGTCCCAGTCCCCGTCCCCTAACCCTAGCGCGAACCCTAACCCTAACACTTCCCCGAATCCTGACCCTCACCCGTCCCCTAATCCTAACCCGTACGCTAACACTAACCCGCGCCCTCACACGTACGCTCGCCCTAAAGCGTTGTCGTACCCTCACCTGGACCCTAAACCATCCCGGTCCCCTAACCCTAAACCTAGCCCGATCCCTAACCCTAACCCTTCCCCGAAGCCTGACCCTCACCCGTCCCCTAATCCTCACAAGTACGCTAACACTGACCCACGCTCTCACAACTACGCTACCCCTAAAGCGTTGTCATACCCTCACCTGGACCCTCAACCGACCCCGTCCCCTAACCCTAAACCTAGGACGAACCCTAACCCTAACCCTTCCCTGAAGCCTTCCCCTCATCCGTCCCCTAATCCTAACCAATACGCTAACACTAACCCTCACGCTCACACGTACGCTCCCCCTAAACCGTTGTTGTACCCTCACCTGGACCCTAAACCGTCCCCGTCCTCTAACCCTAATCCTAGCCCGAACCCTAACCCTAACCCTTCCCCAAGCCTTCCCCTTACCCGTCCCCTAATCCTAACCCGTTCGCTCACACTAACCCGCGCCCTCACACGTACGCTCCCCCTAAAACTTTGTCGTACCCTAACCTGGACCCTAAACCATCCCCGTCCCCTAACCCTAACCTTAGCCCGAACCCTAAACCTAACCCTTCCCCGAAGCCTTCCCCTCACCCATCCCCTAATCCTTAACTGTACGCTCACACTAACCCGCGCCCGCACACGTACGCTCCCCCTAAACCGTTGTCGTACCCTCACCTTGACCCTAAACCGTCCCCTTCCCCTAACACTAACCCTAGTGCGAACCCTAACCCTAACCCTTCCCCGAAGCCTTCCCCTCACCCGTCCCCTAATCCTAACCCGTACGCTCACACTAACCCGGGTCCTCACACGTACGCTCCCCATAAACCGTTGTCGTACCCTCACCTGGACCCTAAACCGTCCCTGTCCCTTAAACCTAACACTTCCCCGAAGCCTTCCCCTCACCCGTCCCCGAATCCTAACCCGTACGCTCACACTAACCCGCGCCCTCACACGTACACTCCCCCTAAACCGTTGTCGTACCCTCACCTGGACCCTAAACCGTCCCCGTCCCCTAACCCTTACCCTAGCCCGAACCCTAACCCTAACCCTTCCCCGAAGCCTTCCCCTCACCCGTCCCATAATCCTAACCCGTACGCTCAAACTAACCCAGGCCCTCACACGTACGCTCCCCCAAAAGCATTATCGTACCCTCATCTGGACCCTAAACCATCCCCTTCCCCTAACCCTAACCCTACACCGAAACCTAAGCCTAAACCTTCCCCGAAGCCTGACCCAACACGTCCCCTAATCCTAACCCGTACGCTAACACTAACCCGCGCTCTCACACGTATGCTCCCCCTAAAGCGTTGTCGTAACCTCACATGAACCCTAAACCGTCCCGGTCCCCTAACCTTAACCCTAGCCCGATCCCTAACCCTAACCCTTCCCTGAAGCCTGACCCTCACCCGTCCCCTAATCCTAACCTGTACGCTAACACTGACATGCGCCCTCACAAGTACGCTACACCTAGAGCGTTTTCATACCCTAACCTGGACCCTCAACCGTCCCAGTCCCCGTCCACTAACCCTAGCCCGAACCCTAACCCTAACCCTTCACCGAAGCCTGACCCTCACCCGTCCCCTAATCCTAACCCGTACGCTCACACTAACCCGCGCCCTCACATGTATGCTCCCCCTAAACCGTTGTCGTACACTCACCTGGACCCTAAACCGTCCACGTCCCCTAACCCTAACCCTAGCCCGCACCCTAACCCTAACCCTTCCCAAAAGCCTTCCCCTCTCCCGTCCCCTAATCCTAACCTGTACGCTCACACTAACCCGCGCCCTCACACGTACGCTCCCCCTAAACCGTTGTCGTACCCTCACCTGGACCCTAAACCGTCCCCATCCCCTAACCCTAACCCTAGCCCGAACCCTAACCCTAACCCTTCCCCGAAGCCTTCCCCTCACCCGTCCCCTAATCCTAACCCGTACGCTCACACTAACCCGCGTCCTCACACGTACGCTCCCCCTAAACCGTTGTCGTACCCTCACCTGGACCCTAAACCGTCCCCGTCCCCAAACCCTAACCCTAGCCCGAACCCTAACCCTAACCCTTCCCCGAAGCCTTCCCCTCACCCGTCCCCTAATCCTAACCCGTACGCTCAAACTAAAACATGCCCTCACACGTACGATCCCCCTAAACCGTTGTCGTACCCTCACCTGGACCCTAAACCGTCCCCGTCCCCTAACCCTAACCCTAGCCTGAACCCTAACCCTAACCATTTCCCGAAGCCTTCCCCTCACACGTCCCCTAATCCTAACCCGTACGCTCACACTAACCCGCGCCCTCACACGTACCCTCTCCCTAAAGCGTTGTCGTACATTCACCTGGACCCTAAACCGTCCCCATCCCCTAACCCTAACCGTAGCCCGAACCCTAACCCTAACCCTTCCCCGAAGCCTTCCCCTCACCCATCCCCTAATCCTAACCCGTACGCTCACACTAACCCGCGCCCTCACACTTGCGCTCCCCCTTAACCGTTGTCGTACCCTCACCTGGACCCTAAACCGTCCCCGTCCCCTAACCCTAACCCTAGCCCGAACCCTAACCCTAACCCTTCCCCGAAGCCTTCCCCTCACCCGTCCCCTAATCCTAACCAGTACGCTCACACTAACCCGCGCCCTCACACGTACGCTCCCCCTAAACCGTTGTCGTACCCTCACCTGGACCCTAAACCGTCCCCTAACCCTAACCCTAACCCTAGCCCGAACCCTAACCCTAACCCTTCCCCGAAGCCTTCCCCTCACCCGTCCCCTAATCCTAACCCGTACGCTCACACTAACCCGCGCCCTCACATGTACACTCCCCCTAAACCGTTGTCGTACCCTCACCTGGACACTAAACCGTCCCCGTCACCTAACCCTAACCCTAGCCGGAACCCTAAACCTAACCCTTCCCCGAAGACTTCCCCTCACCCGTCCCCTAATCCTAACCCGTACTCTCACACTAACCCGCGCCCTCACACGTACGCTCCCCCTAAACCGTTGTCGTACCCTCACCTGGACCCTAAACCGTGCCCATCCCCGTCCCCTAACCCTAGCCCAAACCCTAACCCTTCCCTGAAGTCTTCCCCTCACCCGTCCCCCAATCCTAACCCATACGCTCACACTAACCCTCACGCTCACACGTACGCTCCCCCTACACCGTTGTCGAACCCTCACCTGGAC
Source organism: Leucopleurus acutus (assembly GCF_964270905.1). Lineage (NCBI taxonomy): Eukaryota > Metazoa > Chordata > Mammalia > Artiodactyla > Delphinidae > Leucopleurus > Leucopleurus acutus. The sequence continues at coordinate 775,101 of NW_028139195.1, forward strand.
CCTAAACCGTCCCCGTCCCCTAACCCTAATCCTAGCCCGAACCCTAACCCTAACACTTCCCCGAAGACTTCCCCTCACCCGTCCCCTAATCCTAACCCGTACGCTCACACTAACCCGCGCCCTCACACTTACACTCCCCCTAAACCTTTGTCGTACCCTCAACTGGACCCTAAACCGTCCCCGTCCCCTAACCCTAACCCTAGCCCGAACCCTAACCCTAACCCTTCCCCGAAGCCTTCCCCTCACCTGTTCCATAATCCTAACCCGTACGCTCACACTAACCCGCGCCCTCACACGTACGCTCCTCCTAAACCGTTGTCGTACCCTCACCTGGACCCTAAACCGTCCCCGTCCCCTAACCCTAAACCTAGACCGAAACCTAAGCCTAACATTTCCCCGAAGCCTGACCCAACACGTCCCCTAATGCGAACCCGTACGCTCACGCTAATCCACGCCCTCACACTTACGCTACACCTAAAACGTTGTTGTACACTCAGCTGGACACTAAACCGTCCCCATACCCTAAACCTAACCCTAGCCCGAACCCTAACCCTAACACTTCACTGAATCCTGACCCTCACCCGTCCCCTAATCTTAACACGTACGCTAACGCTAACCCGCCCCCTAACACGTTCCCTCCCCCTAAAGCTTTGTCGTACCCTCACCTGGACCCTAAACCGTCCCCGTCCCCTAACCCTAACCCTAGACCGAACCCTAACCCTAACACTTCCCGAAGCCTTCCCCTCACCCGTCCCCTAATCCTAACCCGTACGCTCACACTAACCCGTGCCCTCACACGTACGGTCCCCCTAAACCGTTGTCCTACCCTCACCTGGACCCTAAACCGTCCCTGTCCCCTAACCCTAACCCTAGCCCGAACCCTAACCCTTCCCTGAAGCCTTCCCCTCATCCGTCCCCTAATCCTAACCGATACGCTCACACTAACCCTCACACTCACACGTACGCTCCCCGTAAACCGTTGTTGTAACCTCACCTGGACCCTAAACCGTCCCCGTCCCCTAACCCTAATCCTAGCCCGAACCCTAACCGTAACCCTTCCCCAAGCCTTCCCCTCACCCGTCCCCTGATCCTAACCCGTTCGCTCACACTAACCCGCACCCTCACACGTACGCTCCCCCTAAACCGTTGTCGTACCCTCACCTGGACCCTAAACCGTCCCCGTCCCCTAACCCTAACCCTACCCGAACCCTAACCCTAACCCTTCCCCGAAGCCTTCCCCTCACCCGTCCCCTAATCCTAAACTGTACGCTCACACTAACCCGCGCCCGCACACGTACGCTCCCCCTAAACCTTTGCCGTACCCTCACCTGGACCCTAAACCATCCCCGTCCCCTAACCCTAACCCTAGCCCGAACCCTAACCCTAACACTTCCCCGAAGCCTGACCCTCATCAGTCCCATAATCCTAACCCGTACGCTGACACTAACACGCGCCCTCACACGTATGCTCCCCCTAAAGCTTTGTCGTACACTCACGTGGACCCTTATCCGTCCTCGCCCCCTAACCCTAACCCTAGCCCAAACCATAACCCTAAACCTTCCCCGAAGCCTGAACCTCACCCGTGCCCTAATCCTAACCCGTACGCTAACAATAACCCGCGCCCTCACACGTACGCTCCCCTTAAAGTGTTGTCGTACACTCACCTGGACCCTAAATCGTCCCCGTCCACTAACCCTAACCCTAGCCCGAACCCTAATGCTAAACCTTCCCCGAGCCTGACCCTCACCCGTCCCCTAATCCTAACCCATACTCTAACACTAACCGGCGCCCTCACACATACCCTCCCCATAAAGCGTTGTCATACCCTCACCTGGACCCTAAACCGTCCCCGTCCCCTAACCCTAACCCTAGGCCGAACCATAACCCTAGCCCTTCCTCGAAGCCTGACCCTCACCCGTCCCCTTATCCTAACCCGTATGCTAACGCTAACCCGCGCCCTCACATGTACGCTCCCCCTAAAGCGTTCTCGTATCCTCACGTGGACCCTAAACCGTCCCCGTCCCCTAACCCTAACCCTAGCCCGAACCCTAACCCTAACAATTCCCCGAAGCCTGAACCTCACCCATGCCCTAATCCTAACCCGTACGCTAACGCTAACCCGCGCCCTCACATGTACGCTCCCACTAAAGCGTTCTCGTATCCTCACCTGGACCCTAAACCGTCCCCGTCCCCTAACCCTAACCCTAGCCCGAACCCTAACCCTCACACTTCCCCGAAGCCTTCCCCTCACCCGTCCCCTAATCCTAACCCGTACGCTCAAACTAACCCATGCCCTCACACGTACGCTCCCCCTAAACCATTGTCGTACCCTCACCTGGACCCTAAACCGTCCCCGTCCCCTAACCCTAACCCTAGCCCGAACCCTAACACTAACACTTTCCCGAAGCCTTCCCCTCACCCGTCCCCTAATCCTAACCCGTACGCTCACACTAACCCACGCCCTCACACGTACGCTCCCCCTTAACCGTTGTCGTACCGTCAGCTGGACCCTAAACCATCCCCGTCCCCTAACCCTAACCCTAGACCGAAATCTAAGCCTAACACTTCCCCGAAGCCTGACCCAACACGTCCCCTAATCCTACCCCGTACGCTAACGCTAATTAGCGCCCTCACACGTATGCTAAACATAAAGCGTTGTCGTACCCTCACCTGGACCCTAAACCGTCACCTTCCCCTAAACCTAACCCTAGCCTGAACCCTAACCCTAACGAATCTCCGAAGCCTTCGCCTCACCCGTCCCCTAATCCTAACCCGTACGCAAACGCTAACCCACGCCCTCACACGTACGCTCCCCCTAAAGCGTTGTCGTACCCTCACCTGTACCCAAACCGTCCCCATCCCCTAACCTTAACCCTAGTCTCTCCCTAACCCTAACACTTCCCCGAAGCCTGACCCTCATCAGTCCCATAATCCTAACCCGTACGCTGACACTAACCCGCGCCCTCACACGTACGCTCCCCCTAAAGCATTGTCGTACCCTCAGCTGTACCCTAAACCGTCCCCGTCCCCTAACCCTAACCCTAGACTGAACCCTAACCCTAACCCTTCCCCGAAGCCTGACCCTCACCCGTCCTCTAATCCTAACCCGTACGCTAACGCTAACCCATGCCCTCACATGTACGCTCCCCCTAAAGCGTTGACGTACCCTCACCTGGACACTAAACCGTCCCCGTCTCCTAACTCTAACCCTACCGCGAACCCTAACCCTAGCCCTTCTCCGAAGCCTGACTCTCACCCGTCGCCTAATCCTAGCCTGTACGCTCTCGCTAACCCGCGCCCTCACACGTACGCTCCCCCTAAAGCATTGTCGTACCCTCACCTGGACCGTAAACCGTCCCTGTCCCCGTCACCTAACCCCAGCCCGAACCCTAACCCTAATACTTCCCCGAAGCCTGAACCTCACCCGTGCCCTAATCCTAACCCGTACGCTAACAATAACCCGCGCCCTCACACGTACGCTCCCCCTAAAGTGTTGTCGTACACTCACCTGGACCCTAAATCGTCCCCATCCACTAACCCTAACCCTAGCCCGAACCCTAATGCTAAACCTTCCCCGAGCCTGACCCTCACCCGTCCCCTAATCCTAACTCATACGCTAACACTAACCCGCGCTCTCACTCATACGTTACCATAAAGCGTTGTCGTCCCCTCACCTGGACCCTAAACCGTCCCCGTCCCCTATCACTAACCCTAGCCCGAACCCTAAACCGAACACTTCCCTGAAGCCTGGCCCTCACCCGTCCCCTTATCCTTACTCGTACGCTAACACTAACCCACGCCCTCACACGTACGCTCCCCCTAAAGCGTTGTCGTACCCTCAACTGGACCCTAAACCGTTCCCGTCCCCTAGCCCTAACCCTAGCCCAACCCTAAATCTTAAACTTCCGCGAAGCCTGACCCTCACCGTCCCCTAATCCTAACCCTTACGCAAACGCTAACCCACGCCCTCACACGTACGCTCCCCCTAAAGCGTTGTCGTACCCTCACCTGTACCCTAAACCGTCCCCATCCCCTAAACCTAACCCTAGCCTGTCCCTAACCCTAACACTTCCCCGAAGCCTGACCCTCACCAGTCCCCTAATCCTAACCCGTACGCTGACACTAACAGGCGCCCTCACACGTATGCTCCCCCTAAAGCTTTGTCGTACCCTCACGTGGACCCTAAACCGTCCCCGTCCCCTAACCCTAACCCTAGCCCAAACCCTAACCCTAACCTTTCCCGAAGCCTGACCCTCACCCGTCCCCTAATCCTAACCTGTACGCTAATGCTAACCCGTGCCCTCACACGTACGCTCCCCCTAAAGCGATGTCATACACTCATCTGGACGCTAAACCGTCCCGGTCCCCTAACCCTAAACCTAGCCCGATCCCTAACCCTAACCCTTCCCCGAAGCCTGACCCTCACCCGTCCCCTAATCCTCACAAGTACGCTAACACTGACCCGCGCTCTCACAACTACGCTACCCCTAAAGCGTTGTCGTACCCTCACCTGGACCCTAACCCGTTCGCGTCCCCAACCCTAACTCTGGCCCGAACCCTAACCCTTCCCCTTCCCCGAAGCCTGACCCTCACCCGTCCCCTAATCCTAACGCGTACGCAAACGCTAACCCATGCCCTCACACATACGCTCCCCATAAAGCGTTTTCGTACCTTCACCTGGACCCTAAACCGTCCCCGACCCCTAAGCCTAACCCTAGACCGAACCCTAACCCTAAACCTTCCCCGAAACCTGACCCTCACCCGTCCCCTAATCCTAACCCGTACGCTAACGCTAACCCGCGCCCTCACACGTACGCTCCCCCTAAAGGGTTGTCGTACCCTCACCTGGACCCTAAACCGTCCCCGTCCCCTAACCCTAACCCTACCCCGAACCCTAACCCTAACCCTTCCCAGAAACCTGACCCTCACCCGTCCCCTAATCCTAACCCGTACGCTAACACTAACCCGCGCCCTCACACGTACGCTCCCCCTAAAGCGTGGTTGTACCCTCACCTGGACCCTAAACCGTCCCCGTCCCCTAAACCTAAACCTAGCCCGAACCCTAACCCTAACCCTACCCCGAAGCCTGACCCTCACCCGTCCACTAATCCTAACACGTACACTCACGCTAACCCACGCGCTCACACGTACGCTCCCCCTAAAGCGTTGTCATACATTCACCTGGACCCTAAACCGTCCCTGTCCCCTAATCCTAACCCTAGCCCAAACCCTAACCCTAACTATTCCCCGAAGCCTGACCCCTACCCGTCCCCTAATCCTAACCCGTACGCTAAAGCTAACTTACGCCCTCACACGTACGCTCCCCCTAAAGCGTTCTCGTACCCTCACCTGGACACTAAACAGTCCCCATCCCCTAACTCTAACCCTAGCCCGAACCCTAACCCTAACGATTCCCCGAAGCCTGACACTCACCCGTCACCAAATCCTAATCCGTATGCTAACACTAACACGCGCCCTCACACGTACGCTCCATCTAAAGCGTTGTCGTACCCTCACCAGGACCCTAAACCGTTCCCGTCCCCTAGCCCTAACCCTAGCCAAAACCCTAAATCTTAAACTTCCGCGAAGCCTGACCCTCACCGTCCCCTAATCCTAACCCGTACGCAAACGCTAACCCACGCCCTCACACATACGCTCCCCCTAAAGCGTTGTCGTACCCTCAACTGTACCCTAAACCGTCCCCATCCCCTAAACCTAACCCTAGCCTGTCCCTGACCCTAACACTTCCCCGAAGCCTGACCCTCACCAGTCCCCTAATCCTAACCCGTACGCTGACACTAACATGCGCCCTCACACGTATGCTCCCCCTAAAGCTTTGTCGTACCCTCACGTGGACCCTAAACCGTCCCCGTCCCCTAACCCTAACCCTAGCCCAAACCCTAACCCTAACCCTTCCCCGAAGCCTGACCCTCACCCGTCCCCTAATCCTCACAAGTACGCTAACACTGACCCGCGCTCTCACAACTACGCTACCCCTAAAGCGTTGTCATACCCTCACCTGGACCCTCAACCGTCCCCGTACCCTAACCCTAACCCTAGGCCGAACCCTAACCCTAACCCTTCCACGAAGCCTGACCCTCACCCGTCCCCTAATCCTAACCCGTACGCTAACACTCACCCACGCCCTCACACGTACGCTCCCCCTAAAGCATTGTCGTACCCTCACCTGGACCCTAAACCGTCCCCGTCCCCTAACCCTAACCCTAGACTGAACCCTAACCCTAAACCTTCCCTGAATCCTGACCCTCACTCGTCCCCTAATCCTATCCCGTACGCTCACACTAACCCGCGCCCTCACACGTACGTTTCCCCTACAGCGTTGTCGTACCCTCACCTGGACCCTAAACCGTCCCCGTCCCCTAACCCTAACCCTAGCCCCAACCCTAACCCTAACCCTTCCCCGAAGCCTGACCCTCACCCGTACCCTAATCCTATCACGTACGCTAACACTAACCCAGGCCCTCACACCTACGCTCCCCCTAAAGCGTTGTCGTACCCTCACCTCGACCCTAAACCGTTCGCGTCCCCTAACCCTAACCCTAGCCCGAACCCTAACCCTTACGCTTCCCCGAAGCCTGACCCTCACCCGTCCCCTAATCCTAAAGCGTACGCAAACGCTAACCCATGCCCTCACACATACGCTCCCCCTAAAGCGTTTTCGTACCTTCACCTGGACCCTAAACCGTCCCTGACCCCTAAGCCTAACCCTAGACCGAACCCTAACCCTAAACCTTCCCCGAAACCTGACCCTCACCCGTCCCCTAATCCTAACCCGTACGCTAACGCTAACCCGCGCCCTCACACGTACGCTCCCCCTAAAGCGTTGTCGTACCCTCACCTGGACCCTAAACCGTCCCCGTCCCCTAACCCTAACCCTACCCCGAACCCTAACCCTAACCCTTCCCAGAAACCTGACCCTCACCCGTCCCCTAATCCTAACCCGTACGCTAACACTAACCCGCGCCCTCACACGTACGCTCCCCCTAATGCGTGGTTGTACCCTCACCTGGACCCTAAACCGTCCCTGTCCCCTAACCCTAACCCTAGCCCAAACCCTAACCCTAACTATTCCCCGAAGCCTGACCCCTACCCGTCCCCTAATCCTAACCCGTACGCTAAAGCTATCTTACGCCCTCACACGTACGCTCCCCCTAAAGCGTTCTCGTACCCTCACCTGGACACTAAACAGTCCCCGTTCCCTAACTCTAACCCTAGCCCGAACCCTAACCCTAACGATTCCCCGAAGCCTGACACTCACCCGTCACCAAATCCTAATCCGTATGCTAACACTAACACGCGCCCTCACACGTACGCTCCATCTAAAGCGTTGTCGTACCCTCACCAGGACCCTAAACCGTTCCCGTCCCCTAGCCCTAACCCTAGCCAAAACCCTAAATCTTAAACTTCCGCGAAGCCTGACCCTCACCGTCCCCTAATCCTAACCCGTACGCAAACGCTAACCCACGCCCTCACACATACGCTCCCCCTAAAGCGTTGTCGTACCCTCACCTGGACACTAAACAGTCCCCGTCCCCTAACTCTAACCCTAGCCCGAACCCTAACCCTAACGATTCCCCGAAGCCTGACACTCACCCGTCCCCAAATCCTAATCCGTATGCTAACACTAACACGCGCCCTCACACGTACGCTCCATCTAAAGCGTTGTCGTACCCTCACCTGGACCCTAACCCGTTCGCGTCCCCTAACCCTAACCCTAGCCCGAACCCTAACACTTACCCTTCCCCGAAGCCTGACCCTCACCCGTCCCCTAATCCTAACCCGTACGCAAACGCTAACCCATGCCCTCACACATACGCTCCCCCTAAAGCGTTGTCGTACCTTCACCTGGACCCTAAACCGTCCCCGACCCCTAAGCCTAACCCTAGACCGAACCCTAACCCTAAACCTTCCCCGAAACCTGACCCTCACCCGTCCCCTAATCCTAACCCGTACGCTAACGCTAACCCGCGCCCTCACACGTACGCTCCCCCTAAAGCGTTGTCGTACCCTCACCTGGACCCTAAACCGTCCCCGTCCCTTAACCCTAACCCTACCCCGAACCCTAACCCTAACCCTTCCCAGAAACCTGACCCTCACCCGTCCTCTAATCCTAACCTGTACGCTAACACTTACCCGCGCCCTCACACGTACACTCCCCCTAAAGTGTGGTTGTACCCTCACCTGGACCCTAAACCGTCCCCGTCCCCTAAACCTAAACCTAGCCCGAACCCTAACCCTAACCCTACCCCAAAGCCTGACCCTCACCCGTCCCCTAATCCTAACCTGTACGCTAACACTGACATGCGCCCTCACAAGTAGGCTACCCCTAAAGCGTTGTCATACCCTAACCTGGACCCTCAACCGTCCCAGTCCCCGTCCCCTAACCCTAGCCCAAACCCTAACCCTAACCCTTCCCCGAAGCCTGACCCTCACCCGTCCCCTAATCCTAACCCGTACGGTCACACTAACCTGCGCCCTAACACGAACGCTCCCCCTAAATCGTTGTCGTACCCTCACCTGGAACCTAAACCGTCCCGGGCCCCTAACCCTAATTCTACCCCGAACCCTAACCCTAACACTTCCGCGAATCCTGACTCTCACCCGTACCATAATCCTATCACGTACACTAACACTAACCCACGCCCTCACACGTATGCTCCCCCTAAAGCGTTGTTGTACCCTCACCTGGACCCTAAACCGTCCCCGTCCCCTAACACTAACCTTAGCCCGAACCCTAACCCTAACCCTTTCCCGAAGCCTGACCCTCACCCTTACCATAATCCTATCACGTACACTAACACTAACCCACGCCCTCACACGTACGCTCCCCCTAAAGCGTTGTCGTACCCTCACCTGTACCCTAAACCGTCCCCGTCCCCTAACCCTAACCCTAGCCCGAACCCTAACCCTAACACTTCCCCGAAGCCTGACCCTCCCCCGTCCCCTAATCCTAACCCGTACGCTGACAATAACACGCGCCCTCACACGTACGCTCCCCCTAAAGCTTTGTCGTCCCCTCACGTGGACCCTAAACCGTCGCCATCCCCTAACCCTAACCCTAGCCCGAACCGTAACCCTAACAATTCCCCGAAGCCTGAACCTCACCCATGCCCTAATCCTAACCCGTACGCTAACGCTAACCCGCGCCCTCACATGTACGCTCCCCCTAAAGCGTTGTCGTACCCTCACCTGGACCCTAAACCGTCCCCGTCCCCTAACCCTAACCCTAGCCCGAACCCTAACCCTAACACTTCCCCGAAGCCTGACCCTCCCCCGTCCCCTAATCCTAACCCGTACGCTAACGCTAACCCACGCCCTCACACGTACGCTCCCCCTAAAGCATTGTCGTAACCTCACCTGAACCCTAAACTGTCCCCGTCCGATAACCCTAACCCTAGCCGGAACCCTAACCCTAACCATTCCCCGAAGTCGGACCCTCACCTGTCCCCTAATCCTAACCCGCACGCTAACGCGAACCCGCGCCCTCACACGTAGGTTCCCCCTAAAGCGTTGTCGTACCCTCACCTGAACCCTAAACCATCCCCATCCCCTAACCGTAACCCTAGCCCAACCCTAACCCTAACCCTTCCCCGAATCCTGACCCAACCCGTCCCCTAATCCTAACCCGTAAGCTAACGCTAATCCACGCCCTCACACGTACGCTACACCTAAACCGTTGTTGTACCCTCAGCTGGACACTAAACCGTCCCCATACCCTAAACCTAACCCTAGCCCGAACCGTAACCCTAACACTTCCCTGAATCCTGACCCTCACCCGTCCCCTAATCTTAACACGTACGCTCACGCTAACCGGCACCCTGACACTTACGCTCTCCCTAAAGCGTTGTCGTACCCTCACCTGGAACCTAAACCGTCCCTGTCTCCTAACCCTAACCCTAGCCCAAACCCTAACCCTAACCCTTCCCCGAATCCTCACCCTCACCCGTTCCCTAATCCTAACCCGCACGCTAACGCTAACCCATGCCCTCACACGTATGCTCCCCCTAAAGCGTTGTCGTACCCTCACCTGGACCCTAAACTGTACCCGTCCCCTAACCCTAACCCTAGACCAAACCCTAATCCTAACCCTTCCCGAAGCCTGAACCTAACCCGTCCCCTAATCCTAACCCGCATGCTAACGCTAACCCGCGCCCTCACACGTACGCTCCCCCTAAAGCATTGTCGTACCCTCAGCTGTACCCTAAACCGTCCCCGTCCCCTAACCCTAACCCTAGACTGAACCCTAACCCTAACCCTTCCCCGAAGCCTGACCCTCACCCGTCCTCTAATCCTAACCCGTACGCTAACGCTAACCCATGCCCTCACATGTACGCTCCCCCTAAAGCGTTGACGTACCCTCACCTGGACACTAAACCGTCCCCGTCTCCTAACTCTAACCCTACCGCGAACCCTAACCCTAGCCCTTCTCCGAAGCCTGACTCTCACCCGTCGCCTAATCCTAGCCTGTACGCTCTCGCTAACCCGCGCCCTCACACATACGCTCCCCCTAAAGCATTGTCGTACCCTCACCTGGACCGTAAACCGTCCCTGTCCCCGTCACCTAACCCCAGCCCGAACCCTAACCCTAATACTTCCCCGAAGCCTGACTCTCACCCGTCCCCTAATCCTAACCCGCACGCTAACCCTAACCCGCGCCCTCACACGTACGCTCCCCCTAAAGCGTTGTCGTACCCTCACCTGGACCCTAAACCGTCCCCGTCCCCTAACCCTAACCCTAGCCCAAACCCTAACCCTAACAATTCTCCGAACTCTGACCCCTACCCGTCCCCTAATCCTAACCCGTACGCTAACGCTAACTTACGCCCTCACACGTACGCTCCACCTAAAGCGTTGTCGTACCCTCACCTGGACACTAAACTCTCCCCGTCCCCTAACTCTAACCCTAGCCCGAACCCTAACCCTAACGATTCCACGAAGCCTGACACTCACCTGTCCCCTAATCCTAATCCGTACGCTAACACTAACACGCGCCCTCACACGTACGCTCCATCTAAAGCGTTGTCGTACCCTCACCTCGACCCTAAACCGTCCCCGTCCCCTAACCCTAACCCTAGCCTGTCCCTAACCCTAACCCTTCCCCGAAGCCTAACCCTCACCCGTCCACTAATCCTAACACGTACACTCACGCTAACCCACGCGCTCACACGTACGCTCCCCCTAAAGCGTTGTCATACATTCACCTGGACCCTAAACCGTCCCTGTCCCCTAACCCTAACCCTAGCCCAAACCCTAACCCTAACTATTCCCCGAAGCCTGACACCTACCCGTCCCCTAATCCTAACCCGTACGCTAAAGCTAACTTACGCCCTCACACGTACGCTCCCCCTAAAGCGTTCTCGTACCCTCACCTGGACACTAAACAGTCCCCGTCCCCTAACTCTAACCCTAGCCCGAACCCTAACCCTAACGATTCCCCGAAGCCTGACACTCACCCGTCACCAAATCCTAATCCGTATGCTAACACTAACACGCGCCCTCACACGTACGCTCCATCTAAAGCGTTGTCGTACCCTCACCAGGACCCTAAACCGTTCCCGTCCCCTAGCCCTAACCCTAGCCAAAACCCTAAATCTTAAACTTCCGTGAAGCCTGACCCTCACCGTCCCCTAATCCTAACCCGTACGCAAACGCTAACCCACGCCCTCACACGTACGCTCCCCCTAAAGCGTTGTCGTACCCTCAACTGTACCCTAAACCGTCCCCATCCCCTAAACCTAACCCTAGCCTGTCCCTGACCCTAACACTTCCCCGAAGCCTGACCCTCACCAGTCCCCTAATCCTAACCCGTACGCTGACACTAACACGCGCCCTCACACGTATGCTCCCCCTAAAGCTTTGTCGTACCCTCACGTGGACCCTAAACCGTCCCCGTCCCCTAACCCTAACCCTAGCCCAAACCCTAACCCTAACCCTTCCCCGAAGCCTGACCCTCACCCGTCCCCTAATCCTCACAAGTACGCTAACACTGACCCGCGCTCTCACAACTACGCTACCCCTAAAGCGTTGTCATACCCTCACCTGGACCCTCAACCGTCCCCGTACCCTAACCCTAACCCTAGGCCGAACCCTAACCCTAACCCTTCCCCGAAGCCTGACCCTCACCCGTACCCTAATCCTATCACGTACGCTAACACTAACCCAGGCCCTCACACCTACGCTCCCCCTAAAGCGTTGTCATACCCTCACCTCGACCCTAAACCGTTCGCGTCCCCTAACCCTAACCCTAGCCCGAACCCTAACCCTTACCCTTCCCCGAAGCCTGACCCTCACCCGTCCCCTAATCCTAAAGCGTACGCAAACGCTAACCCATGCCCTCACACATACGCTCCCCCTAAAGCGTTTTCGTACCTTCACCTGGACCCTAAACCGTCCCTGACCCCTAAGCCTAACCCTAGACCGAACCCTAACCCTAAACTTTCCCCGAAACCTGACCCTCACCCGTCCCCTAATCCTAACCCGTACGCTAACGCTAACCCGCGCCCTCACACGTACGCTCCCCCTAAAGCGTTGTCGTACCCTCACCTGGACCCTAAACCGTCCCCGTCCCCTAACCCTAACCCTACCCCGAACCCTAACCCTAACCCTTCCCAGAAACCTGACCCTCACCCGTCCCCTAATCCTAACCCGTACGCTAACACTAACCCGCGCCCTCACACGTACGCTCCCCCTAATGCGTGGTTGTACCCTCACCTGGACCCTAAACCGTCCCCGTCACCTAAACCTAAACCTAGCCTGAACCCTAACCCTAACCCTACCCCGAAGCCTGACCCTCACCCGTCCACTAATCCTAACACGTACGCTCACGCTAACCCACACGCTCACACGTACGCTCCCCCTAAAGCGTTGTCATACATTCACCTGGACCCTAAACCGTCCCTGTCCCCTAACCCTAACCCTAGCCCAAACCCTAACCCTAACTATTCCCCGAAGCCTGACCCCTACCCGTCCCCTAATCCTAACCCGTACGCTAACGCTAACTTACGCCCCCACACGTACGCTCCCCCTAAAGCGTTGTCGTACCCTCACCTGGACACTAAACAGTCCCCGTCCCCTAACTCTAACCCTAGCCCGAACCCTAACCCTAACGATTCCCCGAAGCCTGACACTCACCCGTCCCCAAATCCTAATCCGTATGCTAACACTAACACGCGCCCTCACACGTACGCTCCATCTAAACCGTTGTCGTACCCTCACCTCGACCTTAAACCGTCCCGGTCCCCTTACCCTAACCCTAGCCCGAACCCTAACCCTAACCCTTCCCCGAAGCCTGACCCTCACCCGTACCCTAATCCTATCACGTACGCTAACACTAACCCAGGCCCTCACACCTACGCTCCCCCTAAAGCGTTGTCGTACCCTCACCTGGACCCTAACCCGTTCGCGTCCCCTAACCCTAACCCTAGCCCGAACCCTAACACTTACCCTTCCCCGAAGCCTGACCCTCACCCGTCCCCTAATCCTAACCCGTACGCAAACGCTAACCCATGCCCTCACACATACGCTCCCCCTAAAGCGTTGTCGTACCTTCACCTGGACCCTAAACCGTCCCCGACCCCTAAGCCTAACCCTAGACCGAACCCTAACCCTAAACCTTCCCCGAAACCTGACCCTCACCCATCCCCTAATCCTAACCCGTACGCTAACGCTAACCCGCGCCCTCACACGTACGCTCCCCCTAAAGCGTTGTCGTACCCTCACCTGGACCCTAAACCGTCCCCGTCCCTTAACCCTAACCCTACACCGAACCCTAACCCTAACCCTTCCCAGAAACCTGACCCTCACCCGTCCTCTAATCCTAACCTGTACGCTAACACTAACCCGCGCCCTCACACGTACGCTCCCCCTAAAGTGTGGTTGTACCCTCACCTGGACCCTAAACCGTCCCCATCCCCTAAACCTAAACCTAGCCCGAACCCTAACCCTAACCCTACCCCAAAGCCTGACCCTCACCCGTCCCCTAATCCTAACCTGTACGCTAACACTGACATGCGCCCTCACAAGTAGGCTACCCCTAAAGCGTTGTCATACCCTAACCTGGACCCTCAACCGTCCCAGTCCCCGTCCCCTAACCCTAGCCCAAACCCTAACCCTAACCCTTCCCCGAAGCCTGACCCTCACCCGTCCCCTAATCCTAACCCGTACGCTCACACTAACCTGCGCCCTAACACGTACGCTCCCCCTAAATCGTTGTCGTACCCTCACCTGGACCCTAAACCGTCCCGGGCCCCTAACCCTAATCCTACCCCGAACCCTAACCCTAACACTTCCGCGAATCCTGACTCTCACCCGTACCATAATCCTATCACGTACACTAACACTAACCCACGCCCTCACACGTATGCTCCCCCTAAAGCGTTGTTGTACCCTCACCTGGACCCTAAACCGTCCCCGTCCCCTAACACTAACCTTAGCCCGAACCCTAACCCTAACCCTTTCCCGAAGCCTGACCCTCACCCTTACCATAATCCTATCACGTACACTAACACTAACCCACGCCCTCACACGTACGCTCCCCCTAAAGCGTTGTCGTACCCTCACCTGTACCCTAAACCGTCCCCGTCCCCTAACCCTAACCCTAGCCCGAACCCTAACCCTAACACTTCCCCGAAGCCTGACCCTCCCCCGTCCCCTAATCCTAACCCGTACGCTGACAATAACACGCGCCCTCACACGTACGCTCCCCCTAAAGCTTTGTCGTACCCTCACGTTGACCCTAAACCGTCCCCGTCCCCTAACCCTAACCCTAGCCCGAACCCTAACCCTAACACTTCCCCGAAGCCTGACCCTCCCCCGTCCCCTAATCCTAACCCGTACGCTAACGCTAACCCACGCCCTCACACGTACGCTCCCCCTAAAGCATTGTCGTAACCTCACCTGAACCCTAAACTGTCCCCATCCGATAACCCTAACCCTAGCCGGAACCCTAACCCTAACCATTCCCCGAAGCCGGACCCTCACCCGTCCCCTAATCCTAACCCGCACGCTAACGCGAACCCGCGCCCTCACACGTAGGTTCCCCCTAAAGCGTTGTCGTACCCTCACCTGAACCCTAAACCATCCCCATCCCCTAACCGTAACCCTAGCCCAACCCTAACCCTAACCCTTCCCCGAATCCTGACCCAACCCGTCCCCTAATCCTAACCCGTACGCTAACGCTAATCCACGCCCTCACACGTACGCTACACCTAAACCGTTGTTGTACCCTCAGCTGGACACTAAACCGTCCCCATACCCTAAACCTAACCCTAGCCCGAACCGTAACCCTAACACTTCCCTGAATCCTGACCCTCACCCGTCCCCTAATCTTAACACGTACGCTCACGCTAACCGGCACCCTGACACTTACGCTCTCCCTAAAGCGTTGTCGTACCCTCACCTGGAACCTAAACCGTCCCTGTCTCCTAACCCTAACCCTAGCCCAAACCCTAACCCTAACCCTTCCCCGAATCCTCACCCTCACCCGTTCCCTAATCCTAACCCGCACGCTAACGCTAACCCATGCCCTCACACGTATGCTCCCCCTAAAGCGTTGTCGTACCCTCACCTGGACCCTAAACTGTACCCGTCCCCTAACCCTAACCCTAGACCGAACCCTAATCCTAACCCTTCCCGAAGCCTGAACCTAACCCGTCCCCTAATCCTAACCCGCATGCTAACGCTAACCCGCGCCCTCACACGTACGCTCCCCCTAAAGCATTGTCGTACCCTCAGCTGTACCCTAAACCGTCCCCGTCCCCTAACCCTAACCCTAGCCCGAACCCTAACCCTAACACTTCCCCGAAGCCTGACCCTCCCCCGTCCCCTAATCCTAACCCGTACGCTGACAATAACACGCGCCCTCACACGTACGCTCCCCCTAAAGCATTGTCGTACCCTCAGCTGTACCCTAAACCGTCCCCGTCCCCTAACCCTAACCCTAGACTGAACCCTAACCCTAACCCTTCCCCGAAGCCTGACCCTCACCCGTCCTCTAATCCTAACCCGTACGCTAACGCTAACCCATGCCCTCACATGTACGCTCCCCCTAAAGCGTTGACGTACCCTCACCTGGACACTAAACCGTCCCCGTCTCCTAACTCTAACCCTACCGCGAACCCTAACCCTAGCCCTTCTCCGAAGCCTGACTCTCACCCGTCGCCTAATCCTAGCCTGTACGCTCTCGCTAACCCGCGCCCTCACACGTACGCTCCCCCTAAAGCATTGTCGTACCCTCACCTGGACCGTAAACCGTCCCTGTCCCCGTCCCCTAACCCCAGCCCGAACCCTAACCCTAATACTTCCCCGAAGCCTGACTCTCACCCGTCCCCTAATCCTAACCCGCACGCTAACCCTAACCCGCGCCCTCACACGTACGCTCCCCCTAAAGCGTTGTCGTACCCTCACCTGGACCCTAAACCGTCCCCGTCCCCTAACCCTAACCCTACCTCGAACCCTAACCCTAACCCTTCCCAGAAACCTGACCCTCACCCGTCCCCTAATCCTAACCCGTACGCTAACACTAACCCGCGCCCTCACACGTACGCTCCCCCTAAAGCGTGGTTGTACCCTCACCTGGACCCTAAACCGTCTCCGTCCCCTAAACCTAAACCTAGCCCGAAACCTAACCCTAACCATACCCCGAAGCCTGACCCTCACCCGTCCACTAATCCTAACACGTACGCTCACGCTAACCCACGCCCTCACACGTACGCTCCCCCTAAAGCGTTGTCATACATTCACGTGGACCCTAAACCGTCCCCGTCCCCTAACTCTAACCCTAGCCCAAACCCTAACCCTAACAATTCCCCGAAGCCTGACCCCTACCCGTCCCCTAATCCTAACCCGTACGCTAACGCTAACTTACGCCCTCACACGTACGCTCCCCCTAAAGCGTTGTCGTACCCTCACCTGGACACTAAACTCTCGCCGTCCCCTAACTCTAACCCTAGCCCGAACCCTAACCCTAACGATTCCACGAAGCCTGACACTCACCTGTCCCCTAATCCTAATCCGTACGCTAACACTAACACGCGCCCTCACACGTACGCTCCATCTAAAGCGTTGTCGTACCCTCACCTCGACCCTAAACCGTCCCCGTCCCCTAACCCTAACCCTAGCCTGTCCCTAACCCTAACACTTCCCCGAAGCCTAACCCTCACCCGTCCCCTAATCCTAACCCGTACGCTGACACTAACACGCGCCCTCACACGTACGCTCCCCCTAAAGCTTTGTCGTACCCTCACGTGGACCCTAAACCGTCCCCATCCCCTAACCCTAACCCTAGCCCGAACCCTAACCCTAACAATTCCCCGAAACCTGACCCTCACCCGTCCCCTAATCCTAACAAGTACGGTAACACTAACCCACGCCGTCACAAGTACGCTCCCCCTAAAACGTTGTCAGACCCTCACCTGGACCCTCAACCGTCCCCGTCCCCTAACCCTAACCCTAGCCCGAACCCTAACCGTAACCCTTCCACGAAGCCTGACCCTCACCCGTCCCCTAATCCTAACCCGTACTCTAACACTAACCCGCGCCCTCACACGTACGCTCCCCGTAAACCGTTGTCGTACCCTCACCTGGACCCTAAACCGTTCCCGTCCCCTATCCCTAACCCTAGCCTGTCCCTAACCCTAACCCTTCCCAGAAGCCTGACCCTCACCCGTCCCCTAATCTTAAACCGTATGCTAACACTGACCCGCGCCCTCACACGTACGCTCGCCCTAAAGTGTTGTCGTACCCTCACCTGGACCCTAAACCATCCCCGTCCCCTAACCCTAACCCTAGCCCGAACCCTAACCCTAACACTTCCCCGAAGCGTGAGCCACACCCGTACCCTAATCCGATCACATATGCTAACACTAACCCACGCCCTCACACGTACGCTCCCCGTAAAGCGTTGTCGTACCCTAACCTGGACCCTAAACCGTCCCCTTCCCCTAACCCTAACCCTAGCCCGAACCCTATCCCTTACACTTCCCAGAAGCCTGACCCTCACCCATCCCCTAATCCTAACCCGTACGTTAACACTAACCTGCACCCTCACACATACGCTCTCCCTAAAGCGTTGTCGTACCCTCACGTGGACCCTAAACAGTCTCCAAACCGTAACCCTAACCCTAGCCAGAACCCTAACCCTAACCCTTCCCCGAAGCCTGACCCTCACACGTCCCCTAATCCTATCCCGTACGCTAACACTAACCCATGCCCTCACACGTACGCTCCCCGTAAACCGTTGTCGTACCCTCACCCGGACCCTAAACCGTCCCCGTCCCCTAACCCTAAGCCTAGCCCGAAGCCTAACCCTAACCCTTCCCCGAAGCCTTCCCCTCACCCGTCCTCTAATCCTAACCCGTACACTAACACTAACCCGTGGCCTTACACGTACGCTCCCCCTAAACCGTTGTCGTACCCTCACCTGGACCCTAAACCGTCCCTGTCCCCTAACCCTAACCCTAGCCCGAACACTAAACCTAACCCTTCCCCAAAGCCTTCCCCTCACCCGTCCCGTAATTCTAAGCCATACGCTAACACTAACCTGTGCCCTCACACGTACGCTCACCCGAAACCTTTGTTGTACCCTCACCTGGACTCTAAACCGTCCCCGTCCCAGTCCCCTAACCCTAACCCTAACACTTACCCAAAGCCTTACACTAACCCGTCCCCTCATCCTAACCTGTACGCTAACACTAAACCGTGCCCTCACACGTACACTCACCCTAAACCGTTGTCGTACCCTAACCTTTACCCGAAATGGTCCCCATCCCGACCCTAAACCTACCCCTACCCAAAGCCTTACCCTAACCCGTCCCGTAATCCTAACCCGTACCAAAACGATAACCCGTGCCCTCACACATACACTCACACTAAACCACTGTGGTACCCTAACCTGTACCCCAAACAGTCCCCGTCCCCTAACCCTAACCCTAGCCTGAACCATAACCCTAACCCTTCCCAGAAACCTGACCCTCACCCGTCCCCTAATCCTAACCCGTACGCTAACACTAACCCGCGCCCTCACACGTACGCTCCCCCTAAAGCGTGGTTGTACCCTCACCTGGACCCTAAACCGTCCCCGTCCCCTAAACCTAAACCTAGCCCGAACCCTAACCCTAACCCTACCCCGAAGCCTGACCCTCACCCGTCCACTAATCCTAACACGTACACTCACGCTAACCCACGCGCTCACACGTACGCTCCCCCTAAAGCATTGTCATACATTCACCTGGACCCTAAACCGTCCCTGTCCCCTAACCCTAACCCTAGCCCAAACCCTAACCCTAACTATTCCCCGAAGCCTGACACCTACCCGTCCCCTAATCCTAACCCGTACGCTAAAGCTAACTTACGCCCTCACACGTACGCTCCCCCTAAAGCGTTCTCGTACCCTCACCTGGACACTAAACAGTCCCCGTCCCCTAACTCTAACCCTAGCCCGAACCCTAACCCTAACGATTCCCCGAAGCCTGACACTCACCCGTCACCAAATCCTAATCCGTATGCTAACACTAACACGCGCCCTCACACGTACGCTCCATCTAAAGCGTTGTCGTACCCTCACCAGGACCCTAAACCGTTCCCGTCCCCTAGCCCTAACCCTAGCCAAAACCCTAAATCTTAAACTTCCGCGAAGCCTGACCCTCACCGTCCCCTAATCCTAACCCGTACGCAAACGCTAACCCACGCCCTCACACGTACGCTCCCCCTAAAGCGTTGTCGTACCCTCAACTGTACCCTAAACCGTCCCCATCCCCTAAACCTAACCCTAGCCTGTCCCTGACCCTAACACTTCCCCGAAGCCTGACCCTCACCAGTCCCCTAATCCTAACCCGTACGCTGACACTAACACGCGCCCTCACACGTATGCTCCCCCTAAAGCTTTGTCGTACCCTCACGTGGACCCTAAACCGTCCCCGTCCCCTAACCCTAACCCTAGCCCAAACCCTAACCCTAACCCTTCCCCGAAGCCTGACCCTCACCCGTCCCCTAATCCTCACAAGTACGCTAACACTGACCCGCGCTCTCACACGTACGCTACCCCTAAAGCGTTGTCATACCCTCACCTGGACCCTCAACCGTCCCCGTACCCTAACCCTAACCCTAGGCCGAACCCTAACCCTAACCCTTCCATGAAGCCTGACCCTCACCCGTCCCCTAATCCTAACCCGTACGCTAACACTCACCCACGCCCTCACACGTACGCTCCCCCTAAAGCATTGTCGTACCCTCACCTGGACCCTAAACCGACCCCGTCCCCTAACCCTAACCCTAGACTGAACCCTAACCCTAAACCTTCCCTGAATCCTGACCCTCACCCGTCCCCTAATCCTAACCCGTACGCTCACACTAACCCGCGCCCTCACACGTACGTTTCCCCTACAGCGTTGTCGTACCCTCACCTGGACCCTAAACCGTCCCCGTCCCCTAACCCTAACCCTAGCCCCAACCCTAACCCTAACCCTTCCCCGAAGCCTGACCCTCACCCGTACCCTAATCCTATCACGTACGCTAACACTAACCCAGGCCCTCACACCTACGCTCCCCCTAAAGCGTTGTCGTACCCTCACCTGGACCCTAAACCGTTCGCGTCCCCTAACCCTAACCCTAGCCCGAACCCTAACCCTTACCCTTCCCCGAAGCCTGACCCTCACCCGTCCCCTAATCCTAAAGCGTACGCAAACGCTAACCCATGCCCTCACACATACGCTCCCCCTAAAGCGTTTTCGTACCTTCACCTGGACCCTAAACCGTCCCTGACCCCTAAGCCTAACCCTAGACCGAACCCTAACCCTAAACCTTCCCCGAAACCTGACCCTCACCCGTCCCCTAATCCTAACCCGTACGCTAACGCTAACCCGCGCCCTCACACGTACGCTCCCCCTAAAGCGTTGTCGTACCCTCACCTGGACCCTAAACCGTCCCCGTCCCCTAACCCTAACCCTACCCCGAACCCTAACCCTTCCCAGAAACCTGACCCTCACCCGTCCCCTAATCCTAACCCGTAGGCTAACACTAACCCGCGCCCTCACACGTACGCTCCCCCTAATGCGTGGTTGTACCCTCACCTGGACCCTAAACCGTCCCCGTCCCCTAAACCTAAACCTAGCCTGAACCCTAACCCTAACCCTACCCCAAAGCCTGACCCTCACCCGTCCACTAATCCTAACACGTACGCTCACGCTAACCCACGCGCTCACACGTACGCTCCCCCTAAAGCGTTGTCATACATTCACCTGGACCCTAAACCGTCCCTGTCCCCTAACCCTAACCCTAGCCCAAACCCTAACCCTAACTATTCCCCGAAGCCTGACCCCTACCCGTCCCCTAATCCTAACCCGTACGCTCACACTAACCTGCGCCCTAACACGTACGCTCCCCCTAAATCGTTGTCGTACCCTCACCTGGACCCTAAACCGTCCCGGGCCCCAACCCTAATCCTACCCCGAACCCTAACCCTAACACTTCCGCGAATCCTGACTCTCACCCGTACCATAATCCTATCACGTACACTAACACTAACCCACGCCCTCACACGTATGCTCCCCCTAAAGCGTTGTTGTACCCTCACCTGGACCCTAAACCGTCCCCGTCCCCTAACACTAACCTTAGCCCGAACCCTAACCCTAACCCTTTCCCGAAGCCTGACCCTCACCCTTACCATAATCCTATCACGTACACTAACACTAACCCACGCCCTCACACGTACGCTCCCCCTAAAGCGTTGTCGTACCCTCAGCTGTACCCTAAACCGTCCGCGTCCCCTAACCCTAACCCTAGCCCGAACCCTAACCCTAACACTTCCCCGAAGCCTGACCCTCCCCCATCCCCTAATCCTAACCCGTACGCTGACAATAACACGCGCCCTCACACGTACGCTCCCCCTAAAGCTTTGTCGTACCCTCACGTGGACCCTAAACCGTCGCCATCCCCTAACCCTAACCCTAGCCCGAACCGTAACCCTAACAATTCCCCGAAGCCTGAACCTCACCCATGCCCTAATCCTAACCCGTACGCTAACGCTAACCCGCGCCCTCACATGTACGCTCCCCCTAAAGCGTTGTCGTACCCTCACCTGGATCCTAAACCGTCCCCGTCCCCTAACCCTAACCCTAGCCCGAACCCTAACCCTAACACTTCCCCGAAGCCTGACCCTCTCCCGTCCCCTAATCCTAACCCGTACGCTAACGCTAACCCACGCCCTCACACGTACGCTCCCCCTAAAGCGTTGTCGTAACCTCACCTGAACCCTAAACTGTCCCCGTCCGATAACCCTAACCCTAGCCGGAACCCTAACCCTAACCATTCCCCGAAGCCGGACCCTCACCCGTCCCCTAATCCTAACCCGCACGCTAACGCGAACCCGCGCCCTCACACGTAGGTTCCCCCTAAAGCGTTGTCGTACCCTCACCTGAACCCTAAACCATCCCCATCCCCTAACCGTAACCCTAGCCCAACCCTAACCCTAACCCTTCCCCGAATCCTGACCCAACCCGTCCCCTAATCCTAACCCGTACGCTAACGCTAATCCACGCCCTCACACGTACGCTACACCTAAACCGTTGTTGTACCCTCAGCTGGACACTAAACCGTCCCCATACCCTAAACCTAACCCTAGCCCGAACCGTAACCCTAACACTTCCCTGAATCCTGACCCTCACCCGTCCCCTAATCTTAACACGTACGCTCACGCTAACCGGCACCCTGACACTTACGCTCTCCCTAAAGCGTTGTCGTACCCTCACCTGGACCCTAAACCGTCCCCGTCCCCTAACCCTAACCCTACCCCGAACCCTAACCCTAACCCTTCCCAGAAACCTGACCCTCACCCGTCCCCTAATCCTAACCCGCATGCTAACGCTAACCCGCGCCCTCACACGTACGCTCCCCCTAAAGCATTGTCGTACCCTCAGCTGTACCCTAAACCGTCCCCGTCCCCTAACCCTAACCCTAGACTGAACCCTAACCCTAACCCTTCCCCGAAGCCTGACCCTCACCCGTCCTCTAATCCTAACCCGTACGCTAACGCTAACCCATGCCCTCACATGTACGCTCCCCCTAAAGCGTTGACGAACCCTCACCTGGACACTAAACCGTCCCCGTCTCCTAACTCTAACCCTACCGCGAACCCTAACCCTAGCCCTTCTCCGAAGCCTGATTCTCACCCGTCGCCTAATCCTAGCCTGTACGCTCTCGCTAACCCGCGCCCTCACACGTACGCTCCCCCTAAAGCATTGTCGTACCCTCACCTGGACCCTAAACCGTCCCTGTCCCCGTCCCCTAACCCCAGCCCGAACCCTAACCCTAATACTTCCCCGAAGCCTGACTCTCACTCGTCCCCTAATCCTAACCAGCACGCTAACCCTAACCTGCGCCCTCACACGTACGCTCCCCCTAAAGCGTTGTCGTACCCTCACCTGGACCCTAAACCGTCCCCGTCCCCTAACCCTAACCCTACCCCGAACCCTAACCCTAACCCTTCCCAGAAACCTGACCCTCACCCGTCCCCTAATCCTAACCCGTACGCTAACACTAACCCGCGCCCTCACACGTACGCTCCCCCTAAAGCGTGGTTGTACCCTCACCTGGACCCTAAACCGTCTCCGTCCCCTAAACCTAAACCTAGCCCGAACCCTAACCCTAACCATACCCCGAAGCCTGACCCTCACCCGTCCACTAATCCTAACACGTACGCTCACGCTAACCTACGCCCTCACACGTACGCTCCCCCTAAAGCGTTGTCATACATTCACGTGGACCCTAAACCGTCCCCGTCCCCTAACCCTAACCCTAGCCCAAACCCTAACCCTAACAATTCCCCGAAGCCTGACCCCTACCCGTCCCCTAATCCTAACCCGTACGCTAACGCTAACTTACGCCCTCACACGTACGCTCCCCCTAAAGCGTTGTCGTACCCTCACCTGGACACTAAACTCTCCCCGTCCCCTAACTCTAACCCTAGCCCGAACCCTAACCCTAACGATTCCACGAAGCCTGACACTCACCCGTCCCCTAATCCTAATCCGTACGCTAACACTAACACGCGCCCTCACACGTACGCTCCATCTAAAGCGTTGTCGTACCCTCACCTCGACCCTAAACCGTCCCCGTCCCCTAACCCTAACCCTAGCCTGTCCCTAACCCTAACCCTTCCCCGAAGCCTAACCCTCACCCGTCCCCTAATCCTAACCCGTACGCTGACACTAACACGCGCCCTCACACGTACGCTCCCCCTAAAGCTTTGTCGTACCCTCACGTGGACCCTAAACCGTCCCCATCCCCTAACCCTAACCCTAGCCCGAACCCTAACCCTAACAATTCCCCGAAGCCTGAACCTCACCCATGCCCTAATCCTAACCCGTACCCTAACGCTAACCCGCGCCCTCACATGTACGCTCCCCCTAAAACGTTCTCGTACCCTCACCTGGACCCTAAACCGTCCCCGTCCCCTAACCCTAACCCTAGCCCGAACCCTAACACTAACCATTCCCCGAAGCCTGACCCTCACCCGTCCCCTAATCCTAACAAGTACGGTAACACTAACCCACGCCGTCACAAGTACGCACCCCCTAAAACGTTGTCAGACCCTCACCTGGACCCTCAACCGTCCCCGTCCCCTAACCCTAACCCTAGCCCGAACCCTAACCGTAACCCTTCCACGAAGCCTGACCCTCACCCGTCCCCTAATCCTAACCCGTACTCTAACACTAACCCGCGCCCTCACACGTACGCTCCCCGTAAACCGTTGTCGTACCCTCACCTGGACCCTAAACCGTTCCCGTCCCCTATCCCTAACCCTAGCCTGTCCCTAACCCTAACCCTTCCCAGAAGCCTGACCCTCACCCGTCCCCTAATCTTAAACCGTACGCTAACACTGACCCGCGCCCTCACACGTACGCTCCCCCTAAAGTGTTGTCGTACCCTCACCTGGACCCTAAACCATCCCCGTCCCCTAACCCTAACCCTAGCCCGAACCCTAACCCTAACACTTCCCCGAAGCGTGAGCCACACCCGTACCCTAATCCGATCACATATGCTAACACTAACCCACGCCCTCACACGTACGCTCCCCCTAAAGCGTTGTCGTACCCTAACCTGGACCCTAAACCGTCCCCTTCCCCTAACCCTAACCCTAGCCCGAACCCTATCCCTTACACTTCCCAGAAGCCTGACCCTCACCCATCCCCTAATCCTAACCCGTACGTTAACACTAACCTGCACCCTCACACATACGCTCTCCCTAAAGCGTTGTCGTACCCTCACGTGGACCCTAAACAGTCTCCAAACCGTAACCCTAACCCTAGCCAGAACCCTAACCCTAACCCTTCCCCAAAGCCTGACCCTCACACGTCCCCTAATCCTATCCCGTACGCTAACACTAACCCATGCCCTCACACGTACGCTCCCCGTAAACCGTTGTCGTACCCTCACCCGGACCCTAAACCGTCCCCGTCCCCTAACCCTAAGCCTAGCCCGAACCCTAACCCTAACCCTTCCCCGAAGCCTTCCCCTCACCCGTCCTCTAATCCTAACCCGTACACTAACACTAACCCGTGGCCTTACACGTACGCTCCCCCTAAACCGTTGTCGTACCCTCACCTGGACCCTAAACCGTCTCTGTCCCCTAACCCTAACCCTAGCCCGAACAC
Organism: Leucopleurus acutus; assembly: GCF_964270905.1. Taxonomy (NCBI): domain Eukaryota; kingdom Metazoa; phylum Chordata; class Mammalia; order Artiodactyla; family Delphinidae; genus Leucopleurus; species Leucopleurus acutus. The sequence continues at coordinate 800,768 of NW_028139195.1, forward strand.
TAAACCTAACCCTTCCCCAAAGCCTTCCCCTCACCCGTCCCGTAATTCTAAGCCATACGCTAACACTAACCTGTGCCCTCACACGTACGCTCACCCGAAACCTTTGTTGTACCCTCACCTGGACTCTAAACCGTCCCCGTCCCAGTCCCCTAACCCTAACCCTAACACTTACCCAAAGCCTTACACTAACCCGTCCCCTCATCCTAACCTGTACGCTAACACCAAACCATGCCCTCACACGTACACTCACCCTAAACCGTTGTCGTACCCTAACCTTTCCCCGAAATGGTCCCCATCCCGACCCTAAACCTACCCCTACCCAAAGCCTTACCCTAACCCGTCCCCTAATCCTAACCCGTACCAAAACGATAACCCGTGCCCTCACACATACACTCACACTAACCCACTGTGGTACCCTAACCTGTACCCCAAACAGTCCCCGTCCCCTAACCCTAACCCTAGCCCGAACCATAACCCTAACCCTTCCCCGAAGCCTGACCCTCACCCGTCCCCTAACCCTACCCGTACGCTAACACTAACCCATGTCCTCACACGTACGCTCCCCCTAAACCGTTGTCATACCCTCACCTGGACCCTAAACAGTCCCCGTCCCCATAACCCTAACCCTAACTCTTACCTAAAGCCTTACCCTAACCCGTCCGCTAATCCTAACTTGTATGCCAACACTATCCCATGCCCTCACACGTACGCTCACCCTAAACCGTTGTCGTACCCTAACCTGTCCACTAAAATGTCCCCGTCCCCTAACCCTAACCCTAACCCTAACCCTTACCCTTACCCTAAGCCTTACCCTAACCCGTCCCCTAATCCTAACCCGTACGCTCACAATATCCTTTGCCCTCACATGTACACTCACCCTAAACCGTTGTCATACCCTAACCTGTCCACTAAACCGTCTCCGTCCCCTAACCCTAAGCCTAACCTAACCCAAACCCTTACCCAGAGTCTTACCATAACCAGTCCCCTAATCCTAACCCGTACGCTAACCCTAACCCGTGCCCTCACACGTACGCTCACCCTAAACCGTTTTCATACCCTCACCTGTCCCCTAAACCGTCTCCGTCCCCTAACCCTAACCCTAACCCTAACCCTTACCCGAAGACTTACCCTAACCTGTCCCCTAATCCTAACCCGTAAGCTAACACTAACCCGTGCCCTCACACATACGCTCATCCTAAACCGTTGTTGTACCCTAACCTGTCCTGTAAACCATCCCCATCCCCTTACCCTAACCCTAAAACTAACACTAACCCTTACCCGAAGCCTTATGCTAACCCGTCCACAAATCCTAACCGGTACGCTAACACTAACCTGTGCCCTCACACGTACGCTCACCCTAAACCGTTGTCGTACAGTAACCTGTCCCCTAACCCGTCCCCTAATCCTAACCCTAACCCTAACCCTTACACGAAGCCTTGCAGTAACCCGATCCCTAAACCTAACCCGTATGCTAACACTAAACCGTGCCCTTACACGTACGCTCACCCTAAACCTTTGTTGTACCCTAACCTGTCCCTTAAACCGTCCCCATGCCCGTCCACTAACACTAACCTTAACCCTAAACCTAACCCTTACCCGAAGCCTTACCCTAACCCGTCCCCTAATCCTAACCCATACGCTAACACTAACCCGTGCCCTCACACGTAAGCTCACCATAAACCGTTGTCGTACCCTAACCTGTCCCCTAAACCGTCCCCATTCCCTAACCCTAAACCTAACCCTAAACCTAACCCTTACCTTAAGCCTTACCGTAACCCGTCCCCTAATCCTAACCCATACGCTAACATTAACGGGCGCCGTCACACGTACGCTCACCCTAAAACCTTGTCGTACCCTAACCTGTCCCCTAAACCGTCCCCGTCACCTAACCCTAACCCTAAACCTAACCCTTACCCAAAACCTTACACTAACCCGTCCCCTAATCCTAACCCGTATGCTAACACTAACCTGTGGCCTCAAACGTATGCTCACCCTAAAGCGCTGTCATACCCTAACCTGTCCCCTAAACCGTCCCTATCCCATAACCCTAACCCTAACCCTAACCCTAACCCTAAACTTACCCGAAGCCTTACCTTAAACCATCCCCTAATCCTAACCCAGATGCTAACACTAACCCGTACCCTCACACGTACGCTCACCCTAAACCGTTGTCGTACCCTAACCTGTCCCCTAAACCATCCCCATCGCCTAACCCTAACCTTAACACTAACCCTAACCCTAAACCTTAAACAAAGCCTCACCCTAACCCGTCCCTTAATCCTAACCCGTACGCTAACACTAACCCATGCCCTCACATGTACGCTCACTCTAAACAGTTGTCGTACCCTAACCTGTCCCCGAAATGGTCCCCATCCCCTGACGCTAAACCTACCCCTACCCAAAGCCTTACCCTAACCCGTCCCCTAATCCTAACCCGTACCAAAACGATAACCCGTGCCCTCACACATACACTCACACTAAACCTCTGTGGTACCCTAACCTGTCCCCTAAACCGAACCCGTCCCCTAACCCTAACCCTAACCCTAACCCTTACCCAAAGCCTTACCCTAATCCGTCCCCAAATCCTAACCCATATGCTAACACTAACTCGTGCCCTCACACGTACGCTCACCCTAAAATATTTTCGTACCCTAACCTGTCCCCTATACCGTCCCCGTCCCCTACACTAACCCTAACCCTGACACTTATCCGAAGCCTTACCCTAACCCGTCCCCTAATCCTAAGCCTTACGCTAACACTACCCCATGCCCTCACACGGATGCTCACTCTAAACAGTTGTCGTACCCTTACCTGTCCCCTAAACAGTCCCCATCCCCTAACCCCATCCCTAATTCTAACACTTACCCGAAGCCTACCCTCACCCATCCCCTAATCCTAAGCCGTACGCTAACACTACCCCGTGCCCTCACACGGACGCTCACCCTAAACAGTTGTCGTACCCTTACCTGTCCCCTAAACAGTCCTCATCCCCTAACCCCATCCCTAATTCTAACACTTACCCGAAGCCTTACCCTAACCCAACCCCTAATCCAAACCCGTACGCTAACACTAACCCGTGCCCTCACACGTACGCTCACCCTAAACCGTTGTCATACCCTAAACTGTCCCCTAAACCGTCACCATCCCCTAACCCTAACACTAACCCTAACACTAACCCTAACCCTTACCCACAGCCTTACGCTAACCCATCCCCTAATCCTAACCCGTACGCTAACACTAACCCGTGCCCTCACAGGTACGCTCACCCTAAACCGTTGTCATACCCTAACCTGTCCCTTAAACCGTCCCCGTCCCCTAACCCTAACCATAACCCTAACCCTAACCGTAACCCATACCCAAAGCGTTACTCTATCCCGTCCCCTAATCCTAACCCGTACGCTAACACTAACCCATGCCCTCAGACGTACGCTCTCCCTAAACCGTTGTCGTACCCTAACCTGTCCCCTAAACCGTCCCTGTCTCCTAACCCTAACCCTAATCCTAACCCTAACCCTTACGGGAAACCTTACCCTAACCCGTCCCCTAATCCTAACCCGTACACTAACACTAACCCGTGCCCTCACACGTACGCTCACCCTGAACCGTTGTTGTACCCTAACCTGTCCCCTAAACTGTCCCTGTCGCCTAACCCTAACCCATACCCAAAGCCTTACCCTAACCCGTCCCCTAATCCTAACCCGTACGCTAACACTAACCCATGCCCTCATACGTACGGTCACCCTAAACCGTTGTCGTACCCTAACCTGTCCCCTAAACCGTCCCCATCCCCTAACCCTAACCTTAACCCTAAACCTAACCCTAACACTTACCCGAAACGTTACACTAACCCGTCCCCTATTCCTAACACGTACGCTAACACTATCCCATGCCCTCACGCGTACGCTCACCCTAAACCGTTGTCGTACCCTACCCAGTCCCCTAAACCGTCCCCGTCCCTTAACCCTAACCCTAATCCTCACCCTAACTGAACCCCTAATCCTAACCCATACGTTAACACTAACTCATGCCCTCACACGTACGCTCACCCTAAACTGTTTTCATACACTTACCTGTACCCTAAACCGTCCTGGTCCCCTAACCCTAACCTTAACCCTAACCCTAACACTTATCCGAAGCCTTACTCTAACTCGTCCCATAATCCTAACCCGTACGCTAACACTAACCTGTGCCCTCACACGTATGCTGACCCTAAACCGTTGTCGTACACTAACCTGTCCCCTATACCATCCTCGTCCCCTAACCCTAACCCTAACACTAACCCTAACCCTTACCCGAACCCTTACCTTAACCCATCCCCTAATGCTAACCCATACGCTAACACTAACCCATACCCTAACACGTACGCTCACCCTAAACCGTTGTCGTACCCTACCGTGTCCCCTAAACCATCCCAGTCCCCTAACCCTAACCCTAACCCTTACCCAAAGCCTTACACGAACCCGTCCCATAATCCTAACCCGTACGCTAACACCAACCCGTGCCCTCACACGTACGCTCACCCTAAACCATTATCGTACCCTAACCTGTCCAGTAAACCGTCCCCATCCCCTAACCCTAACCTTAACCCTAAACCTAACCCTAATACTTACCCGAAACGTTACACTAACCCGTCCCCTATTCCTAACACGTACGCTAACACTATCCCATGCCCTCACACGTACGCTCACCCTAAACCGTTGTCGTACCCTACCCTGTCCCCTAAACCGTCCCCGTCCCTTAACCCTAACCCTAATCCTCAACCTAACTGAACCCCTAATCCTAACCCATACGTTAACACTAACTCATGCCCTCACACGTACGCTCACCCTAAACTGTTTGCCTACACTTACCTGTACCCTAAACCGTCCCGGTCCCCTAACCTTAACCCTAACCCTAACCTTAACACTTATCCGAAGCCTTACTCTAACCCGTCCCATAATCCTAACCCGTACGCTAACACTAACCTGTGCCCTCACACGTATGCTGACCATAAACCGTTGTCGTACACTAACCTGTCCCCTATACCATCCTCGTCCCCTAACCCTAACCCTAACCCTAACCTTAACACTTATCCGAAGCCTTACTCTAACCCGTCCCATAATTTAACCCGTACACCCATACTAACCTGTGCCCTCACACGTATGCTGACCCTAAACCGTTTTCGTACACTAACCTGTCCTCTATACCATCCCCGTCCCCTAACCCTAACCCTAACCCTAACACTTACCCGAACCCTTACCTTAACCCGTCCCCTAATGCTAACCCGTACGCTAACACTAACCCATACCCTAACACGTACGCTCACCCTAAACCGTTGTCATACCCTACCGTGTCCCCTAAACCATCCCAGTCCCCTAACCCTAACCCTAACCCTAACACTTACCCGCAGCCTTACACGAACCTGTCCCATAATCCTAACCCGTACGCTAACACCAACCCGTGCCCTCACACGTACGCTCACCCTAAAACATTATCGTACACTAACCAGTCACCTAAACCATCCCCGTCCCCTAACCCTAACCCTAAGCCTTATCAGAAGCCTTACCCTAACCAGTCCCCTAATAACAAACCGTACGCTAACACTAACCTGTGTCCTGACACGTACACTCACCCTAAACCGTTGTCGTACCCTAACCAGTCCCCTAAACCGTCTCCGTCCCCTAACACTAACCCTAACCCAAAGCCTTAACCTTACCCGTCCCCTCATCCTAACTCGTACGCTAACACTAACACGTGCCCTCTCACTTATGCTCACCCTAAACCACTGTCATACCCGAACCTGTCCCCTAAAACGTCCCCGTCCCATAACCCTAACCCTAACACTTACCCAAAGCCTTACCCTAACCCGTCCCCTAATCCTAAACCGTACGCTAACACTAACCCATGCCCTGAGACGTACTCTCACCCTAAACCGTTGTCATACACTATCCTGTACCCTAAACCGTCCCCGTCCCCTAACCCTAACCCTAAACCTAACACTTACCCGAAGCCTTACCCTAACCCGTCCCCTAATCCTAACCCATACGCTAACACTAACCCGTGCGCTCACACGTACGCTCACCCTAAACCGTTGTTGTACACTAACCTGTCCCCTAAACCGTCCCTGTCCCCTAACCCTAACCTTAACACTCACCCTAACCCTAACCCTTAAATGAAGCCTTACCCTAACCCGTCCCCTAATCCTAACCCGTACGCTAACACTAACCCATTCTCTCACACGTACGCTCAACCTAAACCGTTGTCGGACCCTAGCCTATCCCCTAAACCGTCCCCGTCCCCTAACCGTAACCTTAACACTAACCCTAACCCTAATCCTTAACCGAAGCCTTACCCTAACCCGTCCCCTAATCCTAAGCCGTACGCTAATATTAACCCCTGCCCTCACATGTACGCTCACCCTAAACCGTTGGCGTATGCTATCCTGTCCCCTAAACCATCCCCATCCCCTAACCCTAACCCTAACCCTTACCCGAAGCCTTATCCTAACCCGTCACCTAATCCTAACCCGTACGCTAACACTAACCCATACCCTCACACGTACGCTCACCCTAAAACGTTGTCGTACCCTAACCTGTCCTCTAAACTGTCCCCGTCCCCTAACCCTAACCCTAAACCTAACCCTTACCTGAAGCCTTACCCTAACCCGTCCCCTAATCCTAACCCGAACGCTAACACTATCCCGTGTCCTCATGCGTACGCTCACCCTAAACCGTTGTCGTTACCTAACCGGTCCCCTAAACCGTCCCCGTCCCCTAACCCTAACCCTAATCCTAACCCTAACTCTAACCCTAATCCTAACCCATACGCTAACACTAACTTGTGCCATAACACGTACGCTCACCCTAAACCGTTTTCATACCCTAACCTGAACCCTAAACCGTCCCCGTCCCCTAACCCTAACCTTAACACTAACCCTAACCCTTACCCAAACCTTACCCTAACCCGTTCCCTAATCCTAACCCATACGCTAACACTAACCCGTGCCCTCACACGTACGCTCACCCTAAACCGTTGTCGTACCCTACCTTGTCCCCTAAACCATCCCTGATCCCTAACCCTAACCCTAATCCTAAACCTTACCCAAAGCCTTACCCTAACCCGTCCCCTAATCCTAATCCGTACGCTAACACTAACCCATGCTCTTACACATACGCTCACCCTGAACCATTGTCATACCCTAACCTGTCCCCTAAACCGTCCCCGTCCCCTAACCCTAACCCTAACTCTAACCCTAACCCTAACCCTTACCCGAAGCCTTACACTAACCCGTCCCCTAATCCTAAACCATACGCTAACACTAACTTGTGCCCTCACATGTACGCTCACCCTAAACCGTTATCATACCCTAACCTGACCCCTAAAGCGTCCCCGTCCCCCAACCCTAACCCTAACCCTAAACCCTCCCCATCCCCTAACCCTAACCCTAACCCTAACCCTAACCCTTACCCGAAGCCTTATCCTAACCCGTCACCTAATCCTAACCCATACACTAACACTAACCCGTGCCCTCACACGTATGCTCACCCTAAACCGTTGTCGTACCCTAACCTGTCCCATAAACCATCCCCGTCCCCTAACCCTAACCCTAACCCTTACCCAAAGACGTAACCTAACACGTCCACTAATCCTAACCCTTACGCTAACACTAAACCGTGCCCTCATGCGTGCGCTCACCCTAAACCATTGTCATACCCTAACCTGTCCCCTAAACCATCCCCGTCCCCTAACCCTAACACTTACCCTAAGTCTTACCCTAAACCGTCCCCTATTGCTAACCCGTACGCTAACACTAATCCGTGCCCTCACACGTACACTCACCCTAAACCGTTGGCGTACACTAACCTGTCCCCTTAACCATCCCCGTCCCCTAACCCTCACCATAACCCTCACCATAACCCTAACCTTAACCCATACCCAAAGCCTTACTCTATCCCGTCCCCTAATCCTAACCCGTACGCTAACGCTAACCCATGCCCTCAGATGTACGCTCACCCTAAACCGTTGTCGTACCCTAACCTGTCCCCTAAACTGTCCCCGTCCCCTAACCCTAACCCTGAACCTAACCCTAACACTTACCCGAAGCCTTACCCTAACCCGTCCCCTTATCCTAACCCGTACGCTAAGACTAACCCGTTCCCTCACACGTACGCCTACCCTAAACCATTGTCGTACCCACACCTGTTCCCTAAACAGTCCCCATCCCCTAATACTAACACTAACCCTAACCCGAAGCCTTACCCTAACCCATCGCCTAATCCTAACCCGTAGGCTATCACTAACCCCTGCCTTCACATGTACGCTCACCCTAAACCGTTGTCGTACCCTAACCTGTACCCGAAACCGTCCCCGTCCCCTAACCCTAACCCTAACCCTTACCCAAAGCCTTACCCTAACCCGTCCCCTAATCCTAACCCGTAAGCTAACACTAACCCGTGCCCTCAAACGTACCCTCACCCTAAACCGTTGTCGTACGCTAACCTGTCCCCTAAACCGTCCCCGTCCCCTAACACTAACCCTAATCCTATTCCTAACTCGTCCCCTAATCCTAACCCATATGTTAACACCAACTCGTGCCCTCACACGTATACTCACCCTAAACCGTTTTCATACCCTAACCTGTACCCTAAACCATCCCCGACCCCTAACCCTAACCCTAACCTTAACCCTTACCTGAAGCCTTACCCTAAACCATCCCCTAATCCTAATCCATACGCTAACACGAACCTGTGCCCTCACACGTACGCTCACCCTAAAACGTTGTCGTACCGTAACCTGTCCCCTAAACCGTCCCCGTCCCCTAACCCTAAACCTAACCCTAACCCTTACCCGAATCCTTACCCTAAACCATCCACAAATCCTAACCCGTATGCTAACACTAACCCGTGCCCTTACACGTACGCTCACCCTAAACCGTTGACTTACCCTAACCTGTCCCCTAAACCATCCCCGTCCCCTAACCCTAACACTAACCCTAACCCGTCCGCTAATGCTAATCCATACGCTAACACTAACCTGTGCTCTCAGACGTACGCTCACCCTAAACCGTTGTTGTACCCTACCCTGTCCCCTAAACCATCCCCGTCCCCTAACCCTAACCCTAACCCTAAACCTTACCCGAAGCCTTAATCTAACCCGTCCCCTAATCCTAACCTGTATGCCAGCACTAACCCATGCCCTCACACTTACGCTCACCCTAAACCATTGTCGTACCCTAACCTGTCCCCTAAACCGTCCCCATCCCCTAACCCTAACCCTAACCCTTACCAGAAGTCTTACCCTAACCCGTACCCTAATCCCAAACCGTACTCTAACACTAACCTTTGCCCTCACACGTACGCTCACCACAGACCGTTGTCGTACCCTAACCTGTCTCTTAAACCATCCCCGTCCCCTAACCAACCCTAACCTGAAGCCTTAACATAACCCGTCCCCTAATCCTAACCCATACGCTAACACTAACCCGTGCCCTCACACGTACGCTCACCCTAAACCGTTGTCGTACCCTAACATGTCCCCTAACTGTCCCCATCCCCGTCCCCTAATCCTAACCCTAACCCTAACACTTACCCGAAGCCTTACCCTAACCCGTGCCCTAATCCTAACCCGTACGCTAAGACTAACCTGTGCCCTCACACGTACGCTTACCCTATACCACTGTCGTACCCTAACCTGTTTCCTAAACGTTCCCTTCCCCTAACCCTAACACTAACCCTTACCCGAAAACTTACCCTAACCCGTCCGCTAATCCTAACCCGTACGCTAACACTAACCCATGCCCTCACACGTACGCTCAACCTAAAACATTGTCGTACCCTAACCTGTCCCCTAAACCGTCCGCATCCAATAACCCTAACCCTAACCCTAACCCTAACCCTAACCGTTACCCGAAGCCTTACCCTAACCCATCCCCTAATCCTAACCCGTTTGCTAACACTAACCCGTGCCATCACACGTACACTCACGCTAAACTGTTGGCGTACCCTAACCTGTCCCCTAAACCGTCCCGTCCCCTAACCCTAACCATAACCCTAACCCTAACCCTTACCCGAAGCCTTACACGAACCCGTCCCATAATCCTAACCCGTACGCTAACACCAACCCGTGCCCTCACACGTATGCTCACCCTAAACCATTATCGTACCCTAACCTGTCCCGTAACCGTCCCCATCCCGTAACCCTAGCCCTAACCCTAAACCTAACCCTAACACTTACCCGAAAGCTTACCCTAACCTGTCCCCTAATCCTAACACGTACGCTAACACTATCCCATGCCCTCACACGTATGCTCACCCTAAACCGTTGTCGTACCCTACCCTGTCCCCTAAACCGTCCCCGTCCCTTAACCCTAACCCTAATCCTCAACCTAACTGAACCCCTAATCCTAACCCATACGTTAACACTAACTCATGCCCTCACACGTACGCTCACCCTAAACTGTTTGCCTACACTTACCTGTACCCTAAACCGTCCCGGTCCCCTAACCCTAACCCTAACCCTAACCTTAACACTTATCCGAAGCCTTACTCTAACCCGTCCCATAATCCTAACCCGTACGCTAACACTAACCTGTGCCCTCACACGTACGCTGACCCTAAACCGTTGTCGTACACTAACCTGTCCCCTATACCATCCTCGTCCCCTAACCCTAACACTAACCCTAACCCTTACCCGAACCCTTACCTTAACCCATCCCCTAATGCTAACCCATACGCTAACACTAACCCATACCCTAACACGTACGCTCACCCTAAACCGTTGTCGTACCCTACCGTGTCCCCTAAACCATCCCAGTCCCCTAACCCTAACCCTAACCCTTACCCAAAGCCTTACACGAACCCGTCCCATAATCCTAACCCGTACGCTAACACCAACCCGTGCCCTCACACGTACGCTCACCCAAAACCATTATCGTACCCTAACCTGTCCCGTAAACCGTCCCCGTCCCCTAACCCTAACCTTAACCCTAAACCTAACCCTAACACTTACCCGAAACCTTACACTAACCCGTCCCCTATTCCTAACATGTACGCTAACACTAACCCATGCCCTCACACGTACGCTCACCCTAAAACATTATCGTACCCTAACCAGTCACCTAAACCATCTCCGTCCCCTAACCCTAACCCTAACCCTAAGCCTTAGCAGAAGCCTTACCCTAACCAGTCCCCTAATACCAAACCGTATGCTAACACTAACCTGTGCCCTGACACGTACACTCACCCTAAACCGTTGTCGTACCCTAACCTGTACCCTAAACCATCACCGTCCCCTAACCCTAACCTAACCCGAAGCCTTAACCTTACCCGTGCCCTCATCCTAACCCATACGCTAACACTAACACGTGCCCTCACACTTACGCTCACCCTAAACCATTGTCATACCCGAACCTGTCCCCTAAAACGTCCCCATCCCATAACCCTAACCTTAACCCTAACCCTTACCCAAAGCCTTAACCTAACCCGTCCCCTAAACCTCACCCGTACGCTAACACTAACCCGTGCCCTCACACGTACGCTCACCCTAAACCGTTGTCATACACTATCCTGTCCCCTAAACCATCCCTGTCCCCTAACCCTAACCCTAACCCTAACACTTACCCGAAGCCTTACCCTAAACCGTCCCCTAATCCTAACCCGTACGCTAACACTAACCCGTGCCCTCACACGTACGCTCACCCTAAACCGTTGTCATACACTATCCTGTCCCCTGAACCGTCCCCATCCCCTAACCCTTACCCTAATCCTTACACTAACACTTACCCGAAGCCTTACGCTAACCCGTCCCCTAATCCTAACCCGTACGCTAGCACTAACCTGTGCCCACACACGTACGTGCACCCTAAACACTTGTAGTACCCTAACTTGTCCCCTAAACCGTCACCATCCCCTAAACCTAACCTTAACCCTAACCATAACCCTTACCCGAAGCCTTACCCTAACCCGTCCCCTAATCCTATATCATACGCTAACACTAACCCGTGCCCTCACACGTACGCTCACCCTAAACAGTTGTTGTACCCTAACCTGTCCCCTAAACCGTCCCTGTCCCCTAACCCTAACCTTAACACTAACCCTAACCCTAACCCTTAACCGAAGCCTTACCCTAACCCGTCCCCTAATCCTAACCCGTACGCTAACACTAACCCATTCCCTCACACGTACTCTCAACCTAAACCATTGTCAGACCCTAACCTGTCCCCTAAACCGTCCCCATCCCCTAACCCTAAACTTAACACTAACCCTAACCCTAACCCTTAACCGAAACCTTACCCTAACCCATCCCCCAATCCTAACCCGTACGCTAACACTAACCCATTCTCTCACAAGTACGCTCAACCTAAACCATTGTCGTACCCTAACCTATCCCCTAAACCATCCCCATCCCCTAACCCTACCCCTAAACCTTACCCGAAGCCTTACCGTAAACCGTCCCCTAATCCTAACCCGTACGCTAACACTAACCCGTGCCCTCACACGTACACTCACCCTAAACCGTTGGCGTACCCTAACCTGTCCCCTATACAGTCCCCGTCCCCTAACCCTAACCCTAACCCTAACCCTTATCTGAAGCCTTTCCCTACCCGTCCCCTAATCCTAAGCCGTATGTTAACACTAACCCGTGCCCTCACTCGTACGCTCACCCTAAACCATTGGCGTAAGCTATCCTGTCCCCTAAACCGTCCCCGTCCCCTAACCCTAATCCTAAACCTAAACCTAACCCTTACCCGAAGCCTTATCCTAACCTGTCACCTAATCGTAACCCGTACGCTAACACTAACCCGTGCCCTCACATGTACGCTCACCCTAAACCATTGTCGTACCCTAACCTGTCCCCTAAACCGTCCCCATTCCCTAACCCTAACCCTAAACCTAACGCTTACCCGAAGCCTTACCCTAACCCGTCCCCTAATCCTAACCAGTACGCTAACACTAACCAGTGCCCTAACAAGTACGCTCACCCTAAAACGTTGTCGTACCCTAACCTGTCCCCTAAACCGTCCCCGTCCCCTAGCTCTAACCCTAAACCTAACACTTACCCGAAGCCTTACCCTAACCTGTCCCCTATTCCTAACCCGAACCCTAACACTATCCCGTGTCCTCATGCGTACGCTCACCCTAAACCGTTGTCGTAACTTAACCTGTCTCCTAAACCGTCCCCGTCCCCTAACCCTAACCCTAATCCTAACCCTAACTCGACCCCTAATCCTAACCCATACGCTAACACTAACTTGTGCCCTCACACGTACGCTCACCCTAAACCGTTTTCATACCCTAACCTGAACCCTAAACCGTCCTCGTCCCCTAACCCTAACCCTAACACTAACCCTAACCCTTACCCGAAACCTTACCCTAACCCGTTCCCTAATCCTAACCCATACGCTAACACTAACCCATGCCCTCACACGTACACTCACCCTAAACCGTTGTCATACCCTACCCTGTCCCCTAAACCATCCCTGATCCCTAACCCTAACCCTAATCCTAAACCTTACCCAAAGCCTTACCCTAACCCGTCCCCTAATCCTAACCCGTACGCTAACACTAACCCGTGCCCTCACACGTACGCTCACCCTAAACCGTTGGTGTACCCTAACCTGTCCCCTAAACCATCTCTGTCCCCTAACCCTCACCATAACCCTAACCCTAACCCTAACCCTAACCCGTACCCAAAGCCTTACTCTATCCTGTCCCCTAATCCTAACCTGTATGCTAACACTAACCCATGCCCTCAGATGTACGCTCACTCTAAACCGTTGTCGTACCCTAACCTGTCCCCTAAACCATCCCCGTCCCCTAACCCTAACCCTAAACCTAACACTTACCCAAAGCCTTACCCTAACCCGTCCCCTAATCCTAACCCGTACGCTAACACTATCCCGTGCCCTCACGCGTACGCTCACCCTAAACCGTTGTCATATCCTAACCTGTCCCCTAAACCGTCCACGTCCCCTAACCCTAACTCTAATCCTAACCCTAACTCGTCCCCTAATCCTAACCCATATGCTAACACTAACTCGTGCCCTCACACGTACGCTCACCCTAAACCATTTTCATACCCTAACATATACCCTAAACCGTCCCCATCCCCTAACCCTAACTCTAACCCTAACACTTACCCGAAGCCTTACCCTAACCCGCCCCCTAATCCTAAACCGAACGCTAAGACTAACCCATGCGCTCACACGTACGCTCACCCTAAACCGTAGGCGTACCCTAACCTGTCCCTTAAACCATCCCCTTCCCCTAACCCTCACCATAATCCTAACCCTAACCCTAACCCGTACCCAAAGCCTTAATCTATCCCATCCCCTAATCCTAACCTGTATGCGAACACTAACCCATGCCCTCAGATGTACGCTCACCCTAAACCGTTGTCGTACCCTAACCTGTCCCCTAAACCGTCCCCATCCCCTAACACTAACCCTAAACCTAACCCTTACCCGAAGCCTTATCCTAATTGTCCCCTAATCCTAACCCGTACGCTAACACTAACACGTGCTCTCACACGTACGCTCACCCTAAACCATTGACGTACCCTAACCTGTCCCATAAACCGTCCCCGTTCCCTAACCCTAACCCTAACCCTAAACCTAACCCTAACGCTTACCCAAAGCCTTACCCTAACCCGTCCCCTAATCCTAACCCATACGCTAACACTAACCAGTGCCCTCACACGTACGCTCACCCTAAACCGTTGTCGTACCCTAACCTGTCCCCTAAACCGTCCCCGTGCCCTAACACTAACTCTAAACCTAACCCTTACCCAAAGCCTTACCCTAACCCGTCCCCTAATCCTAACCCGTACGCTAACACTATCCCGTGCCCTCACACGTACGCTCACCCTAAACCGTTGTCATATCCTAACCTGTCCCCTAAACCGTCCCCGTCCCCTAACCCTAACTCTAATCCTAACCCTAACTCGTCCCCTAATCCTAACCCATATGCTAACACTAACTTGTGCCCTCACACGTACGCTCAACCTAAAACGTTGTCGTACCCTAACCTGTCCCCTAAACCGTCCCCATCCAATAACCCTAACCTTAACCCTAACCCTTACCCGAACCCTTATCCTAACCCGTTCCCTAATCCTAACCCGTATGCTAACACTAACCCGTGCCCTCACACGTATGCTCACCCTAAACTGTTGTCATACCCTAACCTGTCCCCTAAACCGTCCCCGTCCCCTAACCCTAACCCTTAGCTGAAGCCTTACCCTAACCCGTCCCCTGATACTAACCCGTACACTAACACTAATCCGTGCCCTCACATGTACGTTCACCCTAAACCGTTGTCGTACCCTAACCTGTCCCCTAAACCGTCCCAATCCCCTAACCCTAACCCTAAACCTTTCCCGAAGCCTTACCCTAAACCATCCCCTAATCCTAACCCGTATGCTAACACTAACCCGTGCCATTACACGTACGTTTACCCTAAACCGTTGACGTACCCTAACCTGTCCCCTAAACCATACCCATCCCCTAACCCTAACACTAACCCTAACCCTTACCCGAAGACGTAACCTAAACCGTCCACTAATCCTAACCCTTACGCTAACACTAAACCGTGCCCTCACGCATACGCTCACCCTAAACTGTTGTCGTACCCTAACCTGTCCCCTAAACTGTCCCCGACCCCTAACTCTAACCCTAACCCTAACCCTTACCCGAAGCCTTACCCTAACCCATTCCCTAATCCTAACGCGTACGCTAACACTAACCCATGCCCTCACACGTACGCTCACCCTAAACCATTGTCGTACCCTAACCTGTCCCCTAAACCGTCCCCGTCCCCTAACCCTAACCCTTACCTGAAGCCTTACCCTAACCCTACCCTAATACTAACCCATACGCTAACACTAATCCGAGCCCTCACACGTACGCTCACCCTAAACCGTTGTCGTACCCTAACCTGTCCCCTAAACCATCCCCATCCCCTAACCCTAACCCTAACCCTTACCCGAAGCCTTACCCTAACCCATTCCCTAATTCTTACCCGTTCGCTAACACTAACCCTTGCCATCACACGTACGCTCACCCTAAACCGTTGTCGTACCCTAACCTGTCCCCTAAACCGTCCCTGTCCCCTAACCCTAACCCTAACCCGTCCACTAATCCTAACCCTTACTCTAACACTAACCCGTGCCCTCACACGTATGCTTACCCTAAACCATTGTCGTACCTTAACCTGTACCCGAAACCGTCCCTGTCCACCTAATCCTAACAGTAACCCTAACCCTTACCTAACCCTAACCCCTAGCGAAGCCTTACCCTAACCCGTCCCCTAATCCTAACCCGTACAATAACACTAACCCGTGCCTTCACACTTACGCGCACCCTAAACCGTTGTTGTACACTTACCTGTCCCCTAAACTGTCCCCGTCCCTTAACCCTATCCCTAACCCTTACCCGAAGCCTTACCCTAACCCGTCCCCTAATCCTAACAAGTACGCTAACACTAACCCATACCCTAACACGTACGCCTCACCCTAAACCTTTGTCGTACCCTAACCTGTACCGTAAACCTTCCCGTCCCCTAACCGTAACCCTAACCCTTACCCGAAGCCTTACCCTAACCCGTCCCCTAATCCTAACCCGTACGCTAACACTAACCCATATCCTAACACTTATGCTCACCCTAAACCGTTGTTGTACACTAACCTGTGCCCTAAACCGTCTCCATTCCCTAACCCTAACCATACCCCTTACTGGAAGCCATACCCTATACTTTCCCCTAATCCTTACCCATACGCTGACACTATCCTGTACCCTAACATGTATGCTCACCCTTAACCATTGTCGTACCCTAAACTGTACCCTAATCCGACCCTGTCCCCTAACCCTAACACTTACCCGAGGCCTTACACTAACTCGTCCCCTAATCCTAAGCCATACCCTAACACTAACCTGTACTCTAATACCTATGCTCACCCTAAACCGTTGTTGTACCCTAACATGTACCCTAAACCGTCCCTGTCCCATAAGCCTAACCCTAACACTTACCCGAAGCCTTATCTCATCCTGTCCCTTCATCCTAACCCGTACGCTAACACTAACTCATATCCTAACACGTACACTCACCCTAAACCGTTGTAGTACCCTAATCTGTACCCTAAACCGTCCCCGTCCCTTAACCCTAACCCTAACCCTTACCTGAAGCCTTACCCTAACCCGTCACCTAATCCTAACCCGTACGCTAACACTAACCCATACCCTAACACGTACGGTCACCCTAAACCGCTGTCACACCCTAACCTGTACCCTAAACTGTCCCCCTCTCCTAACCCAACCCTTACCTGAAGCCTTACCCTAACCCGTCCCCTAATCCTAACCCATACGCTAAACTAACCCGTACCCTAACACGTACACTCACCCTAAACCATTGTCGTACCCTAAACTGTACCCTAAACTTCCCCGTCCCCTAACCCTAACCCTAACCCTAACCTTTACCCGAAGCCTTACCTTAACCTGTCCACTAATCCTAACCCGTATGCTAACACTAAACCATGCCCTAACATGTACACTCACCCTAAACCATCGTCGTTCCCTAACCTGTACCCTAAACCTTCCCAGTCCCCTAATCCTAACCTTAAACTTTACCTGAAGCCTTACCGTAACCCGTCCCCTAATTCTAACCCATATTCTAACACTAACCCATACCCTAACATGTACGCTCACCCTAAACTCTTGTCGTACCCTAACCTGTACCCTAAACTTTCCCCGTCCCCTAACCCTTACCCGAAATCTTACCCTATCCGGTCCCCTAATCCTAACCCATACGCTAACTCTAACTCATACCCTAACACGAATGCTGACTCTCAACCATTGTCATACCCTAACCTGTTCCCTAAACGGTCACCGTCCCCTATCCCTAACGCTAACCCTAACCCTTACCCGAAGCCTTACCCTAACCCGTCCCCTAATCCTCACCCGTACGCTAACACTAACCCTTACCCTTACATGTACGCTATCCCTAAACTGTTGTCGTACCCTAACCTCTACCCTAAACCATCCCCATTCCCTAAACATAACCCTAACCTGAAGCATTACCCTAACACTTACCCTAATCCTAAACGGTACACTAACACTGACCTGTACCCTAACACTTTCGCTCACCCTAAACCATTGTCCATCCTAAACCATACCCGTTCCCTAACCCTAACCTTAACCCTAACCCTAAACCTACTTATAGCACTATAACTCAGGAAAATTAAAATAACAAGAAACAACCACCCCAAAGTTTAGGGCTGCTCTGTTTACAAGAGTCTCGACTACGGTACAAATTAAATATCCTTGAAAGAGAGAAATGGATAAAGACGTTTTCATACTTACGTACAATGGAACATCACTCAGCAATGAAATCAATGTCGTCCGGCCTGTACAAGCATAATGAATGGATTTAGGTACAATGATTCAAAGGAAATAAGTCACACAGAAAAAGAAACTTATCATAAGATATCACTTATAGAGGGAATGTAAACTTGGCTACACATGAACTGAATTACAAAACAGAACAGAGTCTCACATTTAGAAAACAAACTTATGCTTTCTTAAGGGGAATGATGAGTTGGGGTGCTACGTAAAACCAGAGATTGAAATTAGCACAGATACTATTCCATAAGCCAAATATGTAATAGACGAGATATACTCCTTGCTCAACGAATTAGACTCAACACCGCCTATTCACTGCAGAGGAATATATCTGACAATAAGAATATTAAAACATATGTATTTATATGTCTCCGTAAGAGAATCAAGTGTGTGTAGAGCAGTATACACAGCCATGAAAATCAACTAAACCCCATTATTAAAATAAATTTCAAAAACAAAGACAGTGAAGGAGAGAAAGTTCTTAAATAATTCGTTCAGGGCTTGTGATGAAACTTGGATTTACCACATCCACACCCACAGCTGGGTGAGACATAAGGCAGGACATTTGGGGCTGAGAGGATTGGTGAGGTTCGGTGAGCAAATGGAGACCCTTTGAAGTAATACTGTATGCTACCCATTCCATGGGTCCCAACTCTCCTGGTTTAAGGGATTCTTCCTACAGCTAAAACATGCATGGGAAACCCAGAGGATTGTACACCATGTGATCGGGCAACGTTTCTAAACCTCATCTCATTTTTTGTCCCTTGGTACACGGGTTCGCCATTCCAGATGCTTTACTAAAAATCTCCCCAAGTGGAGAGTCTGTGCCTTAAAACTCCTGTTTAGCACAGTTAGCAGTTTCTGCAGAGGTTGAACAGGAATAGGGAGAACCAATGAGAGACTAGCTGTAGGTGTTTGGACGGTCACATTTCACTCTAATTTCCCACCAGGAAGAGGAATTAACAAAAGGCTCAGCGTGCCGTGATGAAACCAGATTAGGGCCTGAAGCAATCCTGTGGTTTTCCTGCCAGCTCACAAGAAAGCGAGTTGAAGAAAGGACCTTAGGGGCACTGTAATTCATAAACCTGCAGAGTTATAAATGACAGCTATCGTCCAAAAATATACTGAAGTAAGGCTGCAAAGAGGACTTGAAAGCACGGCACAATTGCAGGAAATATATTTCAGGAGGTAGATGGAAACTGCATTAAAACATATGAAAAGCGGCAGAACTTCGACAATGATGCACTTGGCCAAAAAATGCACATGCGTTTTTTCCTGAATATATCCAGGAAAAAACGCATACGGCCTTTTTAGCCAACCAAGGAAGCGTGCAATGGAAATCCGCACTACAATGAAGTCTCACTTCCCACCGGTCAAATGGGCCATCTGAAAAAAGTGTAAAAACCAGAAAGGCAGGACAGGCCATGGAGAACAGGGAGCCTTGTTGTGCTGATGGGCGGGATGTAAATGGCCAACAGCCACTCTGGAGAAGTGTATGGTGTTTCCTGAAACCTCTAAAAAATAAAGCTACAGAGACTCGGGCACTTCCACCTATGACCCTATAGCTTAGGAAAATTAAAATCAACAAGACTCAGCCACCCCAAAGTTTAGGGCTGCTGTGTTTACAAGAACCTCGACAACGGAACAACTTAAGTATCCCAGAAAGAGAAAAATGGATAAAGAAGTTGTGGTACTTACATAGACTGGAATATCACTCTGCAATGAAATCAATGTCATCAGGCCCATAGCAGCATAATGAGTGGATTTAGGTAAGATGATTCTGAGTGAAATAAGTCACACAGAAAAAGAAACTAGTCATAAGATATCACTTATAGAGGGAATGTAAACTTGGCTACACATGAACTGAATTACAAAACAGAACAGAGTCTCACATTTAGAAAACCAACTTATGCTTGCTTAAGGGGAAAGGTGAGTTGGGGTGCTGCATAAAACCAGAGATTGAAATGAGCACAGATACCGTTCCATAAGCCAGTAATAGACAAGATATATTCCTTGTTCAACGAAGTGGACTCAACAACCCCTATTCACTGCAGAGGAATATATCTGACTAGTAAGAATCTTAAAACCTATGTGTTTATATGTCTCCATAAGAGGATCAAGTGTGCATCGAGCGGCATAAACACAGCAGTGAAAATCAGCTAAACCCCATTATAAAAATAAATTTCAAAATCAAAACACAAAGACAGTGAAAGAGAGATAAATTCTTAAATAATTCGTTCAGGGCTTGTGACGAAACCTGGATTTACCACATCTACACCCACAGCTGGGAGAGACATAAGGCTGGACACTTGGGGCTGTGAGGATTGGTGAGGTTCGGTGAGCAAATGCAAACCCTTTGAAGTAGTACTGCGTGCTACCCATTCCATGGGTCCCAACTCTCCAGGTTTAAGGGATTCTTCCTACAGCTAAAACATGTGTGGGAAACCCAGAGGATGGTCCACAGTGTGATCGGGCAAGGTTTCTAAAACGCATCTCATTATTCGTCCGCTGGTACTCGGGTTCACCATTCCAGGCGCTTTACTAACAATCTCCCCACTTGGAGAGTCAGTGCTTGTAACCTCCTGTTTGGCACACTCTGCAATTTCTGCGGAGGATGAACGGGAATAGGGAGAACCAATGAGAGACTAGCTGTAGGTGTTTGGACGGGCACATTTCACTCTAATTTCCCACCAGGATGTAGAATTAACCAAAGACTCAGCGTGCCGTGCCGGAACCAGAATAGGGCCTGAAGCAATCCTGTTGATTTGTGGCCAGCTCACAGAAAGCGAGTTGAAAAAACGAGCTCAGGGGCACTGCAATTCACAAACCTGCAGAGTTATAAAGGACAACTATTGTCCAAAAATGTATTGAGGTATGGCTGTGAAGAGGACTTGAAACAAGGCACAATTGCAGGAAACAGATTTCAGGAGGTAGATTGGAATTGCATTTAAAGCATATGAAAAGCGGCAGATCTTCGGCAACGATGCACTTGGCCAAAAAGGGCGTATGCGTTTTTTCCTGAATATATTCAGGATAAAACGCATACGCCCTTTTTGGCCAACCAAGCAAGCGGGAAATTCAAATCTACACTACAAAGAAGTCTCATCCTAACACGTACCCTAACCCTATCCCGCTACCGTACCCTAACCTGTACCTGAGACCGTACCCATTCCCTAACCCTAACCCTTACCGTAAGCTGTACACAAACACTAACCCGTATGCTAACATGTACCCTAACAGTAACACATAGCCATACACTAAACTTTATCCTTACCCTACCCCATATCCTAACCCTTTCCCTAAACCGTACCATAACCCGTACCCTAATCCTAACCCATCCCCTAACATTAACCCATAACCTAACCCGTACCCTAATCCTAACCCATACACTCACACGTACCCTAACCCTAACCCGTTGTCATACCCTAACCTGTAACCTAATCTGTACCCATTCCCTAACCCTAACCCTAACCCTTACACTATCCCGTACCATAATCCTAACCTGTACACTAACACTAAACTATACCTTAACACTTACCCTACTCCTAACCCGTGGTCATACCCTAAACTGTACCCCAAACCATACCCGTTCCCTAACCCTAACCCTAACCCTTACCCTAAACCATACCTTAATCCTAACCCGTACACTAACACTAAACTGTACCCTAACACGTACCCTAACCCTAACCCTTTGTTGTTCCCTATACTGTACCCTAAACTGTACCCCTTCCTTAACACTAAACCTAACCCTAACCCTTACCCTAACCCATACCTAACACTAACCCATACACTAAACCTAACCATAACCCTGAATGTAAACCATACCCTAATCCTAACCCATACCCTAACACTAACCCATACCTTAACCCGTACCCTAACACTAAACCATAGCCATACCCTAAACTGTACCCTAACACTAACCCATACCACAACCATAACCCTAAACCATACTCTAAGCCGTACAATAATCCTAACCCGTATCCTAACCTTAAACCTTACCCTAAACCCTAATCCTTACCCTTAGCTTAATTTAGTTTTTTTGTATTTAAAAAAATATTTTCTTGGGTTAAAACAAACTAGCAGAACAACAAAATAGGGGGCTTCGCTGGTGGTGCGGTGGTTAGAATCTGCCTGCTAATGCAGGGGACACAGGTTCGAGCCCTGGTCTGGGAGGATCCCACATGCCATGGAGCAACTAGGCCCATAAGCCACAACCAGTGAGCCCTCGCATCTGGAGCCTGTGCTCTGCAACAAGAGAGGCTGCAATAGTGAGAGGCCCACGCACCGAGATCAAGAGTGGCCCCCCACTTGCCACAACTAGAGAAAACCCTCACACGGAAACTCAGACCCAACACAACAAAAATAAATAATTAAATAATAAACTCCTACCCCCCCCCCAGAAAAAGAACAACAAAATAAAACAGAAAGTAACCTGAGTGTCCCTCAAAAAGCTAAGTCTGAAATAGTTGGTACTTCTGTTCTATGGACTGTTATGTAGCCTATAAAAAGTGTGAGAGCTAAATCTGTTTTTCTACAGTGAGAAGCATGATATTCCAGATGTATAGAACACCTGGATAAAATGAGAACTCTACACATTATGCTGGTCGTTTCAGTAAATGGGAAAGGATGGCAAGTGGTAAAATATTATCTTTTCCTTTAATTTTTTAAATTTCACTTGTTACAAAGAACTTCAATTATAATTGTACTTTAAAAAAGTAACAATGGAAATTTAAAAGAAAAAATATATATTGTGTGTTCAGTTATGTTTCATAGAATTATGAAATGCTCCACCCTCTGGCCATTACCTGCAAAAGCAGCTTTAAAACCTATGCTAATTTTCACTTCATATGAACAAGTCCTGCAGGGCTGTAAAGGAAACCTGCCTTCATCATGTTTTGCAGGAGGTAAAGATCAAAGTATTTCAAAATGTGGCACATATTTCAAGAAAACCATTTGAAGAACTAAGCTGTAATAACCATTTGAAAAATAAAAGGACATGCCTGAAAGCTCAATTTCAAAGGATTATGAGACACATGCAAATCCAACCACACAGAGGTATCAGCTCACACCATTCAGAATAACCATCAGGAAAGAAACTACAAATGATCAATGCTGAAGAGGTTGTGGAGAAATGCATACCCTTAATTTGAAGTGGGACGTAACCTGGTAAGAGTCACTAATGGGAACAGGGTGGAGGTGCCTTTAAAAGGTAAACATTGAGCTACTATATGATCCAGCAGGCCCACTCCTGGGCCTATAACATAAGAAGACATAATTGGAAAGACACAGGCAGGCAAATCTGCACTGCAGCAGTATTACAATAGCCAAGACATGGAAGCAACCAAAAGTCCATCAACAGATGAGTGGACAAAGAGGAACTGTTACATATAGAGATGGAATATTAGCTCGGGAAAAAAATGAAACCATGCCATTTGCAGCACCATAGATGAGTCTAGAGGTAACCATGCAACTTGTAGTAAGTGAGAAAGCGAAAGACACCTAACGTATATCACTTATAGGTGTTACCTGAAAATTGATAACAATGAAGATATTTCCACAGAGAAAGGCAATCACAGATTCATTGAACAAACTTATGGTTCCCCAAATCAAAAGGTGTGAGGATTGGATACATTATGATATTGGGGTTAACATAGATATAGAAACACATGTGAAATATATAATCACCAAAGACCTATGGAATACCAAGAGAAGACTACTCAACATTGTGTCATAACCTACCTGGGAAAAGGTTCCAAAGAAGAATAGATATATGTATGTGTGTGAAAGAACCACATCTTGCACACCTAGAACAAAAAAAAAACCATTGTAATCAAATTTGCTGCGATAAAAAATAAAAATTAAATTAAAAATATGAACAAGAAATAATGAGACATAAACTGAAAGGAATTTTTCCTGGCACATCCCATTCTAATTTTCAACCTAGAACAGGACTTCCATTAAGGCTCTGTTGCCCTGGTAACCAGATTTGGTAAAGGAGAAATGCTGCCGCCTTGTGGCTGTTTCACACAACAGCAGCTTTAAACCAAGAGGTAATGTTCACTTAATATTCAAAATATGTGCAGCACTGTAAAGGACACCGGGCCTCAAAAGATGTCCTGGGGTCGTAATCGACCAGAAAATTCAAAAGACGTCAACATTTCAAGAAGACAATGTCAAGAGGCATATTTTACGCACATTTTGTCTTTTCTTTTTTTCTCTTTAAAATAAAAGGAAATTGAAAAATGCGCAACATCAGCAATGAATAAAGCCATGCAAATCCAATTACAGAAATGTTCACCTCACAGCCGTCAGAATGTTCTTCAGCAAAAAGTCTACAAAGAATAAATGCTGAAGGGGTTTCAGAGAACTGTGTACCCTCCAGCTGCTGGGGGGATGTAAACTGGTAACAGCCAGTAGCGAGAACATAATGGAGGTGCGTTTAAGGGTAAAAATTGAGCTACCATGTGATCTGGTAGGTCCTTTGATGTGCCTATCACCTGAGCAGAGCAGAATGGAAAAGACACAGGCTGGCAATCCTGTACTGCAGGAATATTTAACATAGCCAAGACTTGGAAGAAACCAAAATGTCCATCAACAGAAAAATGCACAAAGAGGAAGTGGTCCATATAAACAATGGAATATTAGCCATGGAAAACAATGAAACAGTGCCGTTTGCACCACCATATAAGGACCTAGAGATAATCACTCAAATTAAAGAAAGAAAGTGAAAGACAGATATCCTATGACATCACTTCTAGGTGTTACCTAAAAGTTGATACTCACGAACTTATTTCCAAGAGAAGGAAAAGCATGGATTAAGAAAAAAAAATTATGTTTAACCAAATGGAAAAGTGTAAGGAATGTGTGAATTAGGATATGAGGGTTAACAGACATGTGCTAATACATATGAAATATATAATCACAAAATACCTATGGAATACCAAGAGAGGTCTAGGCAACACTCTGTAATAACCTACACAGTAAAGAATGCAAAGATAAATGACAGATACATTGATATAATGAACCAGATTCTGTACACCTAGGAGAAACAAAATATTTTTATCAAGTTTGCTCTGATAATTAATAAAAATTAAATTTATAAAACAAACAAGAAGTAAGGAGATATAAGCTCTTGGGGATGTGCTCTGGCACATTCCACTCTAATTTGCAGCCTACTAACACGATTTCCAGGAAGGCTCTGCTGCCCAAAAACCCAGAGTTGGCAATGTAGAAATTCTGCTGCCTTGTGGCCGTTTTCCGCAAGAGTGGCGTTAAGCCCACAGCTAATGTTCTCTTAACATTCACAAGGACTCAGGGCTGCAAAGGACACCTGCCCTAAACAACTGTGCTGAGGTAGGGAATGGACAATAAAATTCAAAACTGACAAATTTTTCAAGACGATAGTATGAAGAGGTAAGTTTGACTCACTCTCTTGTTTAAAAAAAGGAAAATGGGTGAAAGCTCAACCTCAGGAATTATTAGACTCATGCAAATCTAATGTACAAAAAGGTTTCAACTCACACCAGTCGACTGACCATCAGCAAAAGATCTACAAACAATAAATTCTGAAGGGGTTTTAGAGAACTGTGTACCCTCTAGCTGCTGGTGAGATGTAACGTGGTAAGAGCCAATAATGAGAACAGAAAGGAACTACGATTAAAAGTAAAAGTTGAGATACCATTCGATGCAGCAGTCACACCACTGGGCCTCTCACCTGAGAAGACCAGAATCGAGAAGACTCGGGCTGCAAAAGCTACACTGCAGCCTTATTCACAATAGCCAAGACAGTGAAGCCACCAAAATGTCCATCAACAGATGTATGGATGAAGAAGAAGTGGTCCACGTTCACAATAGAATATTAGCCATAGAAAACAATGAAACACTGCTATTTGAGGTGCCATAGATGAGCTTGGAGATAATCACAGAATATGAGGTAAGTCAGAAAGCAAAAGACCTATATCCTATGATATCACTTATAGGCGTTATCTAATAACTAACACAAATGAACATATTTCCACAGAGAAAGACACTCACAGACTTAGAAATTAAGTATGCTTATCTAAAAGGAAAGGTGGGCAGAATGGATAAATTAAGATTAACCTTACCATACGTATACAAATACATATAATAAACATATATCGAAAAGACGGACCATATAGCAAGGGAGGTCTACGGAACACTGTAATATTTTACATGGGAAGAGGATCTGAACATGAATAGACATATATATTGTACAAATGAACCAGATTGTGTACATCTGGACAAACAATATCTAATCATTACCCCGATTAAATAAATTTTAAAAACCAAGATGTAATGAGACATAAACTTATGGGCGTTCCTCCTGGCACATTCCATTCTAACTTAAAACCTAGGACCACGACTTCCAGAAAGGCTCT
This sequence comes from Leucopleurus acutus, assembly GCF_964270905.1. Taxonomy (NCBI): domain Eukaryota; kingdom Metazoa; phylum Chordata; class Mammalia; order Artiodactyla; family Delphinidae; genus Leucopleurus; species Leucopleurus acutus. Next base: position 827,534 of record NW_028139195.1, read on the forward strand.
GCTGCCCTAGTACTCAGATTTGGGAAAGGACAAATGCTGCCTCCTTGTGGCCGTTTCCCACAACAGCAGCTTTAAACCCAGTGCTAATTGTCACTAAATATTCACCAAACTTGCAGTTCTGTAATGACATCTGCCCTCCAAAAAAATCCTGGGGTCGAATATCCACCAAAAATTCAAAAGAGGGCAACCTTCCAAGAAGAGAGCTTCAAGAGATATATTGTACTCACACTTGATTTTTAACAGAAAGGAAAAAGGCGTGGAAAATGATGAATTTTAGGAATTTTTAAAGTCATGCAAACCCAAATTACAAAAACCTATCAGGTCACAGCAGTCAGACTGGCCATTAGCAAAAATGCTGCAAACTATAAATGCTGAAGGGATTGTGGAGAAGTTCGTACCCTCGGTTCTAAGGGAGACATGGTAAGAGCCACTAATGAAAACACAATGGAGGTGCTTTGAAAAGGTAAACATTGAGCTACTAGTCAATCAGTCACACCCACTGCTGGGCCTATCACCTGAGAAAATGAGAATCAAAAAGTCACAGGCTGGCAATCTTGCACTCCAGCAATATTTAATATAGCCAACACTTGGAAGCAACGAAAATGTCCCTCAACAGAGCTATGCACCAAGAAGTGGTCCATATACACGATGGAATATTACTCCGATAAAAATATAAATTAAATTTAAAAAAGAAACAAAAATAAGGAGACATCAGCCTTTGGGGGTTTATCCGGGCACATTCCACTCTAATTTATAACCGAGGAAGACCACTGGCTGGAAGCTCTGTTTCCCTAGTACCAGCATGGGGAACAAAGAAAGGCTGCCGCAATCTGGCCGTTATCTGCAAAAGCAGCTTTAAAGCCTGTGCTAATGGTCACTTCATGTGAACAAGTACTGCAGGGCTGTAAATGAAACCTGCCCTCAAAATGTTTTGAGGGAGGTAATGGCCAATAAATTTCAAAATGTAACACATACTTTAGAAAACACTTTGAAGGGCTAAGCTGTAATCACAGTTTGAAAAATAAAAAGGACATGTCTTAAAGCTCAATTTCAAAGGATTATGAGTCATATGTAAATTCAACCACAAAGAGGTATCAGCTCACACCAGTCAGAATATCCATCAGCAAGAAAACTACAAACAATAAATGCTGAAGCCATAAAAAGAAACAAAATTGAGCTATTTGTAATGAGGTGGATAGACCTAGAGTCTGTCATACACAGTGAAGTAAGTCAGAAAGAGAGAGACAAATACCGTATGCTAACACATATACCTGGAATTTAAGAAAAAAAAATGTCATGAAGAACCTAGGGGTAAAACAGGAGTAAAGACAGAGACCTACTAGAGAATGGACTTGAGGATATGGGGAGGGGGAAGGGTAAGCTGTGACAAAGGGAGAGAGAGGCATGGACATATATACACTACCAAACGTAAGGTAGATAGCTAGTGGGAAGCAGCAGCATGGCACAGGGAGATCAGCTCGGTGCTTGTGACCGCCTGGAGGGGAGGGAGGGTGGGAGGGAGGGAGACGCAAGAGGGAAGTGATATGGGAACATATGTATATGTATAACTGATTCATTTTGTTGTAAAGCACAAGCTAGTACACCATTGTAAAGCAATTATACTTCAATAAAGATGTTAAAAATAAATAAATAAATAAATGCTGAAGGTGTTGTGGAGAAATGCATACCCTCAACTTTAAGTGAGATGTAACCTGGAAAGAGCCACTAATGAGCACAGAATCATGGTGCATTTAAACGGTAAACCCTGAGATACTATATGATACAGGAGGCCCACTCTTGGGCCTATAACATAAGAAGACAGAATTGGAAAGACACAGGCAGGCAAATGTGCAGTGCAGCAGTATTACAATAGCCAAGACATGGAGGCAACCAGAAAGTCCATCAAGAGGTGAGTGGACAAAGAAGAACTGGTACATGTACAGATGGAATATTATCTAGGGAAAAAAATGAAACAATGCCATTTGCAGCACCGTAGATGATTCTAGAGGTAATCAGGCAAATTGTACTAAGTCAGACAGCAAAAGACACATATCCTATAATATCACTTATAGGTGTTAGCTAAAAATTGATACCAATGAAGATATTTCCACAGAGAAAGGCAATCACAGATTCATTAAACAAAGTTAAGGTTCACCAAATGGAAAGGTGTGAGGACTGGATATATTAGGATATTGGGGTTAACATAGGTATAGAAACACATGTGAAATATATAATCATCAAAGACCTACGGAATACCAAGAGAAGACTACTCAACATTGTGTCACAAGCTACATGAGAAAACGATCTGAAGAAGTATAGATACATGTAAAAGAACCACATCTTACACACCTAGAACAAACAAAACATTTTAATCAAATTTGCTCTGATAAAAAATAAAAATTAAAAAAAGAACAAGAAAAAAAAGAGAGAAAAAAGGAAAAAAAAGAACAAGAAGTAATGAGACATACACTTAAGGGACTTTTTGCTGGCACATTGCACGACTTCCATTAAAGCTCTGTCATCACTAATAAAGCAGCTTTATAAGCAATGTTGAAGGTAGCTTAAAAGAATTCTCACTAATTATTGACAGTAACAAGAAAACAAACAAAAGTAAAAATCTCACGGCAAAAAGTATACATAGAGTAAGGGTAGTAGATCAAACACTTATTAAACTTCTGTAAAGAATAAAAGACAACAGTAGTACTTTTTTTAAAAGAGAGGGCCCAAATAAATCAGAACTGAAAGAGATGATGTTACAAGAGCCACCACAGAAATACAAAGTATCCTAAGATACACACAGGGTAACTCAGGGCTCAGACTGGACAGAGCCCACTCTCCATTCCCCTGTACATGACTTACAGGAGACTCAGGAACTGAGGAGGGGGTCCTTGAGGAGAGGCACAAGATAGAAGATGTTAGGCATTAACATGACTGCATTCATTTTAAACATGCCTGAACTACATTCACATGAGATGATTTTGTCCTGTTTGTACATCAGCACCTCTAGTCGGAACTGCAGATCTTTGGTTTCACCACCTCTATGACAGCATTAGCTTCACCTGCTGTGGACCGTCTCCTATAGGATTTCTAGAACCACAAAACATCGAAGCTCCACAGGACCCAGAGTCTGTGCGACTCCACTCAGAGTCTCAACTGCACTCAGAGACTCAGAGTCTCAACAGAGACTCCCCTCTTGGAGGACACACACAAAGTAGTGTGCACATCAGGACCCAGGGGAAGGAGCAGTCACCCCATAGGTGAATGATCATACCTAGCTGCTAGTTTTAGAGGGTCTCCTGCAGAGGTGGGGTGTGGCTGCAGCTCACCATGGGGACAATGACACTGACAGCAGAAGTTCTGGGAAATACTCCTTGGCGTGAACTCTCCCAGAGTCCACCATTAGCCTCACCTAGAGCAAGGTAGGCTCCAGTGCTGGGTCGCCTCAGTCCAAACAACCAACAGGGAGAGAACCCAGCCCCATGCCTCAGCAGACAAGCGGATTAAACTTTTTATTAAACTTTTATTTAATCCACAGACAAGCAGATTAAAGCTCTGCCCACCAGAGCAACACCCAGCTCTACCCACCACCAGTCCCTCGCATAAGGAAGCTTGCACAAGCCTCTCAGAGAGACTCAATCACTGGAGAGCAGACAGCAGAAGCAAGAAGAACTACAATTCTGCAGCCTGTGGAAGGAAAACCACATTCACAGAAAGATAGAGAAAATGAAAAGGCAGAGGACTTTATACCAGATCAAGGAACAAGATAAATCCTCAGAAAAACAATGAAATGAAGTGGGGATAGGTAACCTTCCAGTAAAAGAATTCAGAATAATGATAGTGAAGATGATCCAAGACCTTAGAAAAATAATGGAGGCAAAGATCGAGAAGATGCAAGAAATGCTTAACAAAGACCTAGAAGAATTAAGGAACAAACACCTAGAAGAATTAAAGAACAAACAAACAGAGATGAACAATACAATAACTGAAATGAAAAATACACTAGAAGGAATCAGTAGCAGAATAACTGTGACAGAAGAACGGATAAGTGACCTGGAAGACAGAAAGGTGGAAATCACTGCCATGGAACAGAATAAAGAAAAAGAATGAAAATAAATGAAGACAACCTAAGAGACTTCTGGGACAACATTAAATGCAACAACATTCGCATTATAGGGGTCCCAGATGGAGAACAGAGAGAGAAAGGACTCGAGAAAATATCTGAAGAGATTATAGTTGAAAACTTCCCTAACATGGGAAAAGAAATAGCCACCGAAGTCCACAAAGCGCAGAGAGTCCCAGGCAGGATAAACCAAAGGAGAAAAATGCCGAGACACACAGTAATCAAATTGAAAAAATTAAAGACAAAGAAAAATTATTGAAAGCAACAAGGGAAAAATGACAACATACAACGGAACTCCCATAAGGTTAACAGCTGATTTCTCAGCAGAAAATCTACAAGCCAGAAGGGAGTGGCATGATAAATTTAACGTGATGAAAAGGAAGAACCTACCACCAAGAGTACTCCACCCAGCAAGTATCTCATTCAGATTTGATGGAGAAATCAAAAGCTTTACAGACAAGCAAAAGCTAAGAGAATTCAGCACCATGAAACCAGCTCTACAACAAATGCTAAAGGAACTTCTCTAAGTGGGAAACACAAGAGAAGAAAAGGACCCACTAAGACAAACCCATAACAATTAAGAAAATAGTAATAGGAACATACATATTGATAATTACCTTAAACATGAATGGATTAAATGCTCCAACCAAATGACACAGGCTTACTGAATGGATAGAAAAACAAGATCCATATATATGCTGTCTACAAGAGACCCATTTCAAACCTAGGGACACATACAGACTGAAAGTGAGGGGATGGAAAATATATTCCATGCAAATGAAAATCAAAAGAAAGCTGGAGTAGCAATACTCATATCAGATAAAATAGATTTTAAAATAAAGAATGTTACAAGAGACAAGGAAGGACACTACATAATGATCAAGGGATCAATCCAAGATATAACAATTATAAATATATATGTACCCAACACAGGAACACCTCAATATATAAGGCAACTGCTAACAGCTATAAAAGAGGAAATCAACAGTAACATAATAATAGCAAGGGACTTTAACACCTCACTTACACCAATGGAGATCATCCAGACAGAAAATTAATAAGGAAACACAAGCTTTAAATGACACAATAGACCAGATAGATTTAATGGATATTTATAGGACATTCCATCCAAAAACAGCAGACTACAAGTTCTTCTCAATGGTACACGGAACATTCTCCGGGATAGATCACATCTTGGGTCACAAATAAAGCCTCAGTAAATTTAACAAAACTGAAATCATATCAAGCAGCTGTTCCGACCACAATGCTATGAGATTAGAACTCAATTACAGGGAAAATAACGTAAAAAACAAACACATGGAGGCTAAACAATACGTTTCTAAATAACCAAGAGATCACTGAAGAAATAAAAGAGGAAATCAAAAACTACCTAGAGACAAATGACAACAAAAACACGATGATTGAAAACCTATGGGATGCAGCAAAAACAGTTCTAAGAGGGAAGTTTATAGCAATAAAAGCCTACCTCAAGAAACCAGAAAAATCTCAAATAAACAATCTAACCCTACACCTAAAGGAACTAGAGAACGAAGAACAAAACCCAAAGTTAATAGAAGGAAAGAAATCATAAAGATCAGAGCAGAAATAAATGAAATAAAAACAATAGCAAAGATCAATAAAACTAAAAGCTGGTTCTTTGAGAAGATAAACAAAAATGATAAACCTGTAGCCAGACTCAAGTAAAAGAGGGAGAGGACTCAAATCAATAAAATTAGAAATGAAAAAGGAGAAGTTGTAACAGACACCACAGAAATACAAAGCATCCTAAGAGACCTCTACAAACAACTCTATGCCAATAAAATGGACAACCTGGAAGAAATGGACAAATTCTTAGAAAGGTATAACCTTCCAAGACTGAACCGGGAAGAAATAGAAAATATGAACAGACCTATCACAAGTAATGAAATTGAAAGTGTGATTAAAAATCTTCCAACAAACAAAAGTCCAGAACTAGATGGCATCAGAGGTGAATTCTATCAAACATTTAGACAAGAGCTAACACCCAATCTTCTCAAACTCTTCAGAACTTTTCAGGGGAAGGAACAGTCCCAAACTCATTATATGAGGCCACCATCACCCTGATACCAAAACCAGACAAAGATACTACAGAAAAAGAAAATTAGAGACCAATATCACTGATTAATATAGATGTAAAAATCCTCAACAAAATACTAGGAAACAGAATTGAACAACACATTAAAAGGATCATGCACCATGATCAGGTGGGGTTTATCCCAGGGATGCAAGAATTCTTCAATATACACAAATCAATCAATGTGATACACCACATTAACAAATTGTAGAATAAAAATATGATCATCCCAATAGATGCAGGAAAAGCTTTCGACAAAATTCAACACCAATTTATGATTAAAAGTCTCCAAAAAGTGGGCATAGAGGGAATCTACCTCAACATAATAAAGGCAGTATATGACAAACCCACAGCAAACATCATTCTCAATAGTGAAAAACTAAAAGCATTTCCTCTAAGATCAGGAACAAGACAAGGATGTCCACTCTCACCACTATTACTCAACATAGTTTTGGAAGTCCTAGACACAGTAATCAGAGAAGAAAAAGAAATAAAAGGAATACAAATTGGAAAAGAAGAAGTAAAATTGTCACTGTTTGCAAATGACACGATACTACACATAGTGAATCCTAAAGATGCCACCAGAAAACTACTAGAGCTAATCAATGAATTTGGTAAAGTTGCAGGATACAAAATTAATGCACAGAAATCTCTTGCATTCCTATACACTAATAATGAAAGATCAGAAAGAGAAATTAAGGAAACAATCTCATTCACCATTGCAACAAAAAGAATAAAATACGGAGGAATGAACCTACATAAGGAGGTAAAAGACCTGTACTCAGAAAACTATAAGACACTGCTGAAAGAAATCAAAGATGATATAAACATATGGAGGTATAAACCATGTTCTTGGATTAGAAGAATCAATATTGTGTAAATGACTATAGTACCCAAAGCAAGCTACAGATTCAATGCAATCCCTATCAAATACCACTGGCATTTTCTACAGAACTAGAACAAAAAAATCTTAAAATTTGTATGGAGACACAAAAGACCCCGAATAGCCAAAGCAATCTTGAGGGAAATTAAAAGAGCTGGAGGAATCAGACTTCCTAACTTCAGACTATACTACAAAGCTACATTAATCAAGACTATATGGTACTGGCACAAAAACAGAAATATAGATCAATTGAACAAGATAGAAAGCCCAGAGATAAACCTACGTACCTATGGCTAACTCATCTATGACAAAGGAGGCAAAGATATACAATGAAGAAAAGACAGTCTCTTCAGTAAGTGGTGCTGGGAAAACTGGACAACCACACGTGAAAGAATGAAATTAGAACGCTCCATAACACCATACACAAAAATAAACTCAAAATTAATTAGAGATCTAAATGTTAGACCAGACACTATAAAATTATTAGAGGAAAACATAGGCAGAACACTCTATGACATAAATCACAGCAAGATCCTTTTTGACCCACCTCCTAGAGAAGTGGAAATAAAAACAAAAATAAACAAATGGGACCTAATGAAACTTCAAAGCTTTTGCACAGCAAAGGAAAACATAAACAAGACGAAAATACAACCCTCAGAATGGGAGAAAATGTTTTCAAATGAAGCAAATGACAAAAGATTAATCTCCAAAATTTACAAGCAGCTCGTGTAGCTCAATATCACAAAAACAAACAACACAATCCAAAAATGGGCAGAAGACCTAAATAGACATTTCTCCAAAGGAGATATACAGATTGCCAATAAACACATGAAAGGATGCTGAACATCACTAATCATTAGAGAAATGCAAATCAAAACTACAGTGAGTTATCACCTCCCAGCAGTCAGAATGGCAATCATCAAAAAATCTACAAACAATAAATGCTGGAGAGGCATTTACTGGAGAAAAGGGAACGTTCTTGCACTGTTGCTGGGAATGTAAATTGTTATACCCACTAGGGATAACAGTATAGAGGTTCCTTAAAAAACTAAAAATAGAAGTACCATACGACCCAGCAATCCAACTACTGGGCATTTGCCCTGAGAAAACCATAATTCAAAAAGAGTTATATACAACAATGTTCGTTGCAGTTCTACTTACAATAGCCAGGACATGGAAGCAACCTAAGTGTCCATCGACAGATGAATGGATAAAGAATATCTGGCACATATATAAATGGAATATTACTCAGCCATAAAAAGAAACAAAACTGAGTTATTTGTAGTGAGGGGGATGGACTTAGAGTCTGTCCTACACAGTGAAGTGAGTCAGAAAGAGAAAAATAAATACCGTGTGCTAACAGAGATATATGGAATCTAAAGAAAAAAGTTTATGAAGAACCTAGGGGCAGGACAGGATTAAGGACACAGACATAGAGAAAGGACTTGAGGACACGGGGAGGGGGAAGGGTAAGCTGGGACGAAGTGAGAGAGTGCCATGGACATATATACATTACCAAATGTAACATCGATAGCTACTGGGAAGCAGCCACATAGCACAGGGAGATCAATTCGGTGCTTTGCGACCACCTAAAGGGGTGGGATGTGGAGGGTGGGAGGGAGATGTAAGAGGGAGGGGATATGGTGATATATGTATATGTATAATTGATTCACTTTGTTATACAGCAGAAACTGACACTCCATTGTAAAGCAATTATACTCCAATAAAGGTGTAAAAGGAAAATAAAAAAGAAAGAAGCCCAGAGATAAACCTACACACGTATGGTCAACTAATCTATGACAAAGTAGGCAAGACTATACAATGGAGAAAAGACAGTGTCTTCAATCAGTGGTGCTGGGAAAAATGGACAGCTACATGTAAAAGAATGAAATTAGAACACCCCCTAACACCATACACAAAAATAAATTCAAAATGGATTAGAGACCTCAATGTAAGACCGGACAGTATAAAACTCTTAGAGGAAAACATAGGAAGAATACTCTAACATAAATCACAGCAAGATCTTTTTTGATCCACCTCCTAGAGTAATGACATAAAAAAGAAAACTAAACAAATGGGACCTAATGAAACGTAAAAGCTTTTGCAAAGCAATGGAAACTACAAACACAAAAAGACAACTCTCAGAATGGGAGAATATATTTGCAACTGAATCAATGGACAAAGGATTAATCTCCAATATATATAAACAGCTGATGCAGCTCAATATTAAAAAAACAAACAACCCAATACAAAAATGGGCAGAAGATCTAAATAGACATTTCTTCCAAAAAGACGTAGAGATGGCCAAGGAGCACATGAAAAGCTGCTCTACATCACTAATTATTAGAGAAATGCAAATCAAAACTACAATGAGGTATCACCTCACACCTGTTAGAATGGGCATCATCAGAAAATCTACAAACAACAAATGCTGGAGAGGGTGTGGAGAAAAGGAACCCTCTTCCACGATTGGTGGGAATGTAAATTGATAGTCACTATGGAGAACAGTATGGAGGTTCCTTAAAAAACTAAAAATAGAATTACCATATGATCCAGCAACCCACTACTGGGCATATACCCAGAGAAAACCATAAATCAAAAAGACACATTCACCACAATGTTCATTGCAGCACTATTTACAATAGCCAGGTAATGGAAGCAACCTAAATGCCCACAGACAGACAAATGGATAAAGATGTGGTACATATATAAAATGGACTATTAGCCATAAAAAGGAATGAAATTGGGTCATTTGTAGAGACGTCGATGGATCTAGAGACTGTCATACAGAGTGAAGTAAGTCAGAAAGAGAAAAACAAATATTGTATATTAACGCATATATGTGGAACCTAGAAAAACTGTACAGATTAACCGGTTTGAAGGGAAGAAATAGAGACACAGATGTAGAGAACAAATGTATGGACACAAAGAGGGGAAAGCCATGGGGGGGTGGCGGTGGGAGGAGTTGGGAGATCAGGATTGACATGTATACATTTATATGTATAAAATAGATAACCAATAAGAACCTGCTGTATAAAAAATAAATAAAATAAAATGAAAAATAAAATTTTTTAAAAAACGGAAAAATGTTATTCCCTTCACATACATGTATTTATATGAATGAATTATTTCCATGCTTACATCCATAAGTACAAAAAAGAGGAATAAAACCTACCTTGAAACAAAAAAGAAAAAAAACAAAACAGAACCCACCAGTTATACAGATGAAAACCCAATCAGGGCACTTGCTCCAGTGATAGACAATTCTGAAGTTGGTCAGAGGTGGGGATTCCGCTTGCATGCAGCCAGCAGCCACCCCGCAAGGAGTGTCCTCATTACAAGCCTGGGGGACCGTGCCGAGACATCTGTGAGTAAACGTGAGATGAGCCCCAGGCCAGCTGCTGCTGAACTGTTCCCACCCGTCCCAGGTAAAACACCTGAATATATACAAGGACTTGAAAGCCTAGAGGAAGGGCCATAGAGCCACACGAGTGACAGCATGCCGGCCAACTTGGTGTCTGCAGGCCAGCCAGGATGGTCCTGGCCCTGGGTGCTCTTCTGGAAGATTTCCATTTCCCTGCCTGAGATACCCGTCCTGTCCCTGCCCCCACTGCTTTTTTCCTTCCTCACCTCTGCCCAGGGAGAAATTCCAGCAGCAGGTATGGGTGACACATCCTCTTCTTTAGCAGGTGGCAGCCTGGCAACTGCTGCAGAAAGTCCAGCAGAGCCCCACTCACACTGGGCCACCCACAAAGCCGTGGCCTCTCACTCCCTCCCACCAGCCCAGCCCCGAGACTGCTGACAGGGCAGAGAAAATGGCGTCAGGCACGGCTGCAGGGGCTCTTGCTGCCTGGAGTGGTATTTATATTGATCTCAACCCAGGCACACCTGGGAAGGGCAGGCTGGCACGGTAAGGCTGCCCAGCTCAGCCAATCATCACCCCTCAGGGGCTCACAGTTGCAGAAAATGGAACTTGCTGAACCGGCCAGGTCCAAGGAACAGGTGTGGGCTCCTGAGAGTCAGGATAGACAAGGGGCTGCAGCTTTGGCTTGTTTTCTAATCATTTTATCTGGCCCATGAGTGGGAGACAACTTCAAGAAAACCCTCTCCTAATGAGAGGAACCCAGGAGTCAGGGAGAGGAGGGGTGGGTGGTGGTTGGAGACAGAGGCCTGGTGCCCCGGGTGCAGTGGAAGTCTCTGGAAGACCAGGTGGAGGGAGGCCGCACAGAGTGATGCCCAGGGTCACAGACCTGTCGCAGCTACTGTTTGTTAGTTCAAGTCCTGCTCTGAGGTGCTCTGTGTCAGCTCTGAGCGACAGGTGAGCTGGGGGTGCTCTGCAATGAGGGCTATGTGCACGGTTCCTGTGTGCCCAGCCCTGCCATGGTACCTGCAAGGGTAACTCTGTATCCTGGGAGGGGCCTGACCACGAGAGCCCCGTGGGCTGGGGTGGGGGTGGGGTACCTGCCCAGGTGAGCTCCATATTCTGGGATTGTTGTGACCACGAGAGCCCCATGGGCTGCTGGGGACCTGGTAAAGGATGTCAGGACAGTCAGTGAAGCCACCGAGGATATACCTCCAGTTGCTCCTAATTCCTACACCCTGCTGGTCATTCTACCAACCACCAGGACATGGTATTCTGTATTAGTCTTCAATGATGCCTTCTTTTGTATTCCATTAGTCCCAGAGTCACAAGAAATTTTGGCTTGTGAGTGGCAGGACTCAACATACAACTAAAACAATACTTCCGGGCCGTCTTGCCCCAAGGGTGCAAAAATTCCCACACCATCTTTGGGGAAACCTTAGCTAAAGACCTAAAAGTTCTACCTCTGGAAAAGGAAACCCTCCTTCAGTACGCAGACGACATTCTGATCGCCAGCCCTACTAAGGAGGCCTCTGAACTACCAAGCCAATAAAGGATAGAAGTTGTCCAAGAAAAAGCTCAAATATCACAGACTGCGGTGACCTGCCTGGGCTTCATTCTCACAGAAGGTCGGAGAAGCCCATCCCAGGAAAGGGAAGAAACCATTTTCAGCCTTACCCCTTTCTAAAACTAGAAGACAGCTTAGGGGTTCCTGGGGAGGCCAGGGTTTGCTGCTTCTGGATCCCTAACTACACTCTACTAGCTGGGCCTCTATATGAAACACTGAAAGGAAAAGATGATGATCCTTTTGAATAGAATCCAGAAGTGGCCTTTCAAGAATGGAAAGAGCAGTCAATTCAGACCCTTGCCCTGGAACTCCCTAATTAAGCTAAACCCTTTGATCTTTACATTCCTGGTGAAAGGGGAATCGCCATTGGAGAATTAGTGCAAAAACTGGGACCACTTGAAATGGAACAATGCAAGAATGCCATCCAGGTAGGATAAACTACGGTCACCAAGGGGCTTGGCCTACTGCCACATCTGGCCAAGATACTGGCGGTATCTAAAAACCTGGAAATCAGCAGCCCAAAAGGCCACCTCCCTCCTAAGGGAAAAGGACTCCACGTGGTGATCCTAACCACCAACCATGCCCTGAAGTTGCAGGGTTCGCTCCGTGGGCACACCGACCTCGAGTGAGGAGGCCCTCCAACTCCAACATCCAGAGAGATAACCGGGGGCAACAGGGCACCATGACGACTCGTGTGAACATCACTTGACCTGGAGTTTCTCTCATAAAACAACAAGAGTGTGTCCCAAAAGAGTAGACTACTGCTTGCAGGACTTACTGCACCCAGAGGGGAGCTAATAATCTTGGCGGGGGAACCGTATATCACACTGTCACCATAGAAAAGCCTACAGACACCGTGCTGATGGTGGCCAATAAGACTGGCTGGACTCCTGTTTACTTCAAAAGGCTGTTGACTCAGTGGCCATCATGGTCCTTGATCACCACTGACCCTGGACTGTCTGGGAGTTGAGCGGGCAGGGCTCTGACACCTGGTGCTGTTTGTACGTTAATTCAGGGGCCTAATTGAAGAAAGCGCAGACTACTGGTCAGAGCATCTAGGCTGGCAGAAACGGTCAGCCTAAGGTGGCCGAACAAATGTGGGGCGGGGTGAAACCGGCCCCCACAGCGTCTCTGCACATCTCTTTCCTGGACCCTTAAAGGTCATTAGAATCTATAACACTTCCAATGCTGGTGCTCAGGCGGACGAGCAAGGATGCAGGGGGCCTGGGGACAATCAACGTCACCTGGAGGCTGCTGGGGAGAAGTTCTGACCCTCGTCCCTGGGTTTGAGGGCTCCCAACTCAGCACTCAGCAGTTACAGAAGAAGGGTCTGCACCCTCAGAACTCCAAGAATGAGGAACGGGACAAAAGACAGAGGAGGTGTTTGTCCCCAGCAAAGCCCATTAAAAATCCCTGGGAGATAAAAATAGAATCTGTGCAATAAAGTCAAGTCTAACCTTTTTTATCCTTTGTGCTTTGTCTAATTTCATGTGCTCCTAGGGTCCCGCATGCAGAGGTTCCACACCCGGCACTTCAGACCAGATTTCCTAGTGCAGAATGGCTGGGTCGACACCTCAGCTCCTGGGGCCCAGTGCAGACTCCGCGATATAGAGCCTGAACTGCAGCCAACCCGGCCCTCGAGAGCTCCGCCCCCTCCCTCCCACTGACTCTGACAGGATCTCTACACAGCAGCCCAGCCCACAGCCCACGGGGTAGTGCATGCTCTCACCTCTCCATTCTCTGATCAAAATATAAAGTTTCCTTTGCTTGTGAACCAAACTCAGTCTCGATCTGTTGGCCCCAATGACACTGCGCAGGGGGACACTTGTTGGGGTCCACTCTGGAGGATCAGTAACAGAAATTGAGACTATTGTAACCTCAATGAACAGATGTGTGAGCCAAACTGTAGTTAACATAGAACAGTGTATAAGGCTCGGGTAAAATAAGATGTTTCTAACGCTTCCATTGGCTATTTCCATCACTTTATTATAAGCAAGTTCAGTGAAAAGGTTTGTCTTATTTGTCAGGTCAATATTAGAGAAACGAAGTGATTTCTTTCCAAGGATGTACATCTAATAATCTTGGTTAAAGCTTCAATCTTGTTTTAAATGCTTTTCCATTGAAAATGATACCTCTCTTTCAGCTCTCCCATTTCTGAGAAGTATAAAATCTTATAATTTATTATTACCAAAGGGGAAAGGTGGGAGGAGGGATAAATTAACAGTTTGGGATTAACACATACACACTGCTATGTATAAAATAGATCATCAACAAGGAACTACTGTATAGCACAGGGAACTACACTCAACATTTTGCAATAACCTATAAGGGGAAATAATCTGAAAAAGAATAGATATTTTTATTGACATCATCTATCAATGACAGTTAAAGTGTAACCTAAGGGAAGCTGGTGGTGAGTGATTCTGAACCTGAAGACTTCAATCATCTAAAGTATGGACTCTGCCTACTTCCCAAGGCCCTTAATGAACATATGTGTAGCCGTAGCTTAAAAAATTCCCCAGTTTGGGTTTCGGGGAGACACTGATTTTGAAAAAGCCCTGGTGTTTTCCTTACATGAATGGGACTCTTCCTACTGCTAAAACATGTCTGTCACACCCAGAGGATGGTATACCGTCTGATCGGGAAGAGTTTGGAAAAGGCATCTCATCTCCTCATCTCCTGGTGCTCGGGTTCACCCCTCCAGCGTCTTTACTAACAGTCTCCCCACTTGGAGATGACAGCACTGTCAACATCCTGTTACATACAGTTTGGAATTTGTCCAGAGGATGAAGCGGAAGGATGAGGAACAATGAGAGACAAGTCCTAGGTGTTCAGACAGGCACATGTCACTCTAATTTCCAATCAGGAAGACGAATTGACCAAAGGCTAGGGTTGCCCATGGAAACAGTATAGGGCTTGAGGAAATCCCGCTGCTTTGTGGCCAGTTCCCATAAACACAAGTTGAACAATGGAACTCAGGGGCAGTAAAATTCACGAAACTGCAGAGTTGAAAATATCTATCACTGAAAAATGTCTTGAGGAAAGTCAGAGAAAAGGACTTGTAAGCAAGGGAGAATGGCAGGAAAGGGATTTGAGGAGGTAGAAAGGACTCGCCATTAAGCACAAGAAAAGGGGCTGAACATTGCCAACATTGCAGTTGGCCAAAAAGGGTGTATGCGTTTTTTTCTGTATATATTCAAGAAAAGGGCATACACTTTTTTAGCCAACCAAACAGGTGGGCACTGGAAATCAATACTACAAAAGATATCACTTCGCATCAGTCAGAAGAGCCATCCTCATAAAGCGTAAACAACAGAAATGCAGGACAGGGCAAGGAGAAGAGGGAGCCCTGTGAGACTTATAGTGGAAAATATATATTGCCAACGTCCATTCTGGAGAAGTGTATTGTGTTTACTAAAGCATCTAAAAAATGAGCTACAGAGCATAGGGCACTTGCACTCATGGGCGTATATCTTGGGAAAAACAAAAATGGAGAGGACACAGGCACCCCAATGTTTACCGCCTCTCTGTTTAAAAGATCCTCGACTAGGATATAACTTAAATGTCTCTGGAGGGAAAACATGGATAGATGTGGTACTTATGTAGAGTGGAATATTACTCAGCCTGGAAATCAATGAAATATGGCCAGTTGTAACAACTCCTAGGGAGTTACGTATGATCATTCTAAGTGACATAATTCAAAAAGAAAAAGACACATATCATAAGATATCACTTAAAGGTGGAATCCAAAATAGCTACACATGAAATAACTTACAAAACAAAAACATAGTCAAATATGTAGAAAACACGCATAAGGCTGCTAAACGGGAAAGGTGGGGAGGGGTGAGGCATCATCCAAGAGGTTGAAATTAGCAAAGATACCATTCCAAATACCAAACTGATAATCAACAAGGCCTACACGGTAGCTAAAAGAACTGCATTCAGCACACTCAAGTCACCGGAAAAGAATATATACGACTGGTAAGATTCTGAAAAAGAATTTACTGATGTCTCTCTGTACGTGAATCAAGTGGATGTACAGCAGCAAGAAACAGAGCTTTGAAAATAAGCTGTAACCAATATAGTAATAAATTGAAAAAAATAAACGACAGAGAGACAGAGAAAACCTCTTACAACTTTTCCTCAGGGACGGTGATGCAACATGGATTGAACACGTCTAGACCCACAGCAGGATGAGACATAAGGCTGGAAACTGTTTGCACTAAGAGAAATGTGAGGTTGGGTGAGGAAATGCACACCCTTTAAAGTAACACTACCTGGTACCCATTCAATGGGTCCCAAATCTGCAGGTTCAAGGGATCTTCCTACAGCTAAAACATGCATGGAAAACCCAGAGGACTGTACACCATGTGATCGGGAGATGTGTCTAAAATGCAGCTCATTTATCCTCTCCTGGTGCTCCTGTTCACCATTCCAGCCACGTTACTTAGAATCTCCCCACTTGGAGAATCAGCACATTTCAACTTCTGTTTCACACATTTTGCAAATTGTGAGGAGGATGAACGGGAAGAGGGGGAACCAATGAGAGAATAGTTGTAGGGGTTTGTACGGGCACATATCACTCTAATTTCCCATTAAGAATGAGAATTGAAAAAAGGCTCAGCCCGCCTCACCCGAGCCAAAATAGGGCCTGAAGCAATCCTGCGGGTTTGAGGCCAGCTCACAAAAGAGCAACTTAAAAAATGGAGCTCAGGGTCACTGCAATTCACAAACCTGCAGAGTTATAAATGAAAACTAACGTCCAAAAATATGTTGAGGTAAGGCAAAGAAGAGGATCTGAATGCAAGACAGAATTGCAAGAAACAGATTTCAAGAGATAGATTGGACTCGTCTTTAAAGCACATGAAAAGCAGCAGAATTTCGACAATGATGCAGTTGGCCCAAAAGGGCGTATGCGTTTTTTCCTGATTATATACAGGAAAAAATGCATACACAATTTATGGGCAATGAAGCAAGCAAGCAATGCAAATGTGCACAACAAAGAAGTCTCATTTCCTACCAGTCAAAAGGGCCATCCTAAACAATTGTAAAAACCAGAAATGCAGGACAGGCCATGGAGAACAGGGAGCCTTTATACGCTGATGGGCAGTGTGTGAACTGCCGAGAGCCACTCTGGAGAAGTGTATGGTGGTTCCTAAATCATCTAAAAAACAGAGCTACAGAGCATAGGACACTTCCAATCATGGGAATATATCTAGGGAAGTCTAAAAATCAACAAGACACAAGCACAACACAGTTTAGGGCTACTCTGTTTACAAGAACCTCAACTTCAGTACACCTTAAATATCCCAGGAAAGAGAACAATGGATAAAGAAGATGTGGCACTTATGTACAATGGAATATCTCTTCACCATGAAATCAATGTAATAAGGCTAGTAGAAGGATAAAGAGTGGATTTAGGTCCGATAATACTACTTGAAATTAGTCAAACAGAAAAAGAAACATATCATAAGATATCACTTATAGAGGGAGGGTAAATATGGCTGCACAAAAAATGAATTACAGAACAGAACAGTGTCTCACATTTAGAAAACACACTTATGTCAGCTTAAGGGGAAAGGAGAGGTGGGGTGATGCATAAAACCAGAGTTTGAAATTAGCACAGATACCGTTCAATAAACCAAATAAGTATTAGACAAGATCTACACCTTGCTCAATGAACTGGCCTCAACACACCCAATACACTGCACAGAAATAAATCTGAGTAATAAGAATCTTAAGACCCATGTATTGACATATCTTCATAAGGGAATCAAGTGTGTGCAGAGCAGCACAAACACAGCAGTGAAAATGAGCTAAACCCCATTATAGAAATAAATTTTAAAAACAAAATGCATAAACAATCAAAGAGAGAAAAATTCTTACAATATTCGCTCAGGGGCTGTGATGCAACCTGGATTGACCACATATAAACCCACAGCTAGATAAGACATAAGGCTGGACACTTGGGGCTGAGAGGATTGGTGAGCTTTGGTGAGGAACTGCCGAAAGTTTAATGCAATACTTCATGCTACTCATTCCAAGGGTCCCAACACTCCAGGTTGAAGGGAATATTCCTACAGCTAAACCATGCTTGGGAAACCCAGCGACAGGTATACCATATGATCGGGAAAGGTTTCTAAAACGCACCTCATTGTTCCTCTCCTGGGGCTCCGGATTGACATTCATGCCGCTTTACTAACAAAAACCCCACATGGAGAGTCAATGCCTTTAAGTTCCTGTATCGCACAGTCTGCAGTTAGTGCGGAGGATGAATGGGAATAGGGGGAACCAGTGAGAAACTAGCTGTAGCGGTTTCAATGGGCACATGTCACTCTAATTTAACATCAGTAAGCAGAATTAACCAAAGGCACAGCAAGGTGCCCCAGAAGAACAATAGGGTCTGAAGGAATCCTGTGGTTATGAGGCAAGATCAGAAAAATAAGAGCTGAAAAATGGAGCTAAGGGCCACTGCAATTCAAAACCTGCAGAGTTATAAAGGCCAACTATTTTCAAAAAATATATTGAGGTAAGGCTATGAAGAGGCATTGAAAGCAAGGCAGAATTGCAGGAAACAGATTTCAGGAGGTAGACTGGAATTGCATTTAAAGCATAGGAAAAGAGGCAGAACATCGACAATGATGCACTTGGCCAAAAAGTGCGTATGCGTTTTTTCCTGAATATATTCAGCAAAAAACACATACGCACTTTTTGGCCAACCAAGCAACCTTGCAAAGGAAATCTGCACTACAATGAAGTCTCACTTCAACCAGGTCAAAAGGGCCATCTGAAAAAAGTGTAAAATCCAGAAAGGCAGGACAGGCCATGGAGACCTGGGAGCCTTGTTATGCTGATGGGCGGGATGTAAATTGCCAACAGCCACTCTGGAGAAGTGTATGGTGTTTCCTTAAACATCTAAAAAACAAAGCAACAGAGCCTAGGGCACTTCCACTTATGGTCCTATAGCTTAGGGAAATTAAAATCAAAAAGACACAGCCACCCCAAAGTTTGGGACGGCTCTGTTTACAAGAACCTCGTTTACAGTACAAGTTCAATATCGCAGAAAGTGAAAAATGGATAAAGAAGTTGTGGTACTTACGTACAATGCAATATCACTCAGCAATGAAATCTATGTCATCAGGCCCGTAGCAGCATAATGAGTGGATTCAGGTATGATGATTCTAACTGAAATAAGTCACACAGAAAAAGAAATATCATAAGATATCACTAATACACGGAATGTAAACTTGGCTACACAGGAACTGGATTACAAAACAGAACAGGGTCTCAAATTTAGAAAACCAACTTATGCTTGCTTAAGGGGAAAGTTGAGTTGGGGTGCTGCATAAAACCAGAGATTGAAATGAGCACAGAAAAAGTTCCTTAAGCCAAATATGGAATAGACAAGAGCTACTCCTTGCTCAATGAAATGGACTCAACACCCCATATTAAACGCCTAAGAATGTACCTGACTAGTAAGTATCTTAAACCTATGGATTGCTATGTCTCTGAAAGAGAATCAAGCGTGTGTACAGGGGCGTAAACACAGCAGTGATAGGATTGGAGAGGTTCGGTGAGCAAATGAAGACCCTTTGAAGTCATATTGCATGGTACCCATTCCACGGGTCTCAACTCTCCAGGTTTAAGGGATTCTTCCTTCAGCTAAAACATGCATGTGGAGCCCAGAGTATGATCAACCATGTGATCGGGAGACGTGTTCCAATATGTCTCAGTTCTCGTCCCCTGGTACTCGGGTGCAACATTCCAGATGCTTTACTAACACTCTCCCGACTTGGAGAGTCAGTGCCTTTAACCTCCTGTTTGGCCCAGTTTGCAATTTCTGCGGAAGATGAACAGGAATAGGGAGAACCAATGAGAGACTAGCTGGAGGTGTCTGGACGGGCAAATTTAACTCTCATTTCCCACCAGGAAGAGGAATTAACCAAAGGCTCAGCGTGCCGTGCCGGAACCAGATTAGGGCCTGAAGCAATCCTGCGGTGTTGCGGCCAGCTCACAAGAAAGCGAGTTGAAGAAAGGAGCTCAGGGGCACTGTAATTCACAAAACCTGCAGAGTTATAAATGACAGCAATCGTCCAAAAATATACTGAAGTAAGGCTGCCAAGAGGACTTGAAAGCGGGGCAGAATTGCAGGAAACCGATTTCAGGAGGTAGACTGGAATTGCATTTAAAGCATAGGAAAAGAGGCAGAATGTCCACAATGATGCACTTGGCCAAAAAGGGCGTATGCGTTTTTTCCTGAATATATTCAGGAAAAAACGCATACGCCCTTTTTGGCCAACCAAGCAAGCTTGCAAAGGAAATCTGCACTACAATGAAGTCTCACTTTCCCCACGTAAAAAGGGCCATCTGAAAAAAGTGAAAAATCCAGAAAGGCAGGACAGGCCATGGAGAACTGGGAGCCTTGTTATGCTGATGGGCGGGATGTAAATTGCCAAGAGCCACTAGGGAGAGGTATATGGTGTTTCCTGAAACATCTAAAGAACAAAGCAACAGAGCCTAGGGCACTTCAACTTATGGTCCTATAGCTTAGGGAAATTAAAATCAAAAAGACACAGCCACCGCAAAGTTTGGGAGGGCTCTGTTTACAAGAACCTCATTTACGGTACAAGTTCAATATCGCAGAAAGTGGAAAATGGATAAAGAAGTTGTGGTACTTACGTACAATGCAATATCACTCAGCAATGAAATCTATGTCATCAGGCCCGTAGCAGCATAATGAGTGGATTCAGGTATGATGATTCTAACTGAAATAAGTCACACAGAAAAAGAAACATCATAAGATATCACTAATACACGGAATGTAAACTTGGCTACACAGGAACTGGATTACAAAACAGAACAGGGTCTCAAATTTAGAAAACCAACTTATGCTTGCTTAAGGGGAAAGGTGAGTTGGGGTGCTGCATAAAACCAGAGATTGAAATGAGCACAGATAAAGTTCCTTAAGCCAAATATGGAATAGACAAGAGCTACTCCTTGCTCAATGAAATGGACTCAACACCCCATATTAAACGCCTAAGAATGTACCTGACTAGTAAGTATCTTAAAACCTATGGATTGCTATGTCTCTGAAAGAGAATCAAGCGTGTGTACAGGGGCGTAAACGCAGCAGTGATAGGATTGGAGAGGTTCGGTGAGCAAATGAAGACCCTTTGAAGTCATATTGCATGGTACCCATTCCACGGGTCTCAACTCTCCAGGTTTAAGGGATTCTTCCTTCAGCTAAAACATGCATGTGGAACCCAGAGTATGATCAACCGTGTGATCGGGAGACGTGTTCCTATATGTCTCAGGTCTCGTCCCCTGGTACTCGGGTGCAACATTCCAGACGCTTTACAAACACTCTCCCGACTTGGAGAGTCAGTGCCTTTAACCTCCTGTTTGGCCCAGTTTGCAATTTCTGCGGAAGATGAACAGGAATAGGGAGAACCAATGAGAGACTAGCTGGAGGTGTCTGGATGCGCAAATTTAACTCTCATTTCCCACCAGAAAGAGGAATTAACCAAAGGCTCAGCGTGCCGTGCCTGAACCAGATTAGGGCCTGAAGCAATCCTGCGGTGTTGCGGCCAGCTCACAAGAAAGCGAGTTGAAGAAAGGAGCTCAGGGGAACTGTAATTCACAAACCTGCAGAGTTATAAATGACAGCTATCGTCCAAAAATATACTGAAGTAAGGCTGTCAAGAGGACTTGAAAGCAGGGCAGAATTGCAGGAAACTGATTTCAGGAGGCAGACTGGAATTGCATTTAAAGCATAGGAAAAGAGGCAGAACGTCCACAATGATGCACTTGGCCAAAAAGGGCGTATGCGTTTTTTCCTGAATATATTCAGGAAAAAACGCATACGCCCTTTTTGGCCAACCAAGCAAGCTTGCAAAGGAAATCTGCACTACAATGAAGTCTCACTTCCCCCAGGTAAAAAGGGCCATCTGAAAAAAGTGTAAAATCCAGAAAGGCAGGACAGGCCATGGAGAACTGGGAGTCTTCTTATGCTGATGGGCGGGATGTAAATTGCCAAGAGCCACTCGGGAGAAGTGTATGGTGTTTCCTGAAATATCTAAAGAACAAAGCAACAGAGCCTAGGGCACTTCCACTTATGGTCCTATAGCTTAGGGAAATTAAAATCAAAAAGACACAGCCACCCCAAAGTTTGGGACGGCTCTGTTTACAAGAACCTCGTTTACGGTACAATTTCAATATCGCAGAAAGTGGAAAATGGATAAAGAAGTTGTGGTACTTACGTACAATGCAATATCACTCAGCAATGAAATCTATGTCATCAGGCCCGTAGCAGCATAATGAGTGGATTCAGGTATGATGATTCTAACTGAAATAAGTCACACAGAAAAAGAAACATCATAAGATATCACTAATACACGGAATGTAAACTTGGCTACACAGGAACTGGATTACAAAACAGAACAGGGTCTCAAATTTAGAAAACCAACTTATGCTTGCTTAAGGGGAAAGATGAGTTGGGGTGCTGCATCAAACCAGAGATTGAAATGAGCACAGATAAAGTTCCTTAAGCCAAATATGGAATAGACAAGAGCTACTCCTTGCTCAACGAAATGGACTCAACACCCCATATTAAACGCCTAAGAATGTACCTGACTAGTAAGTATCTTAAAACCTATGGATTGCTATGTCTTTGAAAGAGAATCAAGCGTGTGTACAGGCGCATAAACGCAGCAGTGATAGGATTGGAGAGGTTCGGTGAGCAAATGAAGACCCTTTGAAGTCATATTGCATGGTACCCATTCCACGGGTCTCAACTCTCCAGGTTTAAGGGATTCTTCCTTCAGCTAAAACATGCATGTGGAACCCAGAGTATGATCAACTGTGTGATCGGGAGACGTGTTCCTATATGTCTCAGTTCTCGTCCCCTGGTACTCGGGTGCAACATTCGAGACGCTTTACTAACACTCTCCCGACTTGGAGAGTCAGTGCCTTTAACCTCCTGTTTGGCCCAGTTTGCAATTTCTGCGGAAGATGAACAGGAATAGGGAGAACCAATGAGAGACTAGCTGGAGTTGTCTGGATGCGCAAATTTAACTCTCATTTCCCACCAGAAAGAGGAATTAACCAAAGGCTCAGCGTGCCGTGCCGGAACCAGATTAGGGCCTGAAGCAATCCTGTGGTGTTGCGGCCAGCTCACAAGAAAGCGAGTTGAAGAAAGGAGCTCAGGGGCACTGTAATTCACAAACCTGCAGAGTTATAAATGACAGCTATCGTCCAAAAATATACTGAAGTAAGGCTGCCAAGAGGACTTGAAAGCGGGGCAGAATTGCAGGAAACCGATTTCAGGAGGTAGACTGGAATTGCATTTAAAGCATAGGAAAAGAGGCAGAACGTCCACAATGATGCACTTGGCCAAAAAGGGCGTATGCGTTTTTTTCTGAATATATTCAGGAAAAAACGCATACGCCCTTTTTGGCCAACCAAGCAAGCTTGCAAAGGAAATCTGCACTACAATGTAGTCTCACTTCCCCCCGGTCTAAAGGGACAACTGAAAAAAATGTAAAATCCAGAAAGGCAGGACAGGCCATGGAGAACTGGGAGCCTTGTTATGCTGATGGGCGGGATGTAATTTGCCAAGAGCCACTAGGGAGAAGTGTATGGTGTTTCCTGAAACATCTAAAAAACAAAGCAACAGAGCCTAGGGCACTTCAACTTATGGTCCTATAGCTTATGGAATTTAAAATCAAAAAGACACAGCCACCCCAAAGTTTGGGACGGCTCTGTTTACAAGAACCTCGTTTACGGTACAAGTTCAATATCGCAGAAAGTGAAAAATGGATAAAGAAGTTGTGGTACTTACGTACAATGCAATATCACTCAGCAATGAAATCTATGTCATCAGGCCCGTAGCAGCATAATGAGTGGATTCAGGTATGATGATTCTAACTGAAATAAGTCTCACAGAAGAAGAAACATCATAAGATGTCACTAATACACAGAATGTGAACTTGGCTACACATGAACTGAGTTACAAAACAGAACAGTGTCTCAAGTTTAGAAAACCAACTTATGCTTGCTTAAGGGGGAAGGTGAGTTGGGGTGCTGCATAAAACCAGAGTTTGAAATTAGCACAGATGCCGTTCCATAAGCCAAATATGTAATAGACAAGACCTACCCCTTGCTCAACAAAATGGTCTCAACAGTGAGGTATCACCTCACACCTGATAGAAAGGGCATCATTAGAAAATCTACAAACAAAAAATGCTGGAAAGGGTGTGGAGAAAAGGAACCCTCTTCCACTATTGTTGGGAATATAAATTGATACAGTCACTATGGAGAACAATATGATGTTTCTTAAGAAACTAACAGTAGAATTACCATATGATACAGCAATTCCAGTACTGGACATATAGCCAGACAAAACCATAAATCAAAAAGAGACATTCACCGCAATGTTCATTGCATCACTATTTACAATATCGAGGTAATGGAAGCAACCTAAATGCCCACAGACAGACGAATGCATAAAGCTGTGGTACATATATAAAATGGAATATTACTAAGCCATGAAAAGGAATGAAATTGGGTCATTTGTAGAGACGTCGATGGATCTAGAGACTGTCATACAGAGTGAAGTAAGTCAGAAAGAGAAAAACAAATCTTGTATATTCATGCATATATGTGGAACCTAGAAAAACTGTACAGATTAACCATTCTGCAAGGCATAAATAGAGCAACAGATGTAGACAACAAACGTATGGACAAGAAGAGGGGAAAGCTGTTGGGGGAGTGGTGGTGGGAGGAGTTGAGAGACTGGGATTGGCATGTATACATTTATATGTATAAAATAGATAACCAATAAGAACCTGCTGTATAAAAATATAAAATAAAATTCAAAATTAAAAAGAAATAAAATTTAAAAAATAAAACAGAAAAAACAATTATTCCCTTCACATACATGTATTTATATGAATAAATTATTTCCATGCTTCTATCTGTAAATACAAAAAAGAAGAATAAAATCTACCTTGAACCAAAAACGAAAAAGAGAAAAAAAACACAGAACCCACCAGTTCCACAGAGGAAAACCGTATCAGGGCACTTGCTCCAGTTGTAAACAATTCTGAAGTTGGTCAGTGGTGGGTAATCGTCTCCCATTCAGCCAGCAGCCCCCACGCAACAAGCGTCCTCATTGCAAAGCTGGGGCACCGTGCCGAGGCATCTGTGAGTAAACGTGAGCTGAGCCCCAGGCCAGTTGCTGCTGAACTATTCCCACCCGTCCCAGGTAAAACACCTGAATATATACAAGGACTTGAAAGCCTAGAGGAAGGGCCATAGAGCCACACGAGTGACAGCATGCCGGCCGACTTGGTGCCTGCAGGCCAGCCAGGATGGTCCTGGCCCTGGGTGCTCTTCTGGAAGATTTCCATTTCCCTGCCTGAGATACCCGTCCTGTCCCTGCCCCCACTGCTTTTTTCCTTCCTCACCTCTGCCCAGGGAGAAATTCCAGCAGCAGGTATGGGTGACACATCCTCTTCTTTAGCAGGTGGCAGCCTGGCAACTGCTGCAGAAAGTCCAGCAGAGCCCCACTCACACTGGGCCACCCACAAAGCCGTGGCCTCTCACTCCCTCCCACCAGCCCAGCCCCGAGACTGCTGACAGGGCAGAGAAAATGGCTCAGGCATGGCTGCAGGGGCTCTTGCTGCCTGGAGTGGTATTTATATTGATCTCAACCCAGGCACACCTGGGGAGGGCTGGCCGGCACGGTAAGGCTGCCCAGCTCAGCCAATCATCACCCCTCAGGGGCTCACAGTTGCAGAAAATGGAACTTGCTGAACCGGCCAGGTCCAAGGAACAGGTGTGGGCTCCTGAGAGTCAGGATAGACAAGGGGCTGCAGCTTTGGCTTGTTTTCTAATCATTTTATCTGGCCCATGAGTGGGAGACAACTTCAAGAAAACCCTCTCTTAATGAGAGGAACCCAGGAGTCAGGGAGAGGAGGGGTGGGTGGTGGTTGGAGACAGAGGCCTGGTGCCCCGGGTGCAGTGGAAGTCTCTGGAAGACCAGGTGGAGGGAGGCCGCACAGAGTGATGCCCAGGGTCACAGACCTGTCACAGCTGCTGTTTGTTAGTTCAAGTCCTGCTCTGAGGTGCTCTGTGTCAGCTCTGAGTGACAGGTGAGCTGGGGGTGCTCTGCAATGAGGGCTATGTGCACGGTTCCTGTGTGCCCAGCCCTGCCACGGTACCTGCAAGGGTAACTCTGTATCCTGGGAGGGGCCTGACCACCAGAGCCCCGTGGGCTGGGGTGGGGGTGGGGTACCTGCCCAGGTGAGCTCCATATTCTGGGATTGGTGTGACCACGAGTGCCCCATGGGCTGCTGGGGACCTGGTAAAGGATGTCAGGACAGTCAGTGAAGCCACCGAGGATATACCTCCAGTTGCTCCTAATTCCTACACCCTGCTGGTCATTCTACCAACCACCAGGACATGGTATTCTGTATTAGTCTTCAATGATGCCTTCTTTTGTATTCCATTAGTCCCAGAGTCACAAGAAATTTTGGCTTGTGAGTGGCAGGACTCAACATACAAATAAAACAATACTTACGGGCCGTCTTGCCCCAAGGGTGCAAATATTCCCACACCATCTTTGGGGAAACCTTAGCTAAAGACCTAAAAGTTCTACCTCTGGAAAAGGAAACCCTCCTTCAGTACGCAGATGACATTCTGATCGCCAGCCCTACTAAGGAGGCCTCTGAACTACCAAGCCAATAAAGGATAGAAGTTGTCCAAGAAAAAGCTCAAATATCACAGACTGCGGTGACCTGCCTGGGCTTCATTCTCACAGAAGGTCGGAGAAGCCCATCCCAGGAAAGGGAAGAAACCATTTTCAGCCTTACCCCTTTCTAAAACTAGAAGACAGCTTAGGGGTTTCTGGGGAGGCCAGGGTTTGCTGCTTCTGGATCCCTAACTACAGTCTACTAGCTGGGCCTCTATATGAAACACTGAAAGGAAAAGATGATGATCTTTTTGAATAGAATCCAGAAGTGGCCTTTCAAGAATGGAAAGAGCAGTCAATTCAGACCCTTGCCCTGGAACTCCCTAATTTAGCTAAACCCTTTGACCTTTACATTCCCAGTGAAAGGTGAATCGCCATTGGAGAATTAGTGCAAAAACTGGGACCACTTGAAATGGAACAATGCAAGAATGCCATCCAGGTAGGATAAACTACAGTCACCAAGGGGCTTGGCCCACTGCCACATCTGGCCAAGATACTGGCGGTATCTAAAAACCTGGAAATCAGCAGCCCAAAAGGCCACCTCCCTCCTAAGGGAAAAGGACCCCACGTGGTGATCCTAATCACCAACCATGCCCTGAAGTTGCAGGGTTCGCTCCGTGGGCACACCGACCTCGAGTGAGGAGGCCCTCCAACTCCAACATCCAGAGAGATAACCGGGGGCAACAGGGCACCATGACGACTCGTGTGAACATCACTTGACCTGGAGTTTCTCTCATAAAACAACAAGAGTGTGTCCCAAAAGAGTAGACTACTGCTTGCAGGACTTACTGCACCCAGAGGGGAGCTAATAATCTTGGCGGGGGAACCGTATATCACACTGTCACCATAGAAAAGCCTACAGACACTGTGATGATGGTGGCCAATAAGACCGGCTGGACTCCTGTTTACTTCAAAAGGCTGTTGACTCAGTGGCCATCATGGTCCTTGATCACCACTGACCCTGGACTGTGTGGGACTTGAGCGGGCAGGGCTCTGACACCTGGTGCTGTTTGTACGTTAATTCAGGGGCCTAATTGAAGAAAGCGCAGACTACTGGTCAGAGCATCTAGGCTGGCAGAAACGGTCAGCCTAAGGTGGCCGAACAAATGTGGGGCGGGGTGAAACCGGCCCCCACAGCGTCTCTGCACATCTCTTTCCTGGACCCTTAAAGGTCATTAGAATCTATAACACTTCCAATGTTGGTGCTCAGGTGGACGAGCAGGGAGGCAGGGGTCCTGGGGACAATCAACGTCACCTGGAGGCTGCTGGGGAGAAGCTCTGACCCTCGCCCCCGGGTATGAGGACTCCCAACTCAGCACTCAGCAGTTACAGAAGAAGGGTCTGCACCCTCAGCACTCCAAGAATGAGGAACGGGACAAAAGGCAGAGGAGCGGTTTGTCCCCAGCAAAGCCCATTAAAAATCCCTGGGAGATAAAAATAGAATCTGGGCAATAAAGTCAAGTCTAACCTTTTTTATCCTTTGTGCTTTGTCTAATTTCATGTGCTCCTAGGGTCCCACATGCAGAGGTTCCACACCCGGCACTTCAGACCAGATTTCCTAGTGCAGAATGGCTGTGTCGACACCTCAGCTCCTGGGGCCCAGTGCAGACTCCGCGATATAGAGCCTGAGCTGCAGCCAACCCAGCCCTTGAGAGCTCCGCCCCCTCCCTCCCACTGACTCTGACAGGATCTCTACACAGCAGCCCAGCCCACAGCCCACGGGGTAGTGCATGCTCTCACCTCTCCATTCTCTGATCAAAATATAAAGTTTCCTTTGCTTGTGAACCAAACTCAGTCTCGATCTGTTGGCCCCAATGACACTGCGCAGGGGGACACTTGTTGGGGTCCACTCTGGAGGATCAGTAACAGAAATTGAGACTATTGTAACCTCAATGAACAGATGTGTGAGCCAAACTGTAGTTAACATAGAACAGTGTATAAGGCTCGGGTAAAATAAGATGTTTCTAACACTCCCATTTGATATTTCCATCACTTTATTATAAGCAAGTTCAGTGAAAAGGTTTGTCTTATTTGTCAGGTCAATATTAGAGAAACGAAGTGATTTCTTTCCAAGGATGTACATCTAATAATCTTGGTTAAAGCTTCAATCTTGTTTTAAATGCTTTTCCATTGAAAATGATACCTCTCTTTCAGCTCCCCCATTTCTGAGAAGTATAAAATCTTATAATTTATTATTACCAAAGGGGAAAGGTGGGAGGAGGGATAAAGTAACAGTTTGGGATTAACACATACACACTGCTATGTATAAAATAGATCATCAACAAGGAACTACTGTATAGCACAGGGAACTACACTCAACATTTTGCAATAACCTATAAGGGGAAATAATCTGAAAAAGAATAGATATTTTTATTGACATCATCTATCAATGACAGTTAAAGTGTAACCTAAGGGAAGCTGGTGGTGAGTGCTTCTGACCCTGAAGACTTCAATCATCTAAAGTTTGGACTCTGCCTACTTCCCAAGGCCCTTAATGAACATATGTGTGGCCGTAGCTTAAAAAATTCCCCAGTTTGGGTTTCGGGGAGACACTGATTTTGAAAAAGCCCTGGTGTTCTCCTTACATGAATGGGACTCTTCCTATTGCTAAAACATGTCTGTCACACCCAGAGGATGGTATACCGTCTGATTGGGAAGAGTTTGGAGAAGGCATCTCATCTCCTCATCTCCTGGTGCTCGGGTTCACCCATCCAGCGTCTTTACTAACAGTCTCCCCACTTGGAGATGGCAGCACTGTCAACATCCTGTTGCGTACAGTTTGGAATTTGTCCAGAGGATGAAGCAGAAGGATGAGGAACAATGAGAGACAAGTCCTAGGTGTTCAGACAGGCACATGTCACTCTAATTTCCAATCAGGAAGACGAATTGACCAAAGGCTAGGGTTGCCCATGGAAACAGTATAGGGCTTGAGGAAATCCCGCTGCTTTGTGGCCAGTTCCCATAAACACAAGTTGAACAATGGAACTCAGGGGCAGTAAAATTCACGAAACTGCAGAGTTGAAAATATCCATCACTGAAAAATGTCTTGAGGAAAGTCAGAGAAAGGGACTTGTAAGCAAGGGAGAATGGCAGGAAAGGGATTTGAGGAGGTAGAAAGGACTCGCCATTAAGCACAAGAAAAAGGGCTGAACATTGCCAACATTGCAGTTGGCCAAAAAGGGTGTATGCGTTTTTTTCTGTATATATTCAAGAAAAGGGCATACACTTTTTTAGCCAACCAAACAGGTGGGCACTGGAAATCAATACTACAAAAGATATCACTTCGCATCAGTCAGAAGAGCCATCCTCATAAAGCGTAAACAACAGAAATGCAGGACAGGGCAAGGAGAAGAGGGAGCCCTGTGAGACTTATAGTGGAAATGTATATTGCCAACGGCCATTCTGGAGAAGTGTATTGTGTTTACTAAAGCATCTAAAAAATGAGCTACAGAGCATAGGGCACTTGCACTCATGGGCGTATATCTTGGGAAAAACAAAAATCGAGAGGACACAGGCACCCCAATGTTTACCCCCTCTCTGTTTAAAAGATCCTCGACTAGGATATAACTTAAATGTCTCTGGAGGGAAAAAATGGATAGACATGTGGTACTTAGGTAGAGTGGAATATTATTCAGCCTGGAAATCTATGAAATATGGCCAGTTGTAACAACTCCGGAGGAGTTACGTATGATCATTCTAAGTGACATAATTCAAAAAGAAAAAGACACATATCATAAGATATCACTTAAAGGTGGAATCCAAAATGGCTACACATGAAATAAATTACAAAACAAAAACATAGTCAAATATGTAGAAAACACGCATAAGGCTGCTAAACGGGAAAGGTGGGGAGGGGTGAGGCATCATCCAGGAGGTTGAAATTAGCAAAGATACCATTCCAAATACCAAACTGATAATCAACAAGGCCTACACGGTAGCTAAAAGAACTGCACTCAGCACACTCAAGTCACCGGAAAAGAATATATACGACTGGTAAGAATCTGAAAAAGAATTTATTGATGTCTCTCCATACGTGGATCAAGTGGATGTACAGCAGCAAGAAACAGAGCTTTGAAAATCAGCTGTAACCAATATAGTAATAAATTGAAAAAAATAAACGACAGAGAGAAAACCTCTTACAACTTTTCCTCAGGGCCGGTGATGCAACATGGATTGAACACATCTAGACCCACAGCAGGATGAGACATAAGGCTGGAAACTGTTTGCGCTAAGAGAAATGTGAGGTTGGGTGAGGAAATGCACACCCTTTAAAGTAATACTACCTGGTACCCATTCAATGGGTCCCAAATCTGCAGGTTCAAGGGATCTTCCTACAGCTAAAACATGCATGGAAAACCCAGAGGACTGTACACCATGTGATCGGGAGATGTGTCTAAAATGCAGCTCATTTATCCTCTCCTGGTGCTCCTGTTCACCATTCCAGCCACGTTACTTAGAATCTCCCCACTTGGAGAATCAGCACGTTTAAACTTCTGTTTCACACATTTTGCAAATTGTGAGGAGGATGAACGGGAAGAGGGGGAACCAATGAGAGAATAGTTGTAGGGGTTTGGACGGGCACATATCACTCTAATTTCCCATTAAGAATAAGAAATGAAAAAAGGCTCAGCCCACCTCGCCGGAGCCAAAATAGGGCCTAAAGCAATCCTGCGGGTTTGAGGTCAGCTCACAAAAGAGCAACTTAAAAAATGGAGCTCAGGGTCACTGCAATTCACAAACCTGCAGAGTTATAAATGAAAACTAACGTCCAAAAATATGTTGAGGTAAGGCAAAGAAGAGGATCTGAATGCAAGACAGAATTGCAAGAAACAGATTTCAAGAGATAGATTGGACTCGTCTTTAAAGCACATAAAAAGCGGCAGAATTTCGACAATGATGCAGTTGGCCCAAAAGGGCGTATGCGATTTTTCCTGATTATATCCAGGAAAAAACGCATGCGCACTTTATGGGCAACGAAGCAAGCAAGCAATGCAAATGTGCACAACAAAGAAGTCTCATTTCCCACCGGTCAAAAGGGCCATCCTAAAAAATTGTAAAAACCAGAAATGTAGGACAGGCCATGGAGAACAGGGAGCCTTTATACGCTGATGGGCAGTGTGTGAACTGCCGAGAGCCACTCTGGAGAAGTGTATGGTGGTTCCTAAATCATCTAAAAAACAGAGCTACAGAGCATAGGACACTTCCAATCATGGGAGTATATCTAGGGAAGTCTAAAAATCAACAAGACACAAGCACACCACAGTTTAGGGCTACTCTGTTTACAAGAACCTCAACTTCAGTACACCTTAAATATCCCAGGAAAGAGAACAATGGATAAAGAAGATGTGGTACTTATGTACAATGGAATATCTCTTCACCATGAAATCAATGTAATAAGGCTAGTAGAAGGATAAAGAGTGGATTTAGGTCTGATAATACTACTTGAAATAAGTCAAACAGAAAAAGAAACATATCATAAGATATCACTTATAGAGGGAGGGTAAATATGGCTGCACAAGAAATGAATTACAGAACAGAACAGTGTCTCACATTTAGAAAACACACTTATGTCAGCTTAAGGGGAAAGGAGAGGTGGGGTGATGCATAAAACCAGAGTTTAAAATTAGCACAGATACCGTTCAATAAACCAAATAGGTATTAGACAAGATCTACACCTTGCTCAATGAACTGGCCTCAACACACCCTATACACCGCAGAGAAATATATCTGAGTAATAAGAATCTTAAAACCCATGTATTGATATATCTCCATAAGGGAATCAAGTGTGTGCAGAGCAGCACAAACACAGCAGTGAAAGTGAGCTAAACCCCATTATAGAAATAAATTTTAAAAACAAAACGCAGAAACAATGAAAGAGAAAAATTCTTACAAAATTCGCTCAGGGGCTGTGATGCAACCTGGATTGACCACATATAAACCCACAGCTGGATAAGACATAAGGCTGGACACTTGGGGCTGAGAGGATTGGTGAGCTTTGGTGAGCAACTGCCAAAAGTTTAATGCAATACTTCATGCTACTCATTCCAGGGTCCCAACACTCCAGGTTGAAGGGAATCTTCCTACAGCTAAACCATGCCTGGGAAACTGAGCGACTGGTATACCATATGATCGGGAAAGGTTTCTAAAACGCACCTCATTTTTCCTCTCCTGGGGCTCCGGATCGACATTCCAGCCACTTTACTAACAATATCCCCACATGGAGAGTCAATGCCTTTAAGTTCTGGTATCACACAGTCTGCAGTTAGTGCGGAGGATGAATGGCAATAGGGGAAACCAGTGAGAAACTAGCTGTAGCGGTTTCAATGGGCATATGTCACACTAATTTCACATCAGTAAGAAGAATAAAACAAAGGCACAGCAAGGTGCTCCAGAAGAAGAATAGGGCCTGAAGGAATCATGTGGTTATGAGGCAAGACCACAAAATTAAGAGCTGAAAAATGGAGCTAAGGGCCACTGCAATTCAAAAACATGCAGAGTTATAAAGGCCAACTATTTTCAAAAAATATATTGAGGTAAGGCTATGAAAAGGCATTGAAAGCAAGGGAGAATTGCAGGAAACCGATTTCAGGAGGTAGACTGGAATTGCATTTAAAGCATAGGAAAAGACGCAGAACGTCCACAATGATGCACTTGGCCAAAAAGGGCGTATGCGTTTTTTCCTGAATATATTCAGGAAAAAACGCATACGCCCTTTTTGGCCAACCAAGCAAGCTTGCAAAGGAAATCTGCACTACAATGAAGTCTCACTTCCCCCTGGTCAAAAGGGCCATCTGAAAAAAGTGTAAAATCCAGAAAGGCAGGACAGGCCATGGAGAACTGGGAGCCTTGTTATGCTGATGGGCGGGATGTAAATTGCCAAGAGCCACTCTGGAGAAGTGTATGGTGTTTCCTGAAATACATAAAAAACAAAGCAACAGAGCCTAGGGCACTTCCACTTATGGTCCTATAGCTTAGGGAAATTAAAATCAAAAAGACAGAGCCACCCCAATGTTTGGGATGGCTCTGTTTACAAGAACCTCGTTTACAGTACAAGTTCAATAGCGCAGAAAGTGAAAAATGGATAAAGAAGTTCTGGTACTTACGTACAATGCAATATCACTCAGCAATGAAATCTATGTCATCAGGCCCGTAGCAGCATAATGAGTGGATTCAGGTATGATGATTCTAACTGAAATAAGTCACACAGAAAAAGAAACATCATAAGATATCACTAATACACGGAATGTAAACTTGGCTACACAGGAACTGGATTACAAAACAGAACAGGGTCTCAAATTTAGAAAACCAACTTATGCTTGCTTAAGGGGAAAGGTGAGTTGGGGTGCTGCATAAAACCAGAGATTGAAATGAGCACAGATAAAGTTCCTTAAGCCAAATATGGAATAGACAAGAACTACTCCTTGCTCAACGAAATGGACTCAACACCCCATATTAAACGCCTAAGAATGTACCTGACTAGTAAGTATCTTAAAACCTATGGATTGCTATGTCTCTGAAAGAAAATCAAGCGTGTGTACAGGGGCATAAACGCAGCAGTGATAGGATTGGAGAGGTTCGGTGAGCAAATGAAGACCCTTTGAAGTCATATTGCATGGTACCCATTCCACGGGTCTCAACTCTCCAGGTTTAAGGGATTCTTCCTTCAGCTAAAACATGCACGTGGAACCCAGAGTATGATCAACCGTGTGATCGGGAGACGTGTTCCAATATGTCTCAGTTCTCGTCCCCTGGTACTCGGGTGCAACATTCCAGACGCTTTACTAACACTCTCCCGACGTGGAGAGTCAGTGCCTTTAACCTCCTGTTTGGCCCATTTGCAATTTCTGAGGAAGATGAACAGGAATAGGGAGAACCAATGAGAGACTAGGTGGAGGTGTCTGGACGGGCAAATTTAACTCTCATTTCCCACCTGGAAGAGGAATTAACCAAAGGCTCAGCGTGCCGTGCCGGAACCAGATTAGGGCCTGAAGCAATCCTGCGGTGTTGCGGCCAGCTCACAAGAAAGCGAGTTGAAGAAAGGAGCTCAGGGGCACTGTAATTCACAAACCTGCAGAGTTATAAATGACAGCTATCGTCCAAAAATATACTGAAGTAAGGCTGCCAAGAGGACTTGAAAGCGGGGCAGAATTGCAGGAAACCGATTTCAGGAGGTAGACTGGAATTGCATTTAAAGCATAGGAAAAGAGGCAGAACGTCCACAATGATGCACTTGGCCAAAAAGGGCATATGCGTTTTTTCCTGAATATATTCAGGAAAAAACGCATACGCCCTTTTTGGCCAACCAAGCAAGCTTGCAAAGGAAATCTGCACTACAATGAAGTCTCACTTCCCCCCGGTCAAAAGGGCCATCTGAAAAAAGTGTAAAATCCAGAAAGGCAGGACAGGCCATGGAGAACTGGGAGCCTTGTTATGCTGATGGGCGGGATGTAAATTGCCAAGAGCCACTCGGGAGAGGTGTATGGTGTTTCCTGAAACATCTAAAAAACAAAGCAACAGAGCCTAGGGCACTTCCACTTATGGTCCTATAGCTTAGGGAAATTAAAATCAAAAAGACACAGCCACCCCAAAGTTTGGGACGGCTCTGTTTACAAGAACCTCGTTTACGGTACAAGTTCAATAGCGCAGAAAGTGAAAAATGGATAAAGAAGTTCTGGTACTTACGTACAATGCAATATCACTCAGCAATGAAATCTATGTCATCAGGCCCGTAGCAGCATAATGAGTGGATTCAGGTATGATGATTCTAACTGAAATAAGTCACACAGAAAAAGAAACATCATAAGATATCACTAATACACGGAATGTAAACTTGGCTACACAGGAACTGGATTACAAAACAGAACAGGGTCTCAAATTTAGAAAACCAACTTATGCTTGCTTAAGGGGAAAGGTGAGTTGGGGTGCTGCATAAAACCAGAGATTGAAATGAGCACAGATAAAGTTCCTTAAGCCAAATATGGAATAGACAAGAACTACTCCTTGCTCAACGAAATGGACTCAACACCCCATATTAAACGCCTAAGAATGTACCTGACTAGTAAGTATCTTAAAACCTATGGATTGCTATGTCTCTGAAAGAAAATCAAGCGTGTGTACAGGGGCATAAACGCAGCAGTGATAGGATTGGAGAGGTTCGGTGAGCAAATGAAGACCCTTTGAAGTCATATTGCATGGTACCCATTCCACGGGTCTCAACTCTCCAGGTTTAAGGGATTCTTCCTTCAGCTAAAACATGCACGTGGAACCCAGAGTATGATCAACCGTGTGATCGGGAGACGTGTTCCAATATGTCTCAGTTCTCGTCCCCTGGTACTCGGGTGCAACATTCCAGACGCTTTACTAACACTCTCCCGACGTGGAGAGTCAGTGCCTTTAACCTCCTGTTTGGCCCATTTGCAATTTCTGAGGAAGATGAACAGGAATAGGGAGAACCAATGAGAGACTAGCTGGAGGTGTCTGGACGGGCAAATTTAACTCTCATTTCCCACCAGGAAGAGGAATTAACCAAAGGCTCAGCGTGCCGTGCCGGAACCAGATTAGGGCCTGAAGCAATCCTGCGGTGTTGCGGCCAGCTCACAAGAAAGCGAGTTGAAGAAAGGAGCTCAGGGGCACTGTAATTCACAAACCTGCAGAGTTATAAATGACAGCTATCGTCCAAAAATATACTGAAGTAAGGCTGCCAAGAGGACTTGAAAGCGGGGCAGAATTGCAGGAAACCGATTTCAGGAGGTAGACTGGAATTGCATTTAAAGCATAGGAAAAGAGGCAGAACGTCCACAATGATGCACTTGGCCAAAAAGGGCGTATGCGTTTTTTCCTGCAGGAAAAAACGCATACGCCCTTTTTGGCCAACCAAGCAAGCTTGCAAAGGAAATCTGCACTACAATGAAGTCTCACTTCCCCCCGGTCAAAAGGGCCATCTGAAAAAAGTGTAAAATCCAGAAAGGCAGGACAGGCCATGGAGAACTGGGAGCCTTGTTATGCTGATGGGCGGGATGTAAACTGCCAACAGCCACTCGGGAGAGGTGTATGGTGTTTCCTGAAACATCTAAAAAACAAAGCAACATAGCCTAGGGCACTTCCACTTATGGTCCTATAGCTTAGGGAAATTAAAATCAAAAAGACACAGCCACCCCAAAGTTTGGGACGGCTCTGTTTACAAGAACCTCGTTTACGGTACAAGTTCAATATCGCAGAAAGTGAAAAATGGATAAAGAAGTTGTGGTACTTACGTACAATGCAATATCACTCAGCAATGAAATCTATGTCATCAGGCCCGTAGCAGCATAATGAGTGGATTCAGGTATGATGATTCTAACTGAAATAAGTCACACAGAAAAAGAAACATCATAAGATATCACTAATACACGGAATGTAAACTTGGCTACACAGGAACTGGATTACAAAACAGAACAGGGTCTCAAATTTAGAAAACCAACTTATGCTTGCTTAAGGGGAAAGGTGAGTTGGGGTGCTGCATAAAACCAGAGATTGAAATGAGCACAGATAAAGTTCCTTAAGCCAAATATGGAATAGACAAGAACTACTCCTTGCTCAACGAAATGGACTCAACACCCCATATTAAACGCCTAAGAATGTACCTGACTAGTAAGTATCTTAAAACCTATGGATTGCTATGTCTCTGAAAGAAAATCAAGCGTGTGTACAGGGGCATAAACGCAGCAGTGATAGGATTGGAGACGTTCGGTGAGCAAACGAAGACCCTTTGAAGTCATATTGCATGGTACCAATTCCACGAGTCTCAACTCTCCAGGTTTAAGGGATTCTGCCTTCAGGTAAAACATGCACGTGGAACCCAGAGTATGATCAACCGTGTGATCGGGAGACGTGTTCCAATATGTCTCAGTTCTCGTCCCCTGGTACTCGGGTGCAACATTCCACACGCTTTACTAACACTCTCCCGACTTGGAGAGTCAGTGCCTTTATCCTCCTGTTTGGCCCATTTGCAATTTCTGAGGAAGATGAACAGGAATAGGGAGAACCAATGAGAGACTAGCTGGAGGTGTCTGGACGGGCAAATTTAACTCTCATTTCCCACCAGGAAGAGGTATTAACCAAAAGCTCAGCGTGCCGTGCCGGAACCAGAATAGGGCCTGAAGCAATCCTGGGGTGTTGCGGCCAGCTCACAAGAAAGCGAGTTGAAGAAAGGAGCTCAGGGGCACTGTAATTCACAAACCTGCAGAGTTATAAATGACAGCTATCGTCCAAAAATATACTGAAGTAAGGCTGCCAAGAAGACTTG
This sequence comes from Leucopleurus acutus, assembly GCF_964270905.1. Classification (NCBI taxonomy): domain Eukaryota; kingdom Metazoa; phylum Chordata; class Mammalia; order Artiodactyla; family Delphinidae; genus Leucopleurus; species Leucopleurus acutus. Next base: position 865,614 of record NW_028139195.1, read on the forward strand.
AAAGCGGGGCAGAATTGCAGGAAACCGATTTCAGGAGGTAGACTGGAATTGCATTTAAAGCATAGGAAAAGAGGCAGAACGTCCACAATGATGCGCTTGGCCAAAAAGGGCGTATGCGTTTTTTCCTGAATATATTCAGGAAAAAACGCATACGCCCTTTTTGGCCAACCAAGCAAGCTTGCAAAGGAAATCTGCACTACAATGAAGTCTCACTTCCCCCCGGTCAAAAGGGCCATCTGAAAAAAGTGTAAAATCCAGAAAGGCAGGACAGGCCATGGAGAACTGGGAGCCTTGTTATGCTGATGGGCGGGATGTAAATTGCCAACAGCCACTCGGGAGAGGTGTATGGTGTTTCCTGAAACATCTAAAAAACAAAGCAACAGAGCCTAGGGCACTTCCACTTATGGTCCTATAGCTTAGGGAAATTAAAATCAAAAAGACACAGCCACCCCAAAGTTTGGGACGGCTCTGTTTACAAGAACCTCGTTTACGGTACAAGTTCAATAGCGCAGAAAGTGAAAAATGGATAAAGAAGTTCTGGTACTTACGTACAATGCAATATCACTCAGCAATGAAATCTATGTCATCAGGCCCGTAGCAGCATAATGAGTGGATTCAGGTATGATGATTCTAACTGAAATAAGTCACACAGAAAAAGAAACATCATAAGATATCACTAATACACGGAATGTAAACTTGGCTACACAGGAACTGGATTACAAAACAGAACAGGGTCTCAAATTTAGAAAACCAACTTATGCTTGCTTAAGGGGAAAGGTGAGTTGGGGTGCTGCATAAAACCAGAGATTGAAATGAGCACAGATAAAGTTCCTTAAGCCAAATATAGAATAGACAAGAACTACTCCTTGCTCAACGAAATGGACTCAACACCCCATATTAAATGCCTAAGAATGTACCTGACTAGTAAGTATCTTAAAACCTATGGATTGCTATGTCTCTGAAAGAAAATCAAGCATGTGTACAGGGGCATAAACGCAGCAGTGATAGGATTGGAGAGGTTCGGTGAGCAAATGAAGACCCTTTGAAGTCATATTGCATGGTACCCATTCCACGGGTCTCAACTCTCCAGGTTTAAGGGATTCTTCCTTCAGCTAAAACATGCACGTGGAACCCAGAGTATGATCAACCGTGTGATCGGGAGACGTGTTCCAATATGTCTCAGTTCTCGTCCCCTGGTACTCGGGTGCAACATTCCAGACGCTTTACTAACACTCTCCCGACTTGGAGAGTCAGTGCCTTTAACCTCCTGTTTGGCCCAGTTTGCAATTTCTGCGGAAGATGAACAGGAATAGGGAGAACCAATGAGAGACTAGCTGGAGGTGTCTGGACGGGCAAATTTAACTCTCATTTCCCACCAGGAAGAGGAATTAACCAAAGGCTCAGCGTGCCGTGCCGGAACCAGATTAGGGCCTGAAGCAATCCTGCGGTGTTGCGGCCAGCTCACAAGAAAGCGAGTTGAAGAAAGGAGCTCAGGGGCACTGTAATTCACAAACCTGCAGAGTTATAAATGACAGCTATCGTCCAAAAATATACTGAAGTAAGGCTGCCAAGAGGACTTGAAAGCGGGGCAGAATTGCAGGAAACCGATTTCAGGAGGTAGACTGGAATTGCATTTAAAGCATAGGAAAAGAGGCAGAACGTCCACAATGATGCGCTTGGCCAAAAAGGGCGTATGCGTTTTTTCCTGAATATATTCAGGAAAAAACGCATACGCCTTTTTTGGCCAACCAAGCAAGCTTGCAAAGGAAATCTGCACTACAATGAAGTCTCACTTCCCCCCGGTCAAAAGGGCCATCTGAAAAAAGTGTAAAATCCAGAAAGGCAGGACAGGCCATGGAGAACTGGGAGCCTTGTTATGCTGATGGGCGGGATGTAAATTGCCAAGAGCCACTCGGGAGAGGTGTATGGTGTTTCCTGAAACATCTAAAAAACAAAGCAACAGAGCCTAGGGCACTTCCACTTATGGTCCTATAGCTTAGGGAAATTAAAATCAAAAAGACACAGCCACCCCAAAGTTTGGGACGGCTCTGTTTACAAGAACCTCGTTTACGGTACAAGTTCAATATCGCAGAAAGTGAAAAATGGATAAAGAAGTTGTGGTACTTACGTACAATGCAATATCACTCAGCAATGAAATCTATGTCATCAGGCCCGTAGCAGCATAATGAGTGGATTCAGGTATGATGATTCTAACTGAAATAAGTCACACAGAAAAAGAAACATCATAAGATATCACTAATACACGGAATGTAAACTTGGCTACACAGGAACTGGATTACAAAACAGAACAGGGTCTCAAATTTAGAAAACCAACTTATGCTTGCTTAAGGGGAAAGGTGAGTTGGGGTGCTGCATAAAACCAGAGATTGAAATGAGCACAGATAAAGTTCCTTAAGCCAAATATAGAATAGACAAGAACTACTCCTTGCTCAACGAAATGGACTCAACACCCCATATTAAACGCCTATGAATGTACCTGACTAGTAAGTATCTTAAAACCTATGCACTGCTATGTCTCTGAAAGAAAATCAAGCATGTGTACAGGGGCATAAACGCAGCAGTGATAGGATTGGAGAGGTTCGGTGAGCAAATGAAGACCCTTTGAAGTCATATTGCATGGTACCCATTCCACGGGTCTCAACTCTCCAGGTTTAAGGGATTCTTCCTTCAGCTAAAACATGCACGTGGAACCCAGAGTATGATCAACCGTGTGATCGGGAGACGTGTTCCAATATGTCTCAGTTCTCGTCCCCTGGTACTCGGGTGCAACATTCCACACGCTTTACTAACACTCTCCCGACTTGGAGAGTCAGTGCCTTTAACCTCCTGTTTGGCCCAGTTTGCAATTTCTGCGGAAGATGAACAGGAATAGGGAGAACCAATGAGAGACTAGCTGGAGGTGTCTGGACGGGCAAATTTAACTCTCATTTCCCACCAGGAAGAGGAATTAACCAAAGGCTCAGCGTGCCGTGCCGGAACCAGATTAGGGCCTGAAGCAATCCTGCGGTGTTGCGGCCAGCTCACAAGAAAGCGAGTTGAAGAAAGGAGCTCAGGGGCACTGTAATTCACAAACCTGCAGAGTTATAAATGACAGCTATCGTCCAAAAATATACTGAAGTAAGGCTGCCAAGAGGACTTGAAAGCGGGGCAGAATTGCAGGAAACCGATTTCAGGAGGTAGACTGGAATTGCATTTAAAGCATAGGAAAAGAGGCAGAACGTCCACAATGATGCGCTTGGCCAAAAAGGGCGTATGCGTTTTTTCCTGAATATATTCAGGAAAAAACGCATACGCCCTTTTTGGCCAACCAAGCAAGCTTGCAAAGGAAATCTGCACTACAATGAAGTCTCACTTCCCCCCGGTCAAAAGGGCCATCTGAAAAAAGTGTAAAATCCAGAAAGGCAGGACAGGCCATGGAGAACTGGGAGCCTTGTTATGCTGATGGGCGGGATGTAAATTGCCAACAGCCACTCGGGAGAGGTGTATGGTGTTTCCTGAAACATCTAAAAAACAAAGCAACAGAGCCTAGGGCACTTCCACTTATGGTCCTATAGCTTAGGGAAATTAAAATCAAAAAGACACAGCCACCCCAAAGTTTGGGACGGCTCTGTTTACAAGAACCTCGTTTACGGTACAAGTTCAATATCGCAGAAAGTGAAAAATGGATAAAGAAGTTGTGGTACTTACGTACAATGCAATATCACTCAGCAATGAAATTTATGTCATCAGGCCCGTAGCAGCATAATGAGTGGATTCAGGTATGATGATTCTAACTGAAATAAGTCACACAGAAAAAGAAACATCATAAGATATCACTAATACACGGGATGTAAACTTGGCTACACAGGAACTGGATTACAAAACAGAACAGGGTCTCAAATTTAGAAAACCAACTTATGCTTGCTTAAGGGGAAAGGTGAGTTGGGGTGCTGCATCAAACCAGAGATTGAAATGAGCACAGATAAAGTTCCTTAAGCCAAATATGGAATAGACAAGAACTACTCCTTGCTCAACGAAATGGACTCAACACCCCATATTAAACGCCTAAGAATGTACCTGACTAGTAATTATCTTAAAACCTATGGATTGCTATGTCTCTGAAAGAAAATCAAGCGTGTGTACAGGGGCATAAACGCAGCAGTGATAGGATTGGAGAGGTTCGGTGAGCAAATGAAGACCCTTTGAAGTCATATTGCATGGTACCCATTCCACGGGTCTCAACTCTCCAGGTTTAAGGGATTCTTCCTTCAGCTAAAACATGCACGTGGAACCCAGAGTATGATCAACCATGTGATCGGGAGACGTGTTCCAATATGTCTCAGTTCTCGTCCCCTGGTACTCGGGTGCAACATTCCAGACGCTTTACTAACACTCTCCCGACTTGGAGAGTCAGTGCCTTTAACCTCCTGTTTGGCCCATTTTGCAATTTCTGCGGAAGATGAACAGGAATAGGGAGAACCAATGAGAGACTAGCTGGAGGTGTCTGGACGGGCAAATTTAACTCTCATTTCCCACCAGGAAGAGGAATTAACCAAAGGCTCAGCGTGCCGTGCCGGAACCAGATTAGGGCCTGAAGCAATCCTGCGGTGTTGCGGCCAGCTCACAAGAAAGCGAGTTGAAGAAAGGAGCTCAGGGGCACTGTAATTCACAAACCTGCAGAGTTATAAATGACAGCTATCGTCCAAAAATATACTGAAGTAAGGCTGCCAAGAGGACTTGAAAGCGGGGCAGAATTGCAGGAAACCGATTTCAGGAGGTAGACTGGAATTGCATTTAAAGCATAGGAAAAGAGGCAGAACGTCCACAATGATGCACTAGGCCAAAAAGGGCGTATGCGTTTTTTCCATATTCAGGAAAAAACGCATACGCCATTTTGGCCAACCAAGCAAGCTTGCAAAGGAAATCTGCACTACAATGAAGTCTCACTTCCCCCCGGTCAAAAGGGCCATCTGAAAAAAGTGTAAAATCCAGAAAGGCAGGACAGGCCATGGAGAACTGGGAGCCTTGTTATGCTGATGGGCGGGATGTAAATTGCCAACAGCCACTCGGGAGAGGTGTATGGTGTTTCCTGAAACATCTAAAAAACAAAGCAACAGAGCCTAGGGCACTTCCACTTATGGTCCTATAGCTTAGGGAAATTAAAATCAAAAAGACACAGCCACCCCAAAGTTTGGGACGGCTCTGTTTACAAGAACCTCGTTTACGGTACAAGTTCAATATCGCAGAAAGTGAAAAATGGATAAAGAAGTTGTGGTACTTACGTACAATGCAATATCACTCAGCAATGAAATCTATGTCATCAGGCCCGTAGCAGCATAATGAGTGGATTCAGGTATGATGATTCTAACTGAAATAAGTCACACAGAAAAAGAAACATCATAAGATATCACTAATACACAGAATGTAAACTTGGCTACACAGGAACTGGATTACAAAACAGAACAGGGTCTCAAATTTAGAAAACCAACTTATGCTTGCTTAAGGGGAAAGGTGAGTTGGGGTGCTGCATAAAACCAGAGATTGAAATGAGCACAGATAAAGTTCCTTAAGCCAAATATAGAATAGACAAGAACTACTCCTTGCTCAACGAAATGGACTCAACACCCCATATTAAACGCCTAAGAATGTACCTGACTAGTAAGTATCTTAAAACCTATGCACTGCTATGTCTCTGAAAGAAAATCAAGCATGTGTACAGGGGCATAAACGCAGCAGTGATAGGATTGGAGAGGTTCGGTGAGCAAATGAAGACCCTTTGAAGTCATATTGCATGGTACCCATTCCACGGGTCTCAACTCTCCAGGTTTAAGGGATTCTTCCTTCAGCTAAAACATGCACGTGGAACCCAGAGTATGATCAACCGTGTGATCGGGAGACGTGTTCCAATATGTCTCAGTTCTCGTCCCCTGGTACTCGGGTGCAACATTCCAGACGCTTTACTAACACTCTCCCGACTTGGAGAGTCAGTGCCTTTAACCTCCTGTTTGGCCCAGTTTGCAATTTCTGCGGAAGATGAACAGGAATAGGGAGAACCAATGAGAGACTAGCTGGAGGTGTCTGGACGGGCAAATTTAACTCTCATTTCCCACCAGGAAGAGGAATTAACCAAAGGCTCAGCGTGCCGTGCCGGAACCAGATTAGGGCCTGAAGCAATCCTGCGGTGTTGCGGCCAGCTCACAAGAAAGCGAGTTGAAGAAAGGAGCTCAGGGGCACTGTAATTCACAAACCTGCAGAGTTATAAATGACAGCTATCGTCCAAAAATATACTGAAGTAAGGCTGCCAAGAGGACTTGAAAGCGGGGCAGAATTGCAGGAAACCGATTTCAGGAGGTAGACTGGAATTGCATTTAAAGCATAGGAAAAGAGGCAGAACGTCCACAATGATGCGCTTGGCCAAAAAGGGCGTATGCGTTTTTTCCTGAATATATTCAGGAAAAAACGCATACGCCCTTTTTGGCCAACCAAGCAAGCTTGCAAAGGAAATCTGCACTACAATGAAGTCTCACTTCCCCCCGGTCAAAAGGGCCATCTGAAAAAAGTGTAAAATCCAGAAAGGCAGGACAGGCCATGGAGAACTGGGAGCCTTGTTATGCTGATGGGCGGGATGTAAATTGCCAAGAGCCACTCGGGAGAGGTGTATGGTGTTTCCTGAAACATCTAAAAAACAAAGCAACAGAGCCTAGGGCACTTCCACTTATGGTCCTATAGCTTAGGGAAATTAAAATCAAAAAGACACAGCCACCCCAAAGTTTGGGACGGCTCTGTTTACAAGAACCTCGTTTACGGTACAAGTTCAATATCGCAGAAAGTGAAAAATGGATAAAGAAGTTGTGGTACTTACGTACAATGCAATATCACTCAGCAATGAAATCTATGTCATCAGGCCCGTAGCAGCATAATGAGTGGATTCAGGTATGATGATTCTAACTGAAATAAGTCACACAGAAAAAGAAACATCATAAGATATCACTAATACACGGAATGTAAACTTGGCTACACAGGAACTGGATTACAAAACAGAACAGGGTCTCAAATTTAGAAAACCAACTTATGCTTGCTTAAGGGGAAAGGTGAGTTGGGGTGCTGCATCAAACCAGAGATTGAAATGAGCACAGATAAAGTTCCTTAAGCCAAATATAGAATAGACAAGAACTACTCCTTGCTCAACGAAATGGACTCAACACCCCATATTAAATGCCTAAGAATGTACCTGACTAGTAAGTATCTTAAAACCTATGCACTGCTATGTCTCTGAAAGAAAATCAAGCATGTGTACAGGGGCATAAACGCAGCAGTGATAGGATTGGAGAGGTTCGGTGAGCAAATGAAGACCCTTTGAAGTCATATTGCATGGTACCCATTCCACGGGTCTCAACTCTCCAGGTTTAAGGGATTCTGCCTTCAGCTAAAACATGCACGTGGAACCCAGAGTATGATCAACCGTGTGATCGGGAGACGTGTTCCAATATGTCTCAGTTCTCGTCCCCTGGTACTCGGGTGCAACATTCCAGACGCTTTACTAACACTCTCCCGTCTTGGAGAGTCAGTGCCTTTAACCTCCTGTTTGGCCCAGTTTGCAATTTCTGCGGAAGATGAACAGGAATAGGGAGAACCAATGAGAGACTAGCTGGAGGTGTCTGGACGGGCAAATTTAACTCTCATTTCCCACCAGGAAGAGGAATTAACCAAAGGCTCAGCGTGCCGTGCCGGAACCAGATTAGGGCCTGAAGCAATCCTGCGGTGTTGCGGCCAGCTCACAAGAAAGCGAGTTGAAGAAAGGAGCTCAGGGGCACTGTAATTCACAAACCTGCAGAGTTATAAATGACAGCTATCGTCCAAAAATATACTGAAGTAAGGCTGCCAAGAGGACTTGAAAGCGGGGCAGAATTGCAGGAAACCGATTTCAGGAGGTAGACTGGAATTGCATTTAAAGCATAGGAAAAGAGGCAGAACGTCCACAATGATGCACTTGGCCAAAAAGGGCGTATGCGTTTTTTCCTGAATATATTCAGGAAAAAACGCATACGCCCTTTTTGGCCAACCAAGCAAGCTTGCAAAGGAAATCTGCACTACAATGAAGTCTCACTTCCCCCCGGTCAAAAGGGCCATCTGAAAAAAGTGTAAAATCCAGAAAGGCAGGACAGGCCATGGAGAACTGGGAGCCTTGTTATGCTGATGGGCGGGATGTAAATTGCCAACAGCCACTCGGGAGAGGTGTATGGTGTTTCCTGAAACATCTAAAAAACAAAGCAACAGAGCCTAGGGCACTTCCACTTATGGTCCTATAGCTTAGGGAAATTAAAATCAAAAAGACACAGCCACCCCAAAGTTTGGGACGGCTCTGTTTACAAGAACCTCGTTTACGGTACAAGTTCAATATCGCAGAAAGTGAAAAATGGATAAAGAAGTTGTGGTACTTACGTACAATGCAATATCACTCAGCAATGAAATTTATGTCATCAGGCCCGTAGCAGCATAATGAGTGGATTCAGGTATGATGATTCTAACTGAAATAAGTCACACAGAAAAAGAAACATCATAAGATATCACTAATACACGGGATGTAAACTTGGCTACACAGGAACTGGATTACAAAACAGAACAGGGTCTCAAATTTAGAAAACCAACTTATGCTTGCTTAAGGGGAAAGGTGAGTTGGGGTGCTGCATCAAACCAGAGATTGAAATGAGCACAGATAAAGTTCCTTAAGCCAAATATGGAATAGACAAGAACTACTCCTTGCTCAACGAAATGGACTCAACACCCCATATTAAACGCCTAAGAATGTACCTGACTAGTAATTATCTTAAAACCTATGGATTGCTATGTCTCTGAAAGAAAATCAAGCGTGTGTACAGGGGCATAAACGCAGCAGTGATAGGATTGGAGAGGTTCGGTGAGCAAATGAAGACCCTTTGAAGTCATATTGCATGGTACCCATTCCACGGGTCTCAACTCTCCAGGTTTAAGGGATTCTTCCTTCAGCTAAAACATGCACGTGGAACCCAGAGTATGATCAACCATGTGATCGGGAGACGTGTTCCAATATGTCTCAGTTCTCGTCCCCTGGTACTCGGGTGCAACATTCCAGACGCTTTACTAACACTCTCCCGACTTGGAGAGTCAGTGCCTTTAACCTCCTGTTTGGCCCATTTTGCAATTTCTGCGGAAGATGAACAGGAATAGGGAGAACCAATGAGAGACTAGCTGGAGGTGTCTGGACGGGCAAATTTAACTCTCATTTCCCACCAGGAAGAGGAATTAACCAAAGGCTCAGCGTGCCGTGCCGGAACCAGATTAGGGCCTGAAGCAATCCTGCGGTGTTGCGGCCAGCTCACAAGAAAGCGAGTTGAAGAAAGGAGCTCAGGGGCACTGTAATTCACAAACCTGCAGAGTTATAAATGACAGCTATCGTCCAAAAATATACTGAAGTAAGGCTGCCAAGAGGACTTGAAAGCGGGGCAGAATTGCAGGAAACCGATTTCAGGAGGTAGACTGGAATTGCATTTAAAGCATAGGAAAAGAGGCAGAACGTCCACAATGATGCACTAGGCCAAAAAGGGCGTATGCGTTTTTTCCATATTCAGGAAAAAACGCATACGCCATTTTGGCCAACCAAGCAAGCTTGCAAAGGAAATCTGCACTACAATGAAGTCTCACTTCCCCCCGGTCAAAAGGGCCATCTGAAAAAAGTGTAAAATCCAGAAAGGCAGGACAGGCCATGGAGAACTGGGAGCCTTGTTATGCTGATGGGCGGGATGTAAATTGCCAACAGCCACTCGGGAGAGGTGTATGGTGTTTCCTGAAACATCTAAAAAACAAAGCAACAGAGCCTAGGGCACTTCCACTTATGGTCCTATAGCTTAGGGAAATTAAAATCAAAAAGACACAGCCACCCCAAAGTTTGGGACGGCTCTGTTTACAAGAACCTCGTTTACGGTACAAGTTCAATATCGCAGAAAGTGAAAAATGGATAAAGAAGTTGTGGTACTTACGTACAATGCAATATCACTCAGCAATGAAATCTATGTCATCAGGCCCGTAGCAGCATAATGAGTGGATTCAGGTATGATGATTCTAACTGAAATAAGTCACACAGAAAAAGAAACATCATAAGATATCACTAATACACGGAATGTAAACTTGGCTACACAGGAACTGGATTACAAAACAGAACAGGGTCTCAAATTTAGAAAACCAACTTATGCTTGCTTAAGGGGAAAGGTGAGTTGGGGTGCTGCATAAAACCAGAGATTGAAATGAGCACAGATAAAGTTCCTTAAGCCAAATATAGAATAGACAAGAACTACTCCTTGCTCAACGAAATGGACTCAACACCCCATATTAAACGCCTAAGAATGTACCTGACTAGTAAGTATCTTAAAACCTATGCACTGCTATGTCTCTGAAAGAAAATCAAGCATGTGTACAGGGGCATAAACGCAGCAGTGATAGGATTGGAGAGGTTCGGTGAGCAAATGAAGACCCTTTGAAGTCATATTGCATGGTACCCATTCCACGGGTCTCAACTCTCCAGGTTTAAGGGATTCTTCCTTCAGCTAAAACATGCACGTGGAACCCAGAGTATGATCAACCGTGTGATCGGGAGACGTGTTCCAATATGTCTCAGTTCTCGTCCCCTGGTACTCGGGTGCAACATTCCAGACGCTTTACTAACACTCTCCCGACTTGGAGAGTCAGTGCCTTTAACCTCCTGTTTGGCCCAGTTTGCAATTTCTGCGGAAGATGAACAGGAATAGGGAGAACCAATGAGAGACTAGCTGGAGGTGTCTGGACGGGCAAATTTAACTCTCATTTCCCACCAGGAAGAGGAATTAACCAAAGGCTCAGCGTGCCGTGCCGGAACCAGATTAGGGCCTGAAGCAATCCTGCGGTGTTGCGGCCAGCTCACAAGAAAGCGAGTTGAAGAAAGGAGCTCAGGGGCACTGTAATTCACAAACCTGCAGAGTTATAAATGACAGCTATCGTCCAAAAATATACTGAAGTAAGGCTGCCAAGAGGACTTGAAAGCGGGGCAGAATTGCAGGAAACCGATTTCAGGAGGTAGACTGGAATTGCATTTAAAGCATAGGAAAAGAGGCAGAACGTCCACAATGATGCGCTTGGCCAAAAAGGGCGTATGCGTTTTTTCCTGAATATATTCAGGAAAAAACGCATACGCCCTTTTTGGCCAACCAAGCAAGCTTGCAAAGGAAATCTGCACTACAATGAAGTCTCACTTCCCCCCGGTCAAAAGGGCCATCTGAAAAAAGTGTAAAATCCAGAAAGGCAGGACAGGCCATGGAGAACTGGGAGCCTTGTTATGCTGATGGGCGGGATGTAAATTGCCAAGAGCCACTCGGGAGAGGTGTATGGTGTTTCCTGAAACATCTAAAAAACAAAGCAACAGAGCCTAGGGCACTTCCACTTATGGTCCTATAGCTTAGGGAAATTAAAATCAAAAAGACACAGCCACCCCAAAGTTTGGGACGGCTCTGTTTACAAGAACCTCGTTTACGGTACAAGTTCAATATCGCAGAAAGTGAAAAATGGATAAAGAAGTTGTGGTACTTACGTACAATGCAATATCACTCAGCAATGAAATCTATGTCATCAGGCCCGTAGCAGCATAATGAGTGGATTCAGGTATGATGATTCTAACTGAAATAAGTCACACAGAAAAAGAAACATCATAAGATATCACTAATACACGGAATGTAAACTTGGCTACACAGGAACTGGATTACAAAACAGAACAGGGTCTCAAATTTAGAAAACCAACTTATGCTTGCTTAAGGGGAAAGGTGAGTTGGGGTGCTGCATCAAACCAGAGATTGAAATGAGCACAGATAAAGTTCCTTAAGCCAAATATAGAATAGACAAGAACTACTCCTTGCTCAACGAAATGGACTCAACACCCCATATTAAATGCCTAAGAATGTACCTGACTAGTAAGTATCTTAAAACCTATGCACTGCTATGTCTCTGAAAGAAAATCAAGCATGTGTACAGGGGCATAAACGCAGCAGTGATAGGATTGGAGAGGTTCGGTGAGCAAATGAAGACCCTTTGAAGTCATATTGCATGGTACCCATTCCACGGGTCTCAACTCTCCAGGTTTAAGGGATTCTGCCTTCAGCTAAAACATGCACGTGGAACCCAGAGTATGATCAACCGTGTGATCGGGAGACGTGTTCCAATATGTCTCAGTTCTCGTCCCCTGGTACTCGGGTGCAACATTCCAGACGCTTTACTAACACTCTCCCGTCTTGGAGAGTCAGTGCCTTTAACCTCCTGTTTGGCCCAGTTTGCAATTTCTGCGGAAGATGAACAGGAATAGGGAGAACCAATGAGAGACTAGCTGGAGGTGTCTGGACGGGCAAATTTAACTCTCATTTCCCACCAGGAAGAGGAATTAACCAAAGGCTCAGCGTGCCGTGCCGGAACCAGATTAGGGCCTGAAGCAATCCTGCGGTGTTGCGGCCAGCTCACAAGAAAGCGAGTTGAAGAAAGGAGCTCAGGGGCACTGTAATTCACAAACCTGCAGAGTTATAAATGACAGCTATCGTCCAAAAATATACTGAAGTAAGGCTGCCAAGAGGACTTGAAAGCGGGGCAGAATTGCAGGAAACCGATTTCAGGAGGTAGACTGGAATTGCATTTAAAGCATAGGAAAAGAGGCAGAACGTCCACAATGATGCACTTGGCCAAAAAGGGCGTATGCGTTTTTTCCTGAATATATTCAGGAAAAAACGCATACGCCCTTTTTGGCCAACCAAGCAAGCTTGCAAAGGAAATCTGCACTACAATGAAGTCTCACTTCCCCCCGGTCAAAAGGGCCATCTGAAAAAAGTGTAAAATCCAGAAAGGCAGGACAGGCCATGGAGAACTGGGAGCCTTGTTATGCTGATGGGCGGGATGTAAATTGCCAACAGCCACTCGGGAGAGGTGTATGGTGTTTCCTGAAACATCTAAAAAACAAAGCAACAGAGCCTAGGGCACTTCCACTTATGGTCCTATAGCTTAGGGAAATTAAAATCAAAAAGACACAGCCACCCCAAAGTTTGGGACGGCTCTGTTTACAAGAACCTCGTTTACGGTACAAGTTCAATATCGCAGAAAGTGAAAAATGGATAAAGAAGTTGTGGTACTTACGTACAATGCAATATCACTCAGCAATGAAATCTATGTCATCAGGCCCGTAGCAGCATAATGAGTGGATTCAGGTATGATGATTCTAACTGAAATAAGTCACACAGAAAAAGAAACATCATAAGATATCACTAATACACGGAATGTAAACTTGGCTACACAGGAACTGGATTACAAAACAGAACAGGGTCTCAAATTTAGAAAACCAACTTATGCTTGCTTAAGGGGAAAGGTGAGTTGGGGTGCTGCATCAAACCAGAGATTGAAATGAGCACAGATAAAGTTCCTTAAGCCAAATATGGAATAGACAAGAACTACTCCTTGCTCAACGAAATGGACTCAACACCCCATATTAAACGCCTAAGAATGTACCTGACTAGTAAGTATCTTAAAACCTATGGATTGCTATGTCTCTGAAAGAAAATCAAGCGTGTGTACAGGGGCATAAACGCAGCAGTGATAGGATTGGAGACGTTCGGTGAGCAAATGAAGACCCTTTGAAGTCATATTGCATGGTACCCATTCCACGGGTCTCAACTCTCCAGGTTTAAGGGATTCTTCCTTCAGCTAAAACATGCACGTGGAACCCAGAGTATGATCAACCGTGTGATCGGGAGACGTGTTCCAATATGTCTCAGTTCTCGTCCCCTGGTACTCGGGTGCAACATTCCAGACGCTTTACTAACACTCTCCCGACTTGGAGAGTCAGTGCCTTTAACCTCCTGTTTGGCCCAGTTTGCAATTTCTGCGGAAGATGAACAGGAATAGGGAGAACCAATGAGAGACTAGCTGGAGGTGTCTGGACGGGCAAATTTAACTCTCATTTCCCACCAGGAAGAGGAATTAACCAAAGGCTCAGCGTGCCGTGCCGGAACCAGATTAGGGCCTGAAGCAATCCTGCGGTGTTGCGGCCAGCTCACAAGAAAGCGAGTTGAAGAAAGGAGCTCAGGGGCACTGTAATTCACAAACCTGCAGAGTTATAAATGACAGCTATCGTCCAAAAATATACTGAAGTAAGGCTGCCAAGAGGACTTGAAAGCGGGGCAGAATTGCAGGAAACCGATTTCAGGAGGTAGACTGGAATTGCATTTAAAGCATAGGAAAAGAGGCAGAACGTCCACAATGATGCGCTTGGCCAAAAAGGGTGTATGCGTTTTTTCCTGAGTATATTCAGGAAAAAACGCATACGCCCTTTTTGGCCAACCAAGCAAGCTTGCAAAGGAAATCTGCACTACAATGAAGTCTCACTTCCCCCCGGTCAAAAGGGCCATCTGAAAAAAGTGTAAAATCCAGAAAGGCAGGACAGGCCATGGAGAACTGGGAGCCTTGTTATGCTGATGGGCGGGATGTAAATTGCCAAGAGCCACTCGGGAGAGGTGTATGGTGTTTCCTGAAACATCTAAAAAACAAAGCAACAGAGCCTAGGGCACTTCCACTTATGGTCCTATAGCTTAGGGAAATTAAAATCAAAAAGACACAGCCACCCCAAAGTTTGGGACGGCTCTGTTTACAAGAACCTCGTTTACGGTACAAGTTCAATATCGCAGAAAGTGAAAAATGGATAAAGAAGTTGTGGTACTTACGTACAATGCAATATCACTCAGCAATGAAATCTATGTCATCAGGCCCGTAGCAGCATAATGAGTGGATTCAGGTATGATGATTCTAACTGAAATAAGTCACACAGAAAAAGAAACATCATAAGATATCACTAATACACGGAATGTAAACTTGGCTACACAGGAACTGGATTACAAAACAGAACAGGGTCTCAAATTTAGAAAACCAACTTATGCTTGCTTAAGGGGAAAGGTGAGTTGGGGTGCTGCATAAAACCAGAGATTGAAATGAGCACAGATAAAGTTCCTTAAGCCAAATATAGAATAGACAAGAACTACTCCTTGCTCAACGAAATGGACTCAACACCCCATATTAAATGCCTATGAATGTAACTGACTAGTAAGTATCTTAAAACCTATGCACTGCTATGTCTCTGAAAGAAAATCAAGCATGTGTACAGGGGCATAAACGCAGCAGTGATAGGATTGGAGAGGTTCGGTGAGCAAATGAAGACCCTTTGAAGTCATATTGCATGGTACCCATTCCACGGGTCTCAACTCTCCAGGTTTAAGGGATTCTTCCTTCAGCTAAAACATGCACGTGGAACCCAGAGTATGATCAACCGTGTGATCGGGAGACGTGTTCCAATATGTCTCAGTTCTCGTCCCCTGGTACTCGGGTGCAACATTCCACACGCTTTACTAACACTCTCCCGACTTGGAGAGTCAGTGCCTTTAACCTCCTGTTTGGCCCAGTTTGCAATTTCTGCGGAAGATGAACAGGAATAGGGAGAACCAATGAGAGACTAGCTGGAGGTGTCTGGACGGGCAAATTTAACTCTCATTTCCCACCAGGAAGAGGAATTAACCAAAGGCTCAGCGTGCCGTGCCGGAACCAGATTAGGGCCTGAAGCAATCCTGCGGTGTTGCGGCCAGCTCACAAGAAAGCGAGTTGAAGAAAGGAGCTCAGGGGCACTGTAATTCACAAACCTGCAGAGTTATAAATGACAGCTATCGTCCAAAAATATACTGAAGTAAGGCTGCCAAGAGGACTTGAAAGCGGGGCAGAATTGCAGGAAACCGATTTCAGGAGGTAGACTGGAATTGCATTTAAAGCATAGGAAAAGAGGCAGAACGTCCACAATGATGCGCTTGGCCAAAAAGGGCGTATGCGTTTTTTCCTGAATTTCAGGAAAAAACGCATACGCCCTTTTTGGCCAACCAAGCAAGCTTGCAAAGGAAATCTGCACTACAATGAAGTCTCACTTCCCCCCGGTCAAAAGGGCCATCTGAAAAAAGTGTAAAATCCAGAAAGGCAGGACAGGCCATGGAGAACTGGGAGCCTTGTTATGCTGATGGGCGGGATGTAAATTGCCAACAGCCACTCGGGAGAGGTGTATGGTGTTTCCTGAAACATCTAAAAAACAAAGCAACAGAGCCTAGGGCACTTCCACTTATGGTCCTATAGCTTAGGGAAATTAAAATCAAAAAGACACAGCCACCCCAAAGTTTGGGACGGCTCTGTTTACAAGAACCTCGTTTACGGTACAAGTTCAATATCGCAGAAAGTGAAAAATGGATAAAGAAGTTGTGGTACTTACGTACAATGCAATATCACTCAGCAATGAAATCTATGTCATCAGGCCCGTAGCAGCATAATGAGTGGATTCAGGTATGATGATTCTAACTGAAATAAGTCACACAGAAAAAGAAACATCATAAGATATCACTAATACACGGAATGTAAACTTGGCTACACAGGAACTGGATTACAAAACAGAACAGGGTCTCAAATTTAGAAAACCAACTTATGCTTGCTTAAGGGGAAAGGTGAGTTGGGGTGCTGCATCAAACCAGAGATTGAAATGAGCACAGATAAAGTTCCTTAAGCCAAATATGGAATAGACAAGAACTACTCCTTGCTCAACGAAATGGACTCAACACCCCATATTAAACGCCTAAGAATGTACCTGACTAGTAAGTATCTTAAAACCTATGGATTGCTATGTCTCTGAAAGAAAAAAAAGCGTGTGTACAGGGGCATAAACGCAGCAGTGATAGGATTGGAGACGTTCGGTGAGCAAATGAAGACCCTTTGAAGTCATATTGCATGGTACCCATTCCACGGGTCTCAACTCTCCAGGTTTAAGGGATTCTGCCTTCAGCTAAAACATGCACGTGGAACCCAGAGTATGATCAACCGTGTGATCGGGAGACGTGTTCCAATATGTCTCAGTTCTCGTCCCCTGGTACTCGGGTGCAACATTCCAGACGCTTTACTAACACTCTCCCGACTTGGAGAGTCAGTGCCTTTAACCTCCTGTTTGGCCCAGTTTGCAATTTCTGCGGAAGATGAACAGGAATAGGGAGAACCAATGAGAGACTAGCTGGAGGTGTCTGGACGGGCAAATTTAACTCTCATTTCCCACCAGGAAGAGGAATTAACCAAAGGCTCAGCGTGCCGTGCCGGAACCAGATTAGGGCCTGAAGCAATCCTGCGGTGTTGCGGCCAGCTCACAAGAAAGCGAGTTGAAGAAAGGAGCTCAGGGGCACTGTAATTCACAAACCTGCAGAGTTATAAATGACAGCTATCGTCCAAAAATATACTGAAGTAAGGCTGCCAAGAGGACTTGAAAGCGGGGCAGAATTGCAGGAAACCGATTTCAGGAGGTAGACTGGAATTGCATTTAAAGCATAGGAAAAGAGGCAGAACGTCCACAATGATGCACTTGGCCAAAAAGGGCGTATGCGTTTTTTCCTGAATATATTCAGGAAAAAACGCATACGCCCTTTTTGGCCAACCAAGCAAGCTTGCAAAGGAAATCTGCACTACAATGAAGTCTCACTTCCCCCCGGTCAAAAGGGCCATCTGAAAAAAGTGTAAAATCCAGAAAGGCAGGACAGGCCATGGAGAACTGGGAGCCTTGTTATGCTGATGGGCGGGATGTAAATTGCCAACAGCCACTCGGGAGAGGTGTATGGTGTTTCCTGAAACATCTAAAAAACAAAGCAACAGAGCCTAGGGCACTTCCACTTATGGTCCTATAGCTTAGGGAAATTAAAATCAAAAAGACACAGCCACCCCAAAGTTTGGGACGGCTCTGTTTACAAGAACCTCGTTTACGGTACAAGTTCAATATCGCAGAAAGTGAAAAATGGATAAAGAAGTTGTGGTACTTACGTACAATGCAATATCACTCAGCAATGAAATTTATGTCATCAGGCCCGTAGCAGCATAATGAGTGGATTCAGGTATGATGATTCTAACTGAAATAAGTCACACAGAAAAAGAAACATCATAAGATATCACTAATACACGGGATGTAAACTTGGCTACACAGGAACTGGATTACAAAACAGAACAGGGTCTCAAATTTAGAAAACCAACTTATGCTTGCTTAAGGGGAAAGGTGAGTTGGGGTGCTGCATCAAACCAGAGATTGAAATGAGCACAGATAAAGTTCCTTAAGCCAAATATGGAATAGACAAGAACTACTCCTTGCTCAACGAAATGGACTCAACACCCCATATTAAACGCCTAAGAATGTACCTGACTAGTAATTATCTTAAAACCTATGGATTGCTATGTCTCTGAAAGAAAATCAAGCGTGTGTACAGGGGCATAAACGCAGCAGTGATAGGATTGGAGAGGTTCGGTGAGCAAATGAAGACCCTTTGAAGTCATATTGCATGGTACCCATTCCACGGGTCTCAACTCTCCAGGTTTAAGGGATTCTTCCTTCAGCTAAAACATGCACGTGGAACCCAGAGTATGATCAACCATGTGATCGGGAGACGTGTTCCAATATGTCTCAGTTCTCGTCCCCTGGTACTCGGGTGCAACATTCCAGACGCTTTACTAACACTCTCCCGACTTGGAGAGTCAGTGCCTTTAACCTCCTGTTTGGCCCAGTTTGCAATTTCTGCGGAAGATGAACAGGAATAGGGAGAACCAATGAGAGACTAGCTGGAGGTGTCTGGACGGGCAAATTTAACTCTCATTTCCCACCAGGAAGAGGAATTAACCAAAGGCTCAGCGTGCCGTGCCAGAACCAGATTAGGGCCTGAAGCAATCCTGCGGTGTTGCGGCCAGCTCACAAGAAAGCGAGTTGAAGAAAGGAGCTCAGGGGCACTGTAATTCACAAACCTGCAGAGTTATAAATGACAGCTATCGTCCAAAAATATACTGAAGTAAGGCTGCCAAGAGGACTTGAAAGCGGGGCAGAATTGCAGGAAACCGATTTCAGGAGGTAGACTGGAATTGCATTTAAAGCATAGGAAAAGAGGCAGAACGTCCACAATGATGCGCTTGGCCAAAAAGGGCGTATGCGTTTTATCCTGAATATATTCAGGAAAAAACGCATACGCCCTTTTTGGCCAACCAAGCAAGCTTGCAAAGGAAATCTGCACTACAATGAAGTCTCACTTCCCCCCGGTCAAAAGGGCCATCTGAAAAAAGTGTAAAATCCAGAAAGGCAGGACAGGCCATGGAGAACTGGGAGCCTTGTTATGCTGATGGGCGGGATGTAAATTGCCAACAGCCACTCGGGAGAGGTGTATGGTGTTTCCTGAAACATCTAAAAAACAAAGCAACAGAGCCTAGGGCACTTCCACTTATGGTCCTATAGCTTAGGGAAATTAAAATCAAAAAGACACAGCCACCCCAAAGTTTGGGACGGCTCTGTTTACAAGAACCTCGTTTACGGTACAAGTTCAATATCGCAGAAAGTGAAAAATGGATAAAGAAGTTGTGGTACTTACGTACAATGCAATATCACTCAGCAATGAAATCTATGTCATCAGGCCCGTAGCAGCATAATGAGTGGATTCAGGTATGATGATTCTAACTGAAATAAGTCACACAGAAAAAGAAACATCATAAGATATCACTAATACACGGAATGTAAACTTGGCTACACAGGAACTGGATTACAAAACAGAACAGGGTCTCAAATTTAGAAAACCAACTTATGCTTGCTTAAGGGGAAAGGTGAGTTGGGGTGCTGCATAAAACCAGAGATTGAAATGAGCACAGATAAAGTTCCTTAAGCCAAATATAGAATAGACAAGAACTACTCCTTGCTCAACGAAATGGACTCAACACCCCATATTAAATGCCTATGAATGTACCTGACTAGTAAGTATCTTAAAACCTATGCACTGCTATGTCTCTGAAAGAAAATCAAGCATGTGTACAGGGTCATAAACGCAGCAGTGATAGGATTGGAGAGGTTCGGTGAGCAAATGAAGACCCTTTGAAGTCATATTGCATGGTACCCATTCCACGGGTCTCAACTCTCCAGGTTTAAGGGATTCTTCCTTCAGCTAAAACATGCACGTGGAACCCAGAGTATGATCAACCGTGTGATCGGGAGACGTGTTCCAATATGTCTCAGTTCTCGTCCCCTGGTACTCGGGTGCAACATTCCAGACGCTTTACTAACACTCTCCCGACTTGGAGAGTCAGTGCCTTTAACCTCCTGTTTGGCCCATTTTGCAATTTCTGCGGAAGATGAACAGGAATAGGGAGAACCAATGAGAGACTAGCTGGAGGTGTCTGGACGGGCAAATTTAACTCTCATTTCCCACCAGGAAGAGGAATTAACCAAAGGCTCAGCGTGCCGTGCCGGAACCAGATTAGGGCCTGAAGCAATCCTGCGGTGTTGCGGCCAGCTCACAAGAAAGCGAGTTGAAGAAAGGAGCTCAGGGGCACTGTAACTCACAAACCTGCAGAGTTATAAATGACAGCTATCGTCCAAAAATATACTGAAGTAAGGCTGCCAAGAGGACTTGAAAGCGGGGCAGAATTGCAGGAAACCGATTTCAGGAGGTAGACTGGAATTGCATTTAAAGCATAGGAAAAGAGGCAGAACGTCCACAATGATGCGCTTGGCCAAAAAGGGCGTATGCGTTTTTTCCTGAATATATTCAGGAAAAAACGCATACGCCCTTTTTGGCCAACCAAGCAAGCTTGCAAAGGAAATCTGCACTACAATGAAGTCTCACTTCCCCCTGGTCAAAAGGGCCATCTGAAAAAAGTGTAAAATCCAGAAAGGCAGGACAGGCCATGGAGAACTGGGAGCCTTGTTATGCTGATGGGCGGGATGTAAATTGCCAAGAGCCACTCGGGAGAGGTGTATGGTGTTTCCTGAAATATCTAAAAAACAAAGCAACAGAGCCTAGGGCACTTCCACTTATGGTCCTATAGCTTAGGGAAATTAAAATCAAAAAGATACAGCCACCCCAAAGTTTGGGACGGCTCTGTTTACAAGAACCTCGTTTACGGTACAAGTTCAATATCGCAGAAAGTGAAAAATGGATAAAGAAGTTGTGGTACTTACGTACAATGCAATATCACTCAGCAATGAAATCTATGTCATCAGGCCCGTAGCAGCATAATGAGTGGATTCAGGTATGATGATTCTAACTGAAATAAGTCACACAGAAAAAGAAACATCATAAGATATCACTAATACACGGGATGTAAACTTGGCTACACAGGAACTGGATTACAAAACAGAACAGGGTCTCAAATTTAGAAAACCAACTTATGCTTGCTTAAGGGGAAAGGTGAGTTGGGGTGCTGCATCAAACCAGAGATTGAAATGAGCACAGATAAAGTTCCTTAAGCCAAATATAGAATAGACAAGAACTACTCCTTGCTCAACGAAATGGACTCAACACCCCATATTAAATGCCTAAGAATGTACCTGACTAGTAAGTATCTTAAAAGCTATGCACTGCTATGTCTCTGAAAGAAAATCAAGCATGTGTACAGGGGCATAAACGCAGCAGTGATAGGATTGGAGAGGTTCGGTGAGCAAATGAAGACCCTTTGAAGTCATATTGCATGGTACCCATTCCACGGGTCTCAACTCTCCAGGTTTAAGGGATTCTTCCTTCAGCTAAAACATGCACGTGGAACCCAGAGTATGATCAACCGTGTGATCGGGAGACGTGTTCCAATATGTCTCAGTTCTCGTCCCCTGGTACTCGGGTGCAACATTCCAGACGCTTTACTAACACTCTCCCGACTTGGAGAGTCAGTGCCTTTAACCTCCTGTTTGGCCCAGTTTGCAATTTCTGCGGAAGATGAACAGGAATAGGGAGAACCAATGAGAGACTAGCTGGAGGTGTCTGGACGGGCAAATTTAACTCTCATTTCCCACCAGGAAGAGGAATTAACCAAAGGCTCAGCGTGCCGTGCCGGAACCAGATTAGGGCCTGAAGCAATCCTGCGGTGTTGCGGCCAGCTCACAAGAAAGCGAGTTGAAGAAAGGAGCTCAGGGGCACTGTAATTCACAAACCTGCAGAGTTATAAATGACAGCTATCGTCCAAAAATATACTGAAGTAAGGCTGCCAAGAGGACTTGAAAGCGGGGCAGAATTGCAGGAAACCGATTTCAGGAGGTAGACTGGAATTGCATTTAAAGCATAGGAAAAGAGGCAGAACGTCCACAATGATGCACTTGGCCAAAAAGGGCGTATGCGTTTTTTCCTGAATATATTCAGGAAAAAACGCATACGCCCTTTTTGGCCAACCAAGCAAGCTTGCAAAGGAAATCTGCACTACAATGAAGTCTCACTTCCCCCTGGTCAAAAGGGCCATCTGAAAAAAGTGTAAAATCCAGAAAGGCAGGACAGGCCATGGAGAACTGGGAGCCTTGTTATGCTGATGGGCGGGATGTAAATTGCCAAGAGCCACTCGGGAGAGGTGTATGGTGTTTCCTGAAATATCTAAAAAACAAAGCAACAGAGCCTAGGGCACTTCCACTTATGGTCCTATAGCTTAGGGAAATTAAAATCAAAAAGATACAGCCACCCCAAAGTTTGGGACGGCTCTGTTTACAAGAACCTCGTTTACGGTACAAGTTCAATATCGCAGAAAGTGAAAAATGGATAAAGAAGTTGTGGTACTTACGTACAATGCAATATCACTCAGCAATGAAATCTATGTCATCAGGCCCGTAGCAGCATAATGAGTGGATTCAGGTATGATGATTCTAACTGAAATAAGTCACACAGAAAAAGAAACATCATAAGATATCACTAATACACGGGATGTAAACTTGGCTACACAGGAACTGGATTACAAAACAGAACAGGGTCTCAAATTTAGAAAACCAACTTATGCTTGCTTAAGGGGAAAGGTGAGTTGGGGTGCTGCATCAAACCAGAGATTGAAATGAGCACAGATAAAGTTCCTTAAGCCAAATATAGAATAGACAAGAACTACTCCTTGCTCAACGAAATGGACTCAACACCCCATATTAAATGCCTAAGAATGTACCTGACTAGTAAGTATCTTAAAAGCTATGCACTGCTATGTCTCTGAAAGAAAATCAAGCATGTGTACAGGGGCATAAACGCAGCAGTGATAGGATTGGAGAGGTTCGGTGAGCAAATGAAGACCCTTTGAAGTCATATTGCATGGTACCCATTCCACGGGTCTCAACTCTCCAGGTTTAAGGGATTCTTCCTTCAGCTAAAACATGCACGTGGAACCCAGAGTATGATCAACCGTGTGATCGGGAGACGTGTTCCAATATGTCTCAGTTCTCGTCCCCTGGTACTCGGGTGCAACATTCCAGACGCTTTACTAACACTCTCCCGACTTGGAGAGTCAGTGCCTTTAACCTCCTGTTTGGCCCAGTTTGCAATTTCTGCGGAAGATGAACAGGAATAGGGAGAACCAATGAGAGACTAGCTGGAGGTGTCTGGACGGGCAAATTTAACTCTCATTTCCCACCAGGAAGAGGAATTAACCAAAGGCTCAGCGTGCCGTGCCGGAACCAGATTAGGGCCTGAAGCAATCCTGCGGTGTTGCGGCCAGCTCACAAGAAAGCGAGTTGAAGAAAGGAGCTCAGGGGCACTGTAATTCACAAACCTGCAGAGTTATAAATGACAGCTATCGTCCAAAAATATACTGAAGTAAGGCTGCCAAGAGGACTTGAAAGCGGGGCAGAATTGCAGGAAACCGATTTCAGGAGGTAGACTGGAATTGCATTTAAAGCATAGGAAAAGAGGCAGAACGTCCACAATGATGCACTTGGCCAAAAAGGGCGTATGCGTTTTTTCCTGAATATATTCAGGAAAAAACGCATACGCCCTTTTTGGCCAACCAAGCAAGCTTGCAAAGGAAATCTGCACTACAATGAAGTCTCACTTCCCCCCGGTCAAAAGGGCCATCTGAAAAAAGTGTAAAATCCAGAAAGGCAGGACAGGCCATGGAGAACTGGGAGCCTTGTTATGCTGATGGGCGGGATGTAAATTGCCAACAGCCACTCGGGAGAGGTGTATGGTGTTTCCTGAAACATCTAAAAAACAAAGCAACAGAGCCTAGGGCACTTCCACTTATGGTCCTATAGCTTAGGGAAATTAAAATCAAAAAGACACAGCCACCCCAAAGTTTGGGACGGCTCTGTTTACAAGAACCTCGTTTACGGTACAAGTTCAATATCGCAGAAAGTGAAAAATGGATAAAGAAGTTGTGGTACTTACGTACAATGCAATATCACTCAGCAATGAAATCTATGTCATCAGGCCCGTAGCAGCATAATGAGTGGATTCAGGTATGATGATTCTAACTGAAATAAGTCACACAGAAAAAGAAACATCATAAGATATCACTAATACACGGGATGTAAACTTGGCTACACAGGAACTGGATTACAAAACAGAACAGGGTCTCAAATTTAGAAAACCAACTTATGCTTGCTTAAGGGGAAAGGTGAGTTGGGGTGCTGCATCAAACCAGAGATTGAAATGAGCACAGATAAAGTTCCTTAAGCCAAATATGGAATAGACAAGAACTACTCCTTGCTCAACGAAATGAACTCAACACCCCATATTAAACGCCTAAGAATGTACCTGACTAGTAAGTATCTTAAAACCTATGGATTGCTATGTCTCTGAAAGAAAATCAAGCGTGTGTACAGGGGCATAAACGCAGCAGTGATAGGATTGGAGAGGTTCGGTGAGCAAATGAAGACCCTTTGAAGTCATATTGCATGGTACCCATTCCACGGGTCTCAACTCTCCAGGTTTAAGGGATTCTTCCTTCAGCTAAAACATGCACGTGGAACCCAGAGTATGATCAACCGTGTGATCGGGAGACGTGTTCCAATATGTCTCAGTTCTCGTCCCCTGGTACTCGGGTGCAACATTCCAGACGCTTTACTAACACTCTCCCGACTTGGAGAGTCAGTGTCTTTAACCTCCTGTTTGGCCCAGTTTGCAATTTCTGCGGAAGATGAACAGGAATAGGGAGAACCAATGAGAGACTAGCTGGAGGTGTCTGGACGGGCAAATTTAACTCTCATTTCCCACCAGGAAGAGGAATTAACCAAAGGCTCAGCGTGCCGTGCCGGAACCAGATTAGGGCCTGAAGCAATCCTGCGGTGTTGCGGCCAGCTCACAAGAAAGCGAGTTGAAGAAAGGAGCTCAGGGGCACTGTAATTCACAAACCTGCAGAGTTATAAATGACAGCTATCGTCCAAAAATATACTGAAGTAAGGCTGCCAAGAGGACTTGAAAGCGGGGCAGAATTGCAGGAAACCGATTTCAGGAGGTAGACTGGAATTGCATTTAAAGCATAGGAAAAGAGGCAGAACGTCCACAATGATGCGCTTGGCCAAAAAGGGCGTATGCGTTTTTTCCTGAATATATTCAGGAAAAAACGCATACGCCCTTTTTGGCCAACCAAGCAAGCTTGCAAAGGAAATCTGCACTACAATGAAGTCTCACTTCCCCCCGGTCAAAAGGGCCATCTGAAAAAAGTGTAAAATCCAGAAAGGCAGGACAGGCCATGGAGAACTGGGAGCCTTGTTATGCTGATGGGCGGGATGTAAATTGCCAACAGCCACTCGGGAGAGGTGTATGGTGTTTCCTGAAACATCTAAAAAACAAAGCAACAGAGCCTAGGGCACTTCCACTTATGGTCCTATAGCTTAGGGAAATTAAAATCAAAAAGACACAGCCACCCCAAAGTTTGGGACGGCTCTGTTTACAAGAACCTCGTTTACGGTACAAGTTCAATATCGCAGAAAGTGAAAAATGGATAAAGAAGTTGTGGTACTTACGTACAATGCAATATCACTCAGCAATGAAATCTATGTCATCAGGCCCGTAGCAGCATAATGAGTGGATTCAGGTATGATGATTCTAACTGAAATAAGTCACACAGAAAAAGAAACATCATAAGATATCACTAATACACGGAATGTAAACTTGGCTACACAGGAACTGGATTACAAAACAGAACAGGGTCTCAAATTTAGAAAACCAACTTATGCTTGCTTAAGGGGAAAGGTGAGTTGGGGTGCTGCATCAAACCAGAGATTGAAATGAGCACAGATAAAGTTCCTTAAGCCAAATATAGAATAGACAAGAACTACTCCTTGCTCAACGAAATGGACTCAACACCCCATATTAAATGCCTAAGAATGTACCTGACTAGTAAGTATCTTAAAACCTATGCACTGCTATGTCTCTGAAAGAAAATCAAGCATGTGTACAGGGGCATAAACGCAGCAGTGATAGGATTGGAGAGGTTCGGTGAGCAAATGAAGACCCTTTGAAGTCATATTGCATGGTACCCATTCCACGGGTCTCAACTCTCCAGGTTTAAGGGATTCTTCCTTCAGCTAAAACATGCACGTGGAACCCAGAGTATGATCAACCGTGTGATCGGGAGACGTGTTCCAATATGTCTCAGTTCTCGTCCCCTGGTACTCGGGTGCAACATTCCAGACGCTTTACTAACACTCTCCCGACTTGGAGAGTCAGTGCCTTTAACCTCCTGTTTGGCCCAGTTTGCAATTTCTGCGGAAGATGAACAGGAATAGGGAGAACCAATGAGAGACTAGCTGGAGGTGTCTGGACGGGCAAATTTAACTCTCATTTCCCACCAGGAAGAGGAATTAACCAAAGGCTCAGCGTGCCGTGCCGGAACCAGATTAGGGCCTGAAGCAATCCTGCGGTGTTGCGGCCAGCTCACAAGAAAGCGAGTTGAAGAAAGGAGCTCAGGGGCACTGTAATTCACAAACCTGCAGAGTTATAAATGACAGCTATCGTCCAAAAATATACTGAAGTAAGGCTGCCAAGAGGACTTGAAAGCGGGGCAGAATTGCAGGAAACCGATTTCAGGAGGTAGACTGGAATTGCATTTAAAGCATAGGAAAAGAGGCAGAACGTCCACAATGATGCACTTGGCCAAAAAGGGCGTATGCGTTTTTTCCTGAATATATTCAGGAAAAAACGCATACGCCCTTTTTGGCCAACCAAGCAAGCTTGCAAAGGAAATCTGCACTACAATGAAGTCTCACTTCCCTCCGGTCAAAAGGGCCATCTGAAAAAAGTGTAAAATCCAGAAAGGCAGGACAGGCCATGGAGAACTGGGAGCCTTGTTATGCTGATGGGCGGGATGTAAATTGCCAAGAGCCACTCGGGAGAGGTGTATGGTGTTTCCTGAAACATCTAAAAAACAAAGCAACAGAGCCTAGGGCACTTCCACTTATGGTCCTATAGCTTAGGGAAATTAAAATCAAAAAGACACAGCCACCCCAAAGTTTGGGACGGCTCTGTTTACAAGAACCTCGTTTACGGTACAAGTTCAATATCGCAGAAAGTGAAAAATGGATAAAGAAGTTGTGGTACTTACGTACAATGCAATATCACTCAGCAATGAAATCTATGTCATCAGGCCCGTAGCAGCATAATGAGTGGATTCAGGTATGATGATTCTAACTGAAATAAGTCACACAGAAAAAGAAACATCATAAGATATCACTAATACACGGAATGTAAACTTGGCTACACAGGAACTGGATTACAAAACAGAACAGGGTCTCAAATTTAGAAAACCAACTTATGCTTGCTTAAGGGGAAAGGTGAGTTGGGGTGCTGCATCAAACCAGAGATTGAAATGAGCACAGATAAAGTTCCTTAAGCCAAATATGGAATAGACAAGAACTACTCCTTGCTCAACGAAATGGACTCAACACCCCATATTAAACGCCTAAGAATGTACCTGACTAGTAAGTATCTTAAAACCTATGGATTGCTATGTCTCTGAAAGAAAATCAAGCGTGTGTACAGGGGCATAAACGCAGCAGTGATAGGATTGGAGACGTTCGGTGAGCAAATGAAGACCCTTTGAAGTCATATTGCATGGTACCCATTCCACGGGTCTCAACTCTCCAGGTTTAAGGGATTCTTCCTTCAGCTAAAACATGCACGTGGAACCCAGAGTATGATCAACCGTGTGATCGGGAGACGTGTTCCAATATGTCTCAGTTCTCGTCCCCTGGTACTCGGGTGCAACATTCCAGACGCTTTACTAACACTCTCCCGACTTGGAGAGTCAGTGCCTTTAACCTCCTGTTTGGCCCAGTTTGCAATTTCTGCGGAAGATGAACAGGAATAGGGAGAACCAATGAGAGACTAGCTGGAGGTGTCTGGACGGGCAAATTTAACTCTCATTTCCCACCAGGAAGAGGAATTAACCAAAGGCTCAGCGTGCCGTGCCGGAACCAGATTAGGGCCTGAAGCAATCCTGCGGTGTTGCGGCCAGCTCACAAGAAAGCGAGTTGAAGAAAGGAGCTCAGGGGCACTGTAATTCACAAACCTGCAGAGTTATAAATGACAGCTATCGTCCAAAAATATACTGAAGTAAGGCTGCCAAGAGGACTTGAAAGCGGGGCAGAATTGCAGGAAACCGATTTCAGGAGGTAGACTGGAATTGCATTTAAAGCATAGGAAAAGAGGCAGAACGTCCACAATGATGCGCTTGGCCAAAAAGGGTGTATGCGTTTTTTCCTGAATATATTCAGGAAAAAACGCATACGCCCTTTTTGGCCAACCAAGCAAGCTTGCAAAGGAAATCTGCACTACAATGAAGTCTCACTTCCCCCCGGTCAAAAGGGCCATCTGAAAAAAGTGTAAAATCCAGAAAGGCAGGACAGGCCATGGAGAACTGGGAGCCTTGTTATGCTGATGGGCGGGATGTAAATTGCCAAGAGCCACTCGGGAGAGGTGTATGGTGTTTCCTGAAACATCTAAAAAACAAAGCAACAGAGCCTAGGGCACTTCCACTTATGGTCCTATAGCTTAGGGAAATTAAAATCAAAAAGACACAGCCACCCCAAAGTTTGGGACGGCTCTGTTTACAAGAACCTCGTTTACGGTACAAGTTCAATATCGCAGAAAGTGAAAAATGGATAAAGAAGTTGTGGTACTTACGTACAATGCAATATCACTCAGCAATGAAATCTATGTCATCAGGCCCGTAGCAGCATAATGAGTGGATTCAGGTATGATGATTCTAACTGAAATAAGTCACACAGAAAAAGAAACATCATAAGATATCACTAATACACGGAATGTAAACTTGGCTACACAGGAACTGGATTACAAAACAGAACAGGGTCTCAAATTTAGAAAACCAACTTATGCTTGCTTAAGGGGAAAGGTGAGTTGGGGTGCTGCATA
Organism: Leucopleurus acutus; assembly: GCF_964270905.1. Taxonomy (NCBI): domain Eukaryota; kingdom Metazoa; phylum Chordata; class Mammalia; order Artiodactyla; family Delphinidae; genus Leucopleurus; species Leucopleurus acutus. The sequence continues at coordinate 894,836 of NW_028139195.1, forward strand.
AAACCAGAGATTGAAATGAGCACAGATAAAGTTCCTTAAGCCAAATATAGAATAGACAAGAACTACTCCTTGCTCAACGAAATGGACTCAACACCCCATATTAAATGCCTATGAATGTACCTGACTAGTAAGTATCTTAAAACCTATGCACTGCTATGTCTCTGAAAGAAAATCAAGCATGTGTACAGGGGCATAAACGCAGCAGTGATAGGATTGGAGAGGTTCGGTGAGCAAATGAAGACCCTTTGAAGTCATATTGCATGGTACCCATTCCACGGGTCTCAACTCTCCAGGTTTAAGGGATTCTTCCTTCAGCTAAAACATGCACGTGGAACCCAGAGTATGATCAACCGTGTGATCGGGAGACGTGTTCCAATATGTCTCAGTTCTCGTCCCCTGGTACTCGGGTGCAACATTCCACACGCTTTACTAACACTCTCCCGACTTGGAGAGTCAGTGCCTTTAACCTCCTGTTTGGCCCAGTTTGCAATTTCTGCGGAAGATGAACAGGAATAGGGAGAACCAATGAGAGACTAGCTGGAGGTGTCTGGACGGGCAAATTTAACTCTCATTTCCCACCAGGAAGAGGAATTAACCAAAGGCTCAGCGTGCCGTGCCGGAACCAGATTAGGGCCTGAAGCAATCCTGCGGTGTTGCGGCCAGCTCACAAGAAAGCGAGTTGAAGAAAGGAGCTCAGGGGCACTGTAATTCACAAACCTGCAGAGTTATAAATGACAGCTATCGTCCAAAAATATACTGAAGTAAGGCTGCCAAGAGGACTTGAAAGCGGGGCAGAATTGCAGGAAACCGATTTCAGGAGGTAGACTGGAATTGCATTTAAAGCATAGGAAAAGAGGCAGAACGTCCACAATGATGCACTTGGCCAAAAAGGGCGTATGCGTTTTTTCCTGAATATATTCAGGAAAAAACGCATACGCCCTTTTTGGCCAACCAAGCAAGCTTGCAAAGGAAATCTGCACTACAATGAAGTCTCACTTCCCCCCGGTCAAAAGGGCCATCTGAAAAAAGTGTAAAATCCAGAAAGGCAGGACAGGCCATGGAGAACTGGGAGCCTTGTTATGCTGATGGGCGGGATGTAAATTGCCAACAGCCACTCGGGAGAGGTGTATGGTGTTTCCTGAAACATCTAAAAAACAAAGCAACAGAGCCTAGGGCACTTCCACTTATGGTCCTATAGCTTAGGGAAATTAAAATCAAAAAGACACAGCCACCCCAAAGTTTGGGACGGCTCTGTTTACAAGAACCTCGTTTACGGTACAAGTTCAATATCGCAGAAAGTGAAAAATGGATAAAGAAGTTGTGGTACTTACGTACAATGCAATATCACTCAGCAATGAAATCTATGTCATCAGGCCCGTAGCAGCATAATGAGTGGATTCAGGTATGATGATTCTAACTGAAATAAGTCACACAGAAAAAGAAACATCATAAGATATCACTAATACACGGAATGTAAACTTGGCTACACAGGAACTGGATTACAAAACAGAACAGGGTCTCAAATTTAGAAAACCAACTTATGCTTGCTTAAGGGGAAAGGTGAGTTGGGGTGCTGCATCAAACCAGAGATTGAAATGAGCACAGATAAAGTTCCTTAAGCCAAATATGGAATAGACAAGAACTACTCCTTGCTCAACGAAATGGACTCAACACCCCATATTAAACGCCTAAGAATGTACCTGACTAGTAAGTATCTTAAAACCTATGGATTGCTATGTCTCTGAAAGAAAAAAAAGCGTGTGTACAGGGGCATAAACGCAGCAGTGATAGGATTGGAGACGTTCGGTGAGCAAATGAAGACCCTTTGAAGTCATATTGCATGGTACCCATTCCACGGGTCTCAACTCTCCAGGTTTAAGGGATTCTGCCTTCAGCTAAAACATGCACGTGGAACCCAGAGTATGATCAACCGTGTGATCGGGAGACGTGTTCCAATATGTCTCAGTTCTCGTCCCCTGGTACTCGGGTGCAACATTCCAGACGCTTTACTAACACTCTCCCGACTTGGAGAGTCAGTGCCTTTAACCTCCTGTTTGGCCCAGTTTGCAATTTCTGCGGAAGATGAACAGGAATAGGGAGAACCAATGAGAGACTAGCTGGAGGTGTCTGGACGGGCAAATTTAACTCTCATTTCCCACCAGGAAGAGGAATTAACCAAAGGCTCAGCGTGCCGTGCCGGAACCAGATTAGGGCCTGAAGCAATCCTGCGGTGTTGCGGCCAGCTCACAAGAAAGCGAGTTGAAGAAAGGAGCTCAGGGGCACTGTAATTCACAAACCTGCAGAGTTATAAATGACAGCTATCGTCCAAAAATATACTGAAGTAAGGCTGCCAAGAGGACTTGAAAGCGGGGCAGAATTGCAGGAAACCGATTTCAGGAGGTAGACTGGAATTGCATTTAAAGCATAGGAAAAGAGGCAGAACGTCCACAATGATGCGCTTGGCCAAAAAGGGCGTATGCGTTTTTTCCTGAATATATTCAGGAAAAAACGCATACGCCCTTTTTGGCCAACCAAGCAAGCTTGCAAAGGAAATCTGCACTACAATGAAGTCTCACTTCCCCCCGGTCAAAAGGGCCATCTGAAAAAAGTGTAAAATCCAGAAAGGCAGGACAGGCCATGGAGAACTGGGAGCCTTGTTATGCTGATGGGCGGGATGTAAATTGCCAACAGCCACTCGGGAGAGGTGTATGGTGTTTCCTGAAACATCTAAAAAACAAAGCAACAGAGCCTAGGGCACTTCCACTTATGGTCCTATAGCTTAGGGAAATTAAAATCAAAAAGACACAGCCACCCCAAAGTTTGGGACGGCTCTGTTTACAAGAACCTCGTTTACGGTACAAGTTCAATATCGCAGAAAGTGAAAAATGGATAAAGAAGTTGTGGTACTTACGTACAATGCAATATCACTCAGCAATGAAATCTATGTCATCAGGCCCGTAGCAGCATAATGAGTGGATTCAGGTATGATGATTCTAACTGAAATAAGTCACACAGAAAAAGAAACATCATAAGATATCACTAATACACGGAATGTAAACTTGGCTACACAGGAACTGGATTACAAAACAGAACAGGGTCTCAAATTTAGAAAACCAACTTATGCTTGCTTAAGGGGAAAGGTGAGTTGGGGTGCTGCATAAAACCAGAGATTTAAATGAACACACATAAAGTTCCTTAAGCCAAATATAGAATAGACAAGAACTACTCCTTGCTCAACGAAATGGACTCAACACCCCATATTAAACGCCTAAGAATGTACCTGACTAGTAAGTATCTTAAAACCTATGAATTGCTATGTCTCTGAAAGAAAATCAAGCGTGTGTACAGGGGCATAAACGCAGCAGTGATAGGATTGGAGAGGTTCGGTGAGCAAATGAAGACCCTTTGAAGTCATATTGCATGGTACCCATTCCACGGGTCTCAACTCTCCAGGTTTAAGGGATTCTTCCTTCAGCTAAAACATGCACGTGGAACCCAGAGTATGATCAACCGTGTGATGGGGAGACGTGTTCCAATATGTCTCAGTTCTCGTCCCCTGGTACTCGGGTGCAACATTCCAGACGCTTTACTAACACTCTCCCGACTTGGAGAGTCAGTGCCTTTAACCTCCTGTTTGGCCCAGTTTGCAATTTCTGTGGAAGATGAACAGGAATAGGGAGAACCAATGAGAGACTAGCTGGAGGTGTCTGGACGGGCAAATTTAACTCTCATTTCCCACCAGGAAGAGGAATTAACCAAAGGCTCAGCGTGCCGTGCCGGAACCAGATTAGGGCCTGAAGCAATCCTGCGGTGTTGCGGCCAGCTCACAAGAAAGCGAGTTGAAGAAAGGAGCTCAGGGGCACTGTAATTCACAAACCTGCAGAGTTATAAATGACAGCTATCGTCCAAAAATATACTGAAGTAAGGCTGCCAAGAGGACTTGAAAGCGGGGCAGAATTGCAGGAAACCGATTTCAGGAGGTAGACTGGAATTGCATTTAAAGCATAGGAAAAGAGGCAGAACGTCCACAATGATGCACTTGGCCAAAAAGGGCGTATGCGTTTTTTCCTGAATATATTCAGGAAAAAACGCATACGCCCTTTTTGGCCAACCAAGCAAGCTTGCAAAGGAAATCTGCACTACAATGAAGTCTCACTTCCCCCCGGTCAAAAGGGCCATCTGAAAAAAGTGTAAAATCCAGAAAGGCAGGACAGGCCATGGAGAACTGGGAGCCTTGTTATGCTGATGGGCGGGATGTAAATTGCCAAGAGCCACTCTTGAGAGGTGTATGGTGTTTCCTGAAACATCTAAAAAACAAAGCAACAGAGCCTAGGGCACTTCCACTTATGGTCCTATAGCTTAGGGAAATTAAAATCAAAAAGACACAGCCACCCCAAAGTTTGGGACGGCTCTGTTTACAAGAACCTCGTTTACGGTACAAGTTCAATATCGCAGAAAGTGAAAAATGGATAAAGAAGTTGTGGTACTTACGTACAATGCAATATCACTCAGCAATGAAATCTATGTCATCAGGCCCGTAGCAGCATAATGAGTGGATTCAGGTATGATGATTCTAACTGAAATAAGTCACACAGAAAAAGAAACATCATAAGATATCACTAATACACGGGATGTAAACTTGGCTACACAGGAACTGGATTACAAAACAGAACAGGGTCTCAAATTTAGAAAACCAACTTATGCTTGCTTAAGGGGAAAGGTGAGTTGGGGTGCTGCATAAAACCAGAGATTGAAATGAGCACAGATAAAGTTCCTTAAGCCAAATATAGAATAGACAAGAACTACTCCTTGCTCAACGAAATGGACTCAACACCCCATATTAAACGCCTAAGAATGTACCTGACTAGTAAGTATCTTAAAACCTATGCACTGCTCTGTCTCTGAAAGAAAATCAAGCATGTGTACAGGGGCATAAACGCAGCAGTGATAGGATTGGAGAGGTTCGGTGAGCAAATGAAGACCCTTTGAAGTCATATTGCATGGTACCCATTCCACGGGTCTCAACTCTCCAGGTTTAAGGGATTCTTCCTTCAGCTAAAACATGCACGTGGAACCCAGAGTATGATCAACCGTGTGATCGGGAGACGTGTTCCAATATGTCTCAGTTCTCGTCCCCTGGTACTCGGGTGCAACATTCCACACGCTTTACTAACACTCTCCCGACTTGGAGAGTCAGTGCCTTTAACCTCCTGTTTGGCCCAGTTTGCAATTTCTGCGGAAGATGAACAGGAATAGGGAGAACCAATGAGAGACTAGCTGGAGGTGTCTGGACGGGCAAATTTAACTCTCATTTCCCACCAGGAAGAGGAATTAACCAAAGGCTCAGCGTGCCGTGCCGGAACCAGATTAGGGCCTGAAGCAATCCTGCGGTGTTGCGGCCAGCTCACAAGAAAGCGAGTTGAAGAAAGGAGCTCAGGGGCACTGTAATTCACAAACCTGCAGAGTTATAAATGACAGCTATCGTCCAAAAATATACTGAAGTAAGGCTGCCAAGAGGACTTGAAAGCGGGGCAGAATTGCAGGAAACCGATTTCAGGAGGTAGACTGGAATTGCATTTAAAGCATAGGAAAAGAGGCAGAACGTCCACAATGATGCACTTGGCCAAAAAGGGCGTATGCGTTTTTTCCTGAATATATTCAGGAAAAAACGCATACGCCCTTTTTGGCCAACCAAGCAAGCTTGCAAAGGAAATCTGCACTACAATGAAGTCTCACTTCCCCCCGGTCAAAAGGGCCATCTGAAAAAAGTGTAAAATCCAGAAAGGCAGGACAGGCCATGGAGAACTGGGAGCCTTGTTATGCTGATGGGCGGGATGTAAATTGCCAAGAGCCACTCTTGAGAGGTGTATGGTGTTTCCTGAAACATCTAAAAAACAAAGCAACAGAGCCTAGGTCACTTCCACTTATGGTCCTATAGCTTAGGGAAATTAAAATCAAAAAGACACAGCCACCCCAAAGTTTGGGACGGCTCTGTTTACAAGAACCTCGTTTACGGTACAAGTTCAATATCGCAGAAAGTGAAAAATGGATAAAGAAGTTGTGGTACTTACGTACAATGCAATATCACTCAGCAATGAAATCTATGTCATCAGGCCCGTAGCAGCATAATGAGTGGATTCAGGTATGATGATTCTAACTGAAATAAGTCACACAGAAAAAGAAACATCATAAGATATCACTAATACACGGGATGTAAACTTGGCTACACAGGAACTGGATTACAAAACAGAACAGGGTCTCAAATTTAGAAAACCAACTTATGCTTGCTTAAGGGGAAAGGTGAGTTGGGGTGCTGCATAAAACCAGAGATTGAAATGAGCACAGATAAAGTTCCTTAAGCCAAATATAGAATAGACAAGAACTACTCCTTGCTCAACGAAATGGACTCAACACCCCATATTAAACGCCTAAGAATGTACCTGACTAGTAAGTATCTTAAAACCTATGCACTGCTCTGTCTCTGAAAGAAAATCAAGCATGTGTACAGGGGCATAAACGCAGCAGTGATAGGATTGGAGAGGTTCGGTGAGCAAATGAAGACCCTTTGAAGTCATATTGCATGGTACCCATTCCACGGGTCTCAACTCTCCAGGTTTAAGGGATTCTTCCTTCAGCTAAAACATGCACGTGGAACCCAGAGTATGATCAACCGTGTGATCGGGAGACGTGTTCCAATATGTCTCAGTTCTCGTCCCCTGGTACTCGGGTGCAACATTCCAGACGCTTTACTAACACTCTCCCGACTTGGAGAGTCAGTGCCTTTAACCTCCTGTTTGGCCCAGTTTGCAATTTCTGCGGAAGATGAACAGGAATAGGGAGAACCAATGAGAGACTAGCTGGAGGTGTCTGGACGGGCAAATTTAACTCTCATTTCCCACCAGGAAGAGGAATTAACCAAAGGCTCAGCGTGCCGTGCCGGAACCAGATTAGGGCCTGAAGCAATCCTGCGGTGTTGCGGCCAGCTCACAAGAAAGCGAGTTGAAGAAAGGAGCTCAGGGGCACTGTAATTCACAAACCTGCAGAGTTATAAATGACAGCTATCGTCCAAAAATATACTGAAGTAAGGCTGCCAAGAGGACTTGAAAGCGGGGCAGAATTGCAGGAAACCGATTTCAGGAGGTAGACTGGAATTGCATTTAAAGCATAGGAAAAGAGGCAGAACGTCCACAATGATGCACTTGGCCAAAAAGGGCGTATGCGTTTTTTCCTGAATATATTCAGGAAAAAACGCATACGCCCTTTTTGGCCAACCAAGCAAGCTTGCAAAGGAAATCTGCACTACAATGAAGTCTCACTTCCCCCCGGTCAAAAGGGCCATCTGAAAAAAGTGTAAAATCCAGAAAGGCAGGACAGGCCATGGAGAACTGGGAGCCTTGTTATGCTGATGGGCGGGATGTAAATTGCCAACAGCCACTCGGGAGAGGTGTATGGTGTTTCCTGAAACATCTAAAAAACAAAGCAACAGAGCCTAGGGCACTTCCACTTATGGTCCTATAGCTTAGGGAAATTAAAATCAAAAAGACACAGCCACCCCAAAGTTTGGGACGGCTCTGTTTACAAGAACCTCGTTTACGGTACAAGTTCAATATCGCAGAAAGTGAAAAATGGATAAAGAAGTTGTGGTACTTACGTACAATGCAATATCACTCAGCAATGAAATCTATGTCATCAGGCCCGTAGCAGCATAATGAGTGGATTCAGGTATGATGATTCTAACTGAAATAAGTCACACAGAAAAAGAAACATCATAAGATATCACTAATACACGGAATGTAAACTTGGCTACACAGGAACTGGATTACAAAACAGAACAGGGTCTCAAATTTAGAAAACCAACTTATGCTTGCTTAAGGGGAAAGGTGAGTTGGGGTGCTGCATCAAACCAGAGATTGAAATGAGCACAGATAAAGTTCCTTAAGCCAAATATGGAATAGACAAGAACTACTCCTTGCTCAACGAAATGGACTCAACACCCCATATTAAACGCCTAAGAATGTACCTGACTAGTAAGTATCTTAAAACCTATGGATTGCTATGTCTCTGAAAGAAAATCAAGCGTGTGTACAGGGGCATAAACGCAGCAGTGATAGGATTGGAGACGTTCGGTGAGCAAATGAAGACCCTTTGAAGTCATATTGCATGGTACCCATTCCACGGGTCTCAACTCTCCAGGTTTAAGGGATTCTTCCTTCAGCTAAAACATGCACGTGGAACCCAGAGTATGATCAACCGTGTGATCGGGAGACGTGTTCCAATATGTCTCAGTTCTCGTCCCCTGGTACTCGGGTGCAACATTCCAGACGCTTTACTAACACTCTCCCGACTTGGAGAGTCAGTGCCTTTAACCTCCTGTTTGGCCCAGTTTGCAATTTCTGCGGAAGATGAACAGGAATAGGGAGAACCAATGAGAGACTAGCTGGAGGTGTCTGGACGGGCAAATTTAACTCTCATTTCCCACCAGGAAGAGGAATTAACCAAAGGCTCAGCGTGCCGTGCCGGAACCAGATTAGGGCCTGAAGCAATCCTGCGGTGTTGCGGCCAGCTCACAAGAAAGCGAGTTGAAGAAAGGAGCTCAGGGGCACTGTAATTCACAAACCTGCAGAGTTATAAATGACAGCTATCGTCCAAAAATATACTGAAGTAAGGCTGCCAAGAGGACTTGAAAGCGGGGCAGAATTGCAGGAAACCGATTTCAGGAGGTAGACTGGAATTGCATTTAAAGCATAGGAAAAGAGGCAGAACGTCCACAATGATGCGCTTGGCCAAAAAGGGTGTATGCGTTTTTTCCTGAATATATTCAGGAAAAAACGCATACGCCCTTTTTGGCCAACCAAGCAAGCTTGCAAAGGAAATCTGCACTACAATGAAGTCTCACTTCCCCCCGGTCAAAAGGGCCATCTGAAAAAAGTGTAAAATCCAGAAAGGCAGGACAGGCCATGGAGAACTGGGAGCCTTGTTATGCTGATGGGCGGGATGTAAATTGCCAACAGCCACTCGGGAGAGGTGTATGGTGTTTCCTGAAACATCTAAAAAACAAAGCAACAGAGCCTAGGGCACTTCCACTTATGGTCCTATAGCTTAGGGAAATTAAAATCAAAAAGACACAGCCACCCCAAAGTTTGGGACGGCTCTGTTTACAAGAACCTCGTTTACGGTACAAGTTCAATATCGCAGAAAGTGAAAAATGGATAAAGAAGTTGTGGTACTTACGTACAATGCAATATCACTCAGCAATGAAATCTATGTCATCAGGCCCGTAGCAGCATAATGAGTGGATTCAGGTATGATGATTCTAACTGAAATAAGTCACACAGAAAAAGAAACATCATAAGATATCACTAATACACGGAATGTAAACTTGGCTACACAGGACCTGGATTACAAAACAGAACAGGGTCTCAAATTTAGAAAACCAACTTATGCTTGCTTAAGGGGAAAGGTGAGTTGGGGTGCTGCATCAAACCAGAGATTGAAATGAGCACAGATAAAGTTCCTTAAGCCAAATATGGAATAGACAAGAACTACTCCTTGCTCAACGAAATGGACTCAACACCCCATATTAAACGCCTAAGAATGTACCTGACTAGTAAGTATCTTAAAACCTATGGATTGCTATGTCTCTGAAAGAAAAAAAAGCGTGTGTACAGGGGCATAAACGCAGCAGTGATAGGATTGGAGACGTTCGGTGAGCAAATGAAGACCCTTTGAAGTCATATTGCATGGTACCCATTCCACGGGTCTCAACTCTCCAGGTTTAAGGGATTCTGCCTTCAGCTAAAACATGCACGTGGAACCCAGAGTATGATCAACCGTGTGATCGGGAGACGTGTTCCAATATGTCTCAGTTCTCGTCCCCTGGTACTCGGGTGCAACATTCCAGACGCTTTACTAACACTCTCCCGACTTGGAGAGTCAGTGCCTTTAACCTCCTGTTTGGCCCAGTTTGCAATTTCTGCGGAAGATGAACAGGAATAGGGAGAACCAATGAGAGACTAGCTGGAGGTGTCTGGACGGGCAAATTTAACTCTCATTTCCCACCAGGAAGAGGAATTAACCAAAGGCTCAGCGTGCCGTGCCGGAACCAGATTAGGGCCTGAAGCAATCCTGCGGTGTTGCGGCCAGCTCACAAGAAAGCGAGTTGAAGAAAGGAGCTCAGGGGCACTGTAATTCACAAACCTGCAGAGTTATAAATGACAGCTATCATCCAAAAATATACTGAAGTAAGGCTGCCAAGAGGACTTGAAAGCGGGGCAGAATTGCAGGAAACCGATTTCAGGAGGTAGACTGGAATTGCATTTAAAGCATAGGAAAAGAGGCAGAACGTCCACAATGATGCGCTTGGCCAAAAAGGGCGTATGCGTTTTTTCCTGAATATATTCAGGAAAAAACGCATACGCCCTTTTTGGCCAACCAAGCAAGCTTGCAAAGGAAATCTGCACTACAATGAAGTCTCACTTCCCCCCGGTCAAAAGGGCCATCTGAAAAAAGTGTAAAATCCAGAAAGGCAGGACAGGCCATGGAGAACTGGGAGCCTTGTTATGCTGATGGGCGGGATGTAAATTGCCAACAGCCACTCGGGAGAGGTGTATGGTGTTTCCTGAAACATCTAAAAAACAAAGCAACAGAGCCTAGGGCACTTCCACTTATGGTCCTATAGCTTAGGGAAATTAAAATCAAAAAGACACAGCCACCCCAAAGTTTGGGACGGCTCTGTTTACAAGAACCTCGTTTACGGTACAAGTTCAATATCGCAGAAAGTGAAAAATGGATAAAGAAGTTGTGGTACTTACGTACAATGCAATATCACTCAGCAATGAAATCTATGTCATCAGGCCCGTAGCAGCATAATGAGTGGATTCAGGTATGATGATTCTAACTGAAATAAGTCACACAGAAAAAGAAACATCATAAGATATCACTAATACACGGAATGTAAACTTGGCTACACAGGAACTGGATTACAAAACAGAACAGGGTCTCAAATTTAGAAAACCAACTTATGCTTGCTTAAGGGGAAAGGTGAGTTGGGGTGCTGCATAAAACCAGAGATTGAAATGAGCACAGATAAAGTTCCTTAAGCCAAATATAGAATAGACAAGAACTACTCCTTGCTCAACGAAATGGACTCAACACCCCATATTAAACGCCTAAGAATGTACCTGACTAGTAAGTATCTTAAAACCTATGCACTGCTCTGTCTCTGAAAGAAAATCAAGCATGTGTACAGGGGAATAAACGCAGCAGTGATAGGATTGGAGAGGTTCGGTGAGCAAATGAAGACCCTTTGAAGTCATATTGCATGGTACCCATTCCACGGGTCTCAACTCTCCAGGTTTAAGGGATTCTTCCTTCAGCTAAAACATGCACGTGGAACCCAGAGTATGATCAACCGTGTGATGGGGAGACGTGTTCCAATATGTCTCAGTACTCGTCCCCTGGTACTCGGGTGCAACATTCCAGACGCTTTACTAACACTCTCCCGACTTGGAGAGTCAGTGCCTTTAACCTCCTGTTTGGCCCAGTTTGCAATTTCTGTGGAAGATGAACAGGAATAGGGAGAACCAATGAGAGACTAGCTGGAGGTGTCTGGACGGGCAAATTTAACTCTCATTTCCCACCAGGAAGAGGAATTAACCAAAGGCTCAGCGTGCCGTGCCGGAACCAGATTAGGGCCTGAAGCAATCCTGCGGTGTTGCGGCCAGCTCACAAGAAAGCGAGTTGAAGAAAGGAGCTCAGGGGCACTGTAATTCACAAACCTGCAGAGTTATAAATGACAGCTATCGTCCAAAAATATACTGAAGTAAGGCTGCCAAGAGGACTTGAAAGCGGGGCAGAATTGCAGGAAACCGATTTCAGGAGGTAGACTGGAATTGCATTTAAAGCATAGGAAAAGAGGCAGAACGTCCACAATGATGCACTTGGCCAAAAAGGGCGTATGCGTTTTTTCCTGAATATATTCAGGAAAAAACGCATACGCCCTTTTTGGCCAACCAAGCAAGCTTGCAAAGGAAATCTGCACTACAATGAAGTCTCACTTCCCCCCGGTCAAAAGGGCCATCTGAAAAAAGTGTAAAATCCAGAAAGGCAGGACAGGCCATGGAGAACTGGGAGCCTTGTTATGCTGATGGGCGGGATGTAAATTGCCAAGAGCCACTCTTGAGAGGTGTATGGTGTTTCCTGAAACATCTAAAAAACAAAGCAACAGAGCCTAGGGCACTTCCACTTATGGTCCTATAGCTTAGGGAAATTAAAATCAAAAAGACACAGCCACCCCAAAGTTTGGGACGGCTCTGTTTACAAGAACCTCGTTTACGGTACAAGTTCAATATCGCAGAAAGTGAAAAATGGATAAAGAACTTGTGGTACTTACGTACAATGCAATATCACTCAGCAATGAAATCTATGTCATCAGGCCCGTAGCAGCATAATGAGTGGATTCAGGTATGATGATTCTAACTGAAATAAGTCACACAGAAAAAGAAACATCATAAGATATCACTAATACACGGAATGTAAACTTGGCTACACAGGAACTGGATTACAAAACAGAACAGGGTCTCAAATTTAGAAAACCAACTTATGCTTGCTTAAGGGGAAAGGTGAGTTGGGGTGCTGCATAAAACCAGAGATTTAAATGAACACAGATAAAGTTCCTTAAGCCAAATATGGAATAGACAAGAACTACTCCTTGCTTAACGAAATGGACTCAACACCCCATATTAAACGCCTAAGAATGTACCTGACTAGTAAGTATGTTAAAACCTATGAATTGCTATGTCTCTGAAAGAAAATCAAGCGTGTGTACAGGGGCATAAACGCAGCAGTGATAGGATTGGAGAGGTTCGGTGAGCAAATGAAGACCCTTTGAAGTCATATTGCATGGTACCCATTCCACGGGTCTCAACTCTCCAGGTTTAAGGGATTCTGCCTTCAGGTAAAACATGCACGTGGTACCCAGAGTATGATCACCCGTGTGATCGGGAGACATGTTCCAATATGTCTCAGTTCTCGTCCCCTGGTACTCGGGTGCAACATTCCAGACGCTTTACTAACACTCTCCCGACTTGGAGAGTCAGTGCCTTTAACCTCCTGTTTGGCCCAGTTTGCAATTTCTGCGGAAGATGAACAGGAATAGGGAGAACCAATGAGAGACTAGCTGGAGGTGTCTGGACGGGCAAATTTAACTCTCATTTCCCACCAGGAAGAGGAATTAACCAAAGGCTCAGCGTGCCGTGCCGGAACCAGATTAGGGCCTGAAGCAATCCTGCGGTGTTGCGGCCAGCTCACAAGAAAGCGAGTTGAAGAAAGGAGCTCAGGGGCACTGTAATTCACAAACCTGCAGAGTTATAAATGACAGCTATCGTCCAAAAATATACTGAAGTAAGGCTGCCAAGAGGACTTGAAAGCGGGGCAGAATTGCAGGAAACCGATTTCAGGAGGTAGACTGGAATTGCATTTAAAGCATAGGAAAAGAGGCAGAACGTCCACAATGATGCACTTGGCCAAAAAGGGCGTATGCGTTTTTTCCTGAATATATTCAGGAAAAAACGCATACGCCCTTTTTGGCCAACCAAGCAAGCTTGCAAAGGAAATCTGCACTACAATGAAGTCTCACTTCCCCCCGGTCAAAAGGGCCATCTGAAAAAAGTGTAAAATCCAGAAAGGCAGGACAGGCCATGGAGAACTGGGAGCCTTGTTATGCTGATGGGCGGGATGTAAATTGCCAACAGCCACTCGGGAGAGGTGTATGGTGTTTCCTGAAACATCTAAAAAACAAAGCAACAGAGCCTAGGGCACTTCCACTTATGGTCCTATAGCTTAGGGAAATTAAAATCAAAAAGACACAGCCACCCCAAAATTTGGGACGGCTCTGTTTACAAGAACCTCGTTTACGGTACAAGTTCAATATCGCAGAAAGTGAAAAATGGATAAAGAAGTTGTGGTACTTACGTACAATGCAATATCACTCAGCAATGAAATCTATGTCATCAGGCCCGTAGCAGCATAATGAGTGGATTCAGGTATGATGATTCTAACTGAAATAAGTCACACAGAAAAAGAAACATCATAAGATATCACTAATACACGGAATGTAAACTTGGCTACACAGGAACTGGATTACAAAACAGAACAGGGTCTCAAATTTAGAAAACCAACTTATGCTTGCTTAAGGGGAAAGGTGAGTTGGGGTGCTGCATAAAACCAGAGATTGAAATGAGCACAGATAAAGTTCCTTAAGCCAAATATAGAATAGACAAGAACTACTAATTGCTCAACGAAATGGACACAACACCCCATATTAAACGCCTAAGAATGTACCTGACTAGTAAGTATCTTAAAACCTATGCACTGCTCTGTCTCTGAAAGAAAATCAAGCATGTGTACAGGGGCATAAACGCAGCAGTGATAGGATTGGAGAGGTTCGGTGAGCAAATGAAGACCCTTTGAAGTCATATTGCATGGTACCCATTCCACGGGTCTCAACTCTCCAGGTTTAAGGGATTCTTCCTTCAGCTAAAACATGCACGTGGAACCCAGAGTATGATCAACCGTGTGATTGGGAGACGTGTTCCAATATGTCTCAGTTCTCGTCCCCTGGTACTCGGGTGCAACATTCCAGACGCTTTACTAACACTCTCCCGACTTGGAGAGTCAGTGCCTTTAACCTCCTGTTTGGCCCAGTTTGCAATTTCTGCGGAAGATGAACAGGAATAGGGAGAACCAATGAGAGACTAGCTGGAGGTGTCTGGACGGGCAAATTTAACTCTCATTTCCCACCAGGAAGAGGAATTAACCAAAGGCTCAGCGTGCCGTGCCGGAACCAGATTAGGGCCTGAAGCAATCCTGCGGTGTTGCGGCCAGCTCACAAGAAAGCGAGTTGAAGAAAGGAGCTCAGGGGCACTGTAATTCACAAACCTGCAGAGTTATAAATGACAGCTATCGTCCAAAAATATACTGAAGTAAGGCTGCCAAGAGGACTTGAAAGCGGGGCAGAATTGCAGGAAACCGATTTCAGGAGGTAGACTGGAATTGCATTTAAAGCATAGGAAAAGAGGCAGAACGTCCACAATGATGCGCTTGGCCAAAAAGGGCGTATGCGTTTTTTCCTGAATATATTCAGGAAAAAACGCATACGCCCTTTTTGGCCAACCAAGCAAGCTTGCAAAGGAAATCTGCACTACAATGAAGTCTCACTTCCCCCCGGTCAAAAGGGCCATCTGAAAAAAGTGTAAAATCCAGAAAGGCAGGACAGGCCATGGAGAACTGGGAGCCTTGTTATGCTGATGGGCGGGATGTAAATTGCCAACAGCCACTCGGGAGAGGTGTATGGTGTTTCCTGAAACATCTAAAAAACAAAGCAACAGAGCCTAGGGCACTTCCACTTATGGTCCTATAGCTTAGGGAAATTAAAATCAAAAAGACACAGCCACCCCAAAATTTGGGACGGCTCTGTTTACAAGAACCTCGTTTACGGTACAAGTTCAATATCGCAGAAAGTGAAAAATGGATAAAGAAGTTGTGGTACTTACGTACAATGCAATATCACTCAGCAATGAAATCTATGTCATCAGGCCCGTAGCAGCATAATGAGTGGATTCAGGTATGATGATTCTAACTGAAATAAGTCACACAGAAAAAGAAACATCATAAGATATCACTAATACACGGAATGTAAACTTGGCTACACAGGAACTGGATTACAAAACAGAACAGGGTCTCAAATTTAGAAAACCAACTTATGCTTGCTTAAGGGGAAAGGTGAGTTGGGGTGCTGCATAAAACCAGAGATTGAAATGAGCACAGATAAAGTTCCTTAAGCCAAATATAGAATAGACAAGAACTACTAATTGCTCAACGAAATGGACACAACACCCCATATTAAACGCCTAAGAATGTACCTGACTAGTAAGTATCTTAAAACCTATGCACTGCTCTGTCTCTGAAAGAAAATCAAGCATGTGTACAGGGGCATAAACGCAGCAGTGATAGGATTGGAGAGGTTCGGTGAGCAAATGAAGACCCTTTGAAGTCATATTGCATGGTACCCATTCCACGGGTCTCAACTCTCCAGGTTTAAGGGATTCTTCCTTCAGCTAAAACATGCACGTGGAACCCAGAGTATGATCAACCGTGTGATTGGGAGACGTGTTCCAATATGTCTCAGTTCTCGTCCCCTGGTACTCGGGTGCAACATTCCAGACGCTTTACTAACACTCTCCCGACTTGGAGAGTCAGTGCCTTTAACCTCCTGTTTGGCCCAGTTTGCAATTTCTGCGGAAGATGAACAGGAATAGGGAGAACCAATGAGAGACTAGCTGGAGGTGTCTGGACGGGCAAATTTAACTCTCATTTCCCACCAGGAAGAGGAATTAACCAAAGGCTCAGCGTGCCGTGCCGGAACCAGATTAGGGCCTGAAGCAATCCTGCGGTGTTGCGGCCAGCTCACAAGAAAGCGAGTTGAAGAAAGGAGCTCAGGGGCACTGTAATTCACAAACCTGCAGAGTTATAAATGACAGCTATCGTCCAAAAATATACTGAAGTAAGGCTGCCAAGAGGACTTGAAAGCGGGGCAGAATTGCAGGAAACCGATTTCAGGAGGTAGACTGGAATTGCATTTAAAGCATAGGAAAAGAGGCAGAACGTCCACAATGATGCGCTTGGCCAAAAAGGGCGTATGCGTTTTTTCCTGAATATATTCAGGAAAAAACGCATACGCCCTTTTTGGCCAACCAAGCAAGCTTGCAAAGGAAATCTGCACTACAATGAAGTCTCACTTCCCCCCGGTCAAAAGGGCCATCTGAAAAAAGTGTAAAATCCAGAAAGGCAGGACAGGCCATGGAGAACTGGGAGCCTTGTTATGCTGATGGGCGGGATGTAAATTGCCAACAGCCACTCGGGAGAGGTGTATGGTGTTTCCTGAAACATCTAAAAAACAAAGCAACAGAGCCTAGGGCACTTCCACTTATGGTCCTATAGCTTAGGGAAATTAAAATCAAAAAGACACAGCCACCCCAAAGTTTGGGACGGCTCTGTTTACAAGAACCTCGTTTACGGTACAAGTTCAATATCGCAGAAAGTGAAAAATGGATAAAGAAGTTGTGGTACTTACGTACAATGCAATATCACTCAGCAATGAAATCTATGTCATCAGGCCCGTAGCAGCATAATGAGTGGATTCAGGTATGATGATTCTAACTGAAATAAGTCACACAGAAAAAGAAACATCATAAGATATCACTAATACACGGAATGTAAACTTGGCTACACAGGAACTGGATTACAAAACAGAACAGGGTCTCAAATTTAGAAAACCAACTTATGCTTGCTTAAGGGGAAAGGTGAGTTGGGGTGCTGCATAAAACCAGAGATTGAAATGAGCACAGATAAAGTTCCTTAAGCCAAATATAGAATAGACAAGAACTACTAATTGCTCAACGAAATGGACACAACACCCCATATTAAACGCCTAAGAATGTACCTGACTAGTAAGTATCTTAAAACCTATGCACTGCTCTGTCTCTGAAAGAAAATCAAGCATGTGTACAGGGGCATAAACGCAGCAGTGATAGGATTGGAGAGGTTCGGTGAGCAAATGAAGACCCTTTGAAGTCATATTGCATGGTACCCATTCCACGGGTCTCAACTCTCCAGGTTTAAGGGATTCTTCCTTCAGCTAAAACATGCACGTGGAACCCAGAGTATGATCAACCGTGTGATGGGGAGACGTGTTCCAATATGTCTCAGTTCTCGTCCCCTGGTACTCGGGTGCAACATTCCAGACGCTTTACTAACACTCTCCCGACTTGGAGAGTCAGTGCTTTTAACCTCCTGTTTGGCCCAGTTTGCAATTTCTGTGGAAGATGAACAGGAATAGGGAGAACCAATGAGAGACTAGCTGGAGGTGTCTGGACGGGCAAATTTAACTCTCATTTCCCACCAGGAAGAGGAATTAACCAAAGGCTCAGCGTGCCGTGCCAGAACCAGATTAGGGCCTGAAGCAATCCTGCGGTGTTGCGGCCAGCTCACAAGAAAGCGAGTTGAAGAAAGGAGCTCAGGGGCACTGTAATTCACAAACCTGCAGAGTTATAAATGACAGCTATCGTCCAAAAATATACTGAAGTAAGGCTGCCAAGAGGACTTGAAAGCGGGGCAGAATTGCAGGAAACCGATTTCAGGAGGTAGACTGGAATTGCATTTAAAGCATAGGAAAAGAGGCAGAACGTCCACAATGATGCACTTGGCCAAAAAGGGCGTATGCGTTTTTTCCTGAATATATTCAGGAAAAAACGCATACGCCCTTTTTGGCCAACCAAGCAAGCTTGCAAAGGAAATCTGCACTACAATGAAGTCTCACTTCCCCCCGGTCAAAAGGGCCATCTGAAAAAAGTGTAAAATCCAGAAAGGCAGGACAGGCCATGGAGAACTGGGAGCCTTGTTATGCTGATGGGCGGGATGTAAATTGCCAACAGCCACTTGGGAGAGGTGTATGGTGTTTCCTGAAACATCTAAAAAACAAAGCAACAGAGCCTAGGGCACTTCCACTTATGGTCCTATAGCTTAGGGAAATTAAAATCAAAAAGACACAGCCACCCCAAAGTTTGGGACGGCTCTGTTTACAAGAACCTCGTTTACGGTACAAGTTCAATATCGCAGAAAGTGAAAAATGGATAAAGAAGTTGTGGTACTTACGTACAATGCAATATCACTCAGCAATGAAATCTATGTCATCAGGCCCGTAGCAGCATAATGAGTGGATTCAGGTATGATGATTCTAACTGAAATAAGTCACACAGAAAAAGAAACATCATAAGATATCACTAATACACGGAATGTAAACTTGGCTACACAGGAACTGGATTACAAAACAGAACAGGGTCTCAAATTTAGAAAACCAACTTATGCTTGCTTAAGGGGAAAGGTGAGTTGGGGTGCTGCATAAAACCAGAGATTGAAATGAGCACAGATAAAGTTCCTTAAGCCAAATATAGAATAGACAAGAACTACTCCTTGCTCAACGAAATGGACTCAACACCCCATATTAAACGTCTAAGAATGTACCTGACTAGTAAGTATCTTAAAACCTATGCACTGCTCTGTCTCTGAAAGAAAATCAAGCATGTGTACAGGGGCATAAACGCAGCAGTGATAGGATTGGAGAGGTTCGGTGAGCAAATGAAGACCCTTTGAAGTCATATTGCATGGTACCCATTCCACGGGTCTCAACTCTCCAGGTTTAAGGGATTCTGCCTTCAGGTAAAACATGCACGTGGAACCCAGAGTATGATCAACCGTGTGATCGGGAGACGTGTTCCAATATGTCTCAGTTCTCGTCCCCTGGTACTCGGGTGCAACATTCCAGACGCTTTACTAACACTCTCCCGACTTGGAGAGTCAGTGCCTTTAACCTCCTGTTTGGCCCAGTTTGCAATTTCTGCGGAAAATGAACAGGAATAGGGAGAACCAATGAGAGACTAGCTGGAGGTGTCTGGACGGGCAAATTTAACTCTCATTTCCCACCAGGAAGAGGAATTAACCAAAGGCTCAGCGTGCCGTGCCGGAACCAGATTAGGGCCTGAAGCAATCCTGCGGTGTTGCGGCCAGCTCACAAGAAAGCGAGTTGAAGAAAGGAGCTCAGGGGCACTGTAATTCACAAACCTGCAGAGTTATAAATGACAGCTATCGTCCAAAAATATACTGAAGTAAGGCTGCCAAGAGGACTTGAAAGCGGGGCAGAATTGCAGGAAACCGATTTCAGGAGGTAGACTGGAATTGCATTTAAAGCATAGGAAAAGAGGCAGAACGTCCACAATGATGCACTTGGCCAAAAAGGGCATATGCGTTTTTTCCTGAATATATTCAGGAAAAAACGCATACGCCCTTTTTGGCCAACCAAGCAAGCTTGCAAAGGAAATCTGCACTACAATGAAGTCTCACTTCCCCCCGGTCAAAAGGGCCATCTGAAAAAAGTGTAAAATCCAGAAAGGCAGGACAGGCCATGGAGAACTGGGAGCCTTGTTATGCTGATGGGCGGGATGTAAATTGCCAACAGCCACTCGGGAGAGGTGTATGGTGTTTCCTGAAACATCTAAAAAACAAAGCAACAGAGCCTAGGGCACTTCCACTTATGGTCCTATAGCTTAGGGAAATTAAAATCAAAAAGACACAGCCACCCCAAAGTTTGGGACGGCTCTGTTTACAAGAACCTCGTTTACGGTACAAGTTCAATATCGCAGAAAGTGAAAAATGGATAAAGAAGTTGTGGTACTTACGTACAATGCAATATCACTCAGCAATGAAATCTATGTCATCAGGCCCGTAGCAGCATAATGAGTGGATTCAGGTATGATGATTCTAACTGAAATAAGTCACACAGAAAAAGAAACATCATAAGATATCACTAATACACGGGATGTAAACTTGGCTACACAGGAACTGGATTACAAAACAGAACAGGGTCTCAAATTTAGAAAACCAACTTATGCTTGCTTAAGGGGAAAGGTGAGTTGGGGTGCTGCATAAAACCAGAGATTGAAATGAGCACAGATAAAGTTCCTTAAGCCAAATATGGAATAGACAAGAACTACTCCTTGCTCAACGAAATGGACTCAACACCCCATATTAAACGCCTAAGAATGTACCTGACTAGTAAGTATCTTAAAACCTATGGATTGCTATGTCTCTGAAAGAAAATCAAGCGTGTGTACAGGGGCATAAACGCAGCAGTGATAGGATTGGAGAGGTTCGGTGAGCAAATGAAGACCCTTTGAAGTCATATTGCATGGTACCCATTCCACGGGTCTCAACTCTCCAGGTTTAAGGGATTCTTCCTTCAGCTAAAACATGCACGTGGAACCCAGAGTATGATCAACCGTGTGATCGGGAGACGTGTTCCAATATGTCTCAGTTCTCGTCCCCTGGTACTCGGGTGCAACATTCCAGATGCTTTACTAACACTCTCCCGACTTGGAGAGTCAGTGCCTTTAACCTCCTGTTTGGCCCAGTTTGCAATTTCTGCGGAAGATGAACAGGAATAGGGAGAACCAATGAGAGACTAGCTGGAGGTGTCTGGACGGGCAAATTTAACTCTCATTTCCCACCAGGAAGAGGAATTAACCAAAGGCTCAGCGTGCCGTGCCGGAACCAGATTAGGGCCTGAAGCAATCCTGCGGTGTTGCGGCCAGCTCACAAGAAAGCGAGTTGAAGAAAGGAGCTCAGGGGCACTGTAATTCACAAACCTGCAGAGTTATAAATGACAGCTATCGTCCAAAAATATACTGAAGTAAGGCTGCCAAGAGGACTTGAAAGCGGGGCAGAATTGCAGGAAACCGATTTCAGGAGGTAGACTGGAATTGCATTTAAAGCATAGGAAAAGAGGCAGAACGTCCACAATGATGCACTTGGCCAAAAAGGGCGTATGCGTTTTTTCCTGAATATATTCAGGAAAAAACGCATACGCCCTTTTTGGCCAACCAAGCAAGCTTGCAAAGGAAATCTGCACTACAATGAAGTCTCACTTCCCCCCGGTCAAAAGGGCCATCTGAAAAAAGTGTAAAATCCAGAAAGGCAGGACAGGCCATGGAGAACTGGGAGCCTTGTTATGCTGATGGGCGGGATGTAAATTGCCAACAGCCACTTGGGAGAGGTGTATGGTGTTTCCTGAAACATCTAAAAAACAAAGCAACAGAGCCTAGGGCACTTCCACTTATGGTCCTATAGCTTAGGGAAATTAAAATCAAAAAGACACAGCCACCCCAAAGTTTGGGACGGCTCTGTTTACAAGAACCTCGTTTACGGTACAAGTTCAATATCGCAGAAAGTGAAAAATGGATAAAGAAGTTGTGGTACTTACGTACAATGCAATATCACTCAGCAATGAAATCTATGTCATCAGGCCCGTAGCAGCATAATGAGTGGATTCAGGTATGATGATTCTAACTGAAATAAGTCACACAGAAAAAGAAACATCATAAGATATCACTAATACACGGAATGTAAACTTGGCTACACAGGAACTGGATTACAAAACAGAACAGGGTCTCAAATTTAGAAAACCAACTTATGCTTGCTTAAGGGGAAAGGTGAGTTGGGGTGCTGCATAAAACCAGAGATTGAAATGAGCACAGATAAAGTTCCTTAAGCCAAATATAGAATAGACAAGAACTACTTCTTGCTCAACGAAATGGACTCAACACCCCATATTAAACGTCTAAGAATGTACCTGACTAGTAAGTATCTTAAAACCTATGCACTGCTCTGTCTCTGAAAGAAAATCAAGCATGTGTACAGGGGCATAAACGCAGCAGTGATAGGATTGGAGAGGTTCGGTGAGCAAATGAAGACCCTTTGAAGTCATATTGCATGGTACCCATTCCACGGGTCTCAACTCTCCAGGTTTAAGGGATTCTGCCTTCAGGTAAAACATGCACGTGGAACCCAGAGTATGATCAACCGTGTGATCGGGAGACGTGTTCCAATATGTCTCAGTTCTCGTCCCCTGGTACTCGGGTGCAACATTCCAGACGCTTTACTAACACTCTCCCGACTTGGAGAGTCAGTGCCTTTAACCTCCTGTTTGGCCCAGTTTGCAATTTCTGCGGAAAATGAACAGGAATAGGGAGAACCAATGAGAGACTAGCTGGAGGTGTCTGGACGGGCAAATTTAACTCTCATTTCCCACCAGGAAGAGGAATTAACCAAAGGCTCAGCGTGCCGTGCCGGAACCAGATTAGGGCCTGAAGCAATCCTGCGGTGTTGCGGCCAGCTCACAAGAAAGCGAGTTGAAGAAAGGAGCTCAGGGGCACTGTAATTCACAAACCTGCAGAGTTATAAATGACAGCTATCGTCCAAAAATATACTGAAGTAAGGCTGCCAAGAGGACTTGAAAGCGGGGCAGAATTGCAGGAAACCGATTTCAGGAGGTAGACTGGAATTGCATTTAAAGCATAGGAAAAGAGGCAGAACGTCCACAATGATGCACTTGGACAAAAAGGGCGTATGCGTTTTTTCCTGAATATATTCAGGAAAAAACGCATACGCCCTTTTTGGCCAACCAAGCAAGCTTGCAAAGGAAATCTGCACTACAATGAAGTCTCACTTCCCCCCGGTCAAAAGGGCCATCTGAAAAAAGTGTAAAATCCAGAAAGGCAGGACAGGCCATGGAGAACTGGGAGCCTTGTTATGCTGATGGGCGGGATGTAAATTGCCAACAGCCACTCGGGAGAGGTGTATGGTGTTTCCTGAAACATCTAAAAAACAAAGCAACAGAGCCTAGGGCACTTCCACTTATGGTCCTATAGCTTAGGGAAATTAAAATCAAAAAGACACAGCCACCCCAAAGTTTGGGACGGCTCTGTTTACAAGAACCTCGTTTACGGTACAAGTTCAATATCGCAGAAAGTGAAAAATGGATAAAGAAGTTGTGGTACTTACGTACAATGCAATATCACTCAGCAATGAAATCTATGTCATCAGGCCCGTAGCAGCATAATGAGTGGATTCAGGTATGATGATTCTAACTGAAATAAGTCACACAGAAAAAGAAACATCATAAGATATCACTAATACACGGGATGTAAACTTGGCTACACAGGAACTGGATTACAAAACAGAACAGGGTCTCAAATTTAGAAAACCAACTTATGCTTGCTTAAGGGGAAAGGTGAGTTGGGGTGCTGCATAAAACCAGAGATTGAAATGAGCACAGATAAAGTTCCTTAAGCCAAATATGGAATAGACAAGAACTACTCCTTGCTCAACGAAATGGACTCAACACCCCATATTAAACGCCTAAGAATGTACCTGACTAGTAAGTATCTTAAAACCTATGGATTGCTATGTCTCTGAAAGAAAATCAAGCGTGTGTACAGAGGCATAAACGCAGCAGTGATAGGATTGGAGAGGTTCGGTGAGCAAATGAAGACCCTTTGAAGTCATATTGCATGGTACCCATTCCACGGGTCTCAACTCTCCAGGTTTAAGGGATTCTGCCTTCAGCTAAAACATGCACGTGGAACCCAGAGTATGATCAACCGTGTGATCGGGAGACGTGTTCCAATATGTCTCAGTTCTCGTCCCCTGGTACTCGGGTGCAACATTCCAGACGCTTTACTAACACTCTCCCGACTTGGAGAGTCAGTGCCTTTAACCTCCTGTTTGGCCCAGTTTGCAATTTCTGCGGAAGATGAACAGGAATAGGGAGAACCAATGAGAGACTAGCTGGAGGTGTCTGGACGGGCAAATTTAACTCTCATTTCCCACCAGGAAGAGGAATTAACCAAAGGCTCAGCGTGCCGTGCCGGAACCAGATTAGGGCCTGAAGCAATCCTGCGGTGTTGCGGCCAGCTCACAAGAAAGCGAGTTGAAGAAAGGAGCTCAGGGGCACTGTAATTCACAAACCTGCAGAGTTATAAATGACAGCTATCGTCCAAAAATATACTGAAGTAAGGCTGCCAAGAGGACTTGAAAGCGGGGCAGAATTGCAGGAAACCGATTTCAGGAGGTAGACTGGAATTGCATTTAAAGCATAGGAAAAGAGGCAGAACGTCCACAATGATGCACTTGGCCAAAAAGGGCGTATGCGTTTTTTCCTGAATATATTCAGGAAAAAACGCATACGCCCTTTTTGGCCAACCAAGCAAGCTTGCAAAGGAAATCTGCACTACAATGAAGTCTCACTTCCCCCCGGTCAAAAGGGCCATCTGAAAAAAGTGTAAAATCCAGAAAGGCAGGACAGGCCATGGAGAACTGGGAGCCTTGTTATGCTGATGGGCGGGATGTAAATTGCCAACAGCCACTCGGGAGAGGTGTATGGTGTTTCCTGAAACATCTAAAAAACAAAGCAACAGAGCCTAGGGCACTTCCACTTATGGTCCTATAGCTTAGGGAAATTAAAATCAAAAAGACACAGCCACCCCAAAGTTTGGGACGGCTCTGTTTACAAGAACCTCGTTTACGGTACAAGTTCAATATCGCAGAAAGTGAAAAATGGATAAAGAAGTTGTGGTACTTACGTACAATGCAATATCACTCAGCAATGAAATCTATGTCATCAGGCCCGTAGCAGCATAATGAGTGGATTCAGGTATGATGATTCTAACTGAAATAAGTCGCACAGAAAAAGAAACATCATAAGATATCACTAATACACGGGATGTAAACTTGGCTACACAGGAACTGGATTACAAAACAGAACAGGGTCTCAAATTTAGAA
This sequence comes from Leucopleurus acutus, assembly GCF_964270905.1. Taxonomy (NCBI): domain Eukaryota; kingdom Metazoa; phylum Chordata; class Mammalia; order Artiodactyla; family Delphinidae; genus Leucopleurus; species Leucopleurus acutus. The sequence goes on from NW_028139195.1 coordinate 920,067, forward strand.
AACCAACTTATGCTTGCTTAAGGGGAAAGGTGAGTTGGGGTGCTGCATCAAACCAGAGATTGAAATGAGCACAGATAAAGTTCCTTAAGCCAAATATGGAATAGACAAGAGCTACTCCTTGCTCAACGAAATGGACTCAACACCCCATATTAAACGCCTAAGAATGTACCTGACTAGTAAGTATCTTAAAACCTATGGATTGCTATGTGTCTGAAAGAAAATCAAGCGTGTGTACAGGGGCATAAACGCAGCAGTGATAGGATTGGAGAGGTTCGGTGAGCAAATGAAGACCCTTTGAAGTCATATTGCATGGTACCCATTCCACGGGTCTCAACTCTCCAGGTTTAAGGGATTCTTCCTTCAGCTAAAACATGCACGTGGAACCCAGAGTATGATCAACCGTGTGATCGGGAGACGTGTTCCAATATGTCTCAGTTCTCGTCCCCTGGTACTCGGGTGCAACATTCCAGACGCTTTACTAACACTCTCCCGACTTGTAGAGTCAGTGCCTTTAACCTCCTGTTTGGCCCAGTTTGCAATTTCTGTGGAAGATGAACAGGAATAGGGAGAACCAATGAGAGACTAGCTGGAGGTGTCTGGACGGGCAAATTTAACTCTCATTTCCCACCAGGAAGAGGAATTAACCAAAGGCTCAGCGTGCCGTGCCGGAACCAGATTAGGGCCTGAAGCAATCCTGCGGTGTTGCGGCCAGCTCACAAGAAAGCGAGTTGAAGAAAGGAGCTCAGGGGCACTGTAATTCACAAACCTGCAGAGTTATAAATGACAGCTATCGTCCAAAAATATACTGAAGTAAGGCTGCCAAGAGGACTTGAAAGCGGGGCAGAATTGCAGGAAACCGATTTCAGGAGGTAGACTGGAATTGCATTTAAAGCATAGGAAAAGAGGCAGAACGTCCACAATGATGCACTTGGCCAAAAAGGGCATATGCGTTTTTTCCTGAATATATTCAGGAAAAAACGCATACGCCCTTTTTGGCCAACCAAGCAAGCTTGCAAAGGAAATCTGCACTACAATGAAGTCTCACTTCCCCCCGGTCAAAAGGGCCATCTGAAAAAAGTGTAAAATCCAGAAAGGCAGGACAGGCCATGGAGAACTGGGAGCCTTGTTATGCTGATGGGCGGGATGTAAATTGCCAACAGCCACTCGGGAGAGGTGTATGGTGTTTCCTGAAACATCTAAAAAACAAAGCAATAGAGCCTAGGGCACTTCCACTTATGGTCCTATAGCTTAGGGAAATTAAAATCAAAAAGACACAGCCACCCCAAAGTTTGGGACGGCTCTGTTTACAAGAACCTCGTTTACGGTACAAGTTCAATATCGCAGAAAGTGAAAAATGGATAAAGAAGTTGTGGTACTTACGTACAATGCAATATCACTCAGCAATGAAATCTATGTCATCAGGCCCATAGCAGCATAATGAGTGGATTCAGGTATGATGATTCTAACTGAAATAAGTCACACAGAAAAAGAAACATCATAAGATATCACTAATACACGGAATGTAAACTTGGCTACACAGGAACTGGATTACAAAACAGAACAGGGTCTCAAATTTAGAAAACCAACTTATGCTTGCTTAAGGGGAAAGGTGAGTTTGGGTGCTGCATAAAACCAGAGATTGAAATGAGCACAGATAAAGTTCCTTAAGCCAAATATGGAATAGACAAGAACTACTCCTTGCTCAACGAAATGGACTCAACACCCCATATTAAACGCCTAAGAATGTACCTGACTAGTAAGTATCTTAAAACCTATGGATTGCTATGTGTCTGAAAGAAAATCAAGCGTGTGTACAGGGGCATAAACGCAGCAGTGATAGAATTGGAGAGGTTCGGTCAGCAAATGAAGACCCTTTGAAGTCATATTGCATGGTACCCATTCCACGGGACTCAACTCTCCAGGTTTAAGGGATTCTGCCTTCAGGTAAAACATGCACATGGAACCCAGAGTATGATCAACCGTGTGGTCGGGAGACATGTTCCAATATGTCTCAGTTCTCGTCCCCTGGTACTCGGGTGCAACATTCCAGACGCTTTACTAACACTCTCCCGACGTGGAGAGTCAGTGCCTTTAACCTCCTGTTTGGCCCATTTGCAATTTCTGAGGAAGATGAACAGGAATAGGGAGAACCAATGAGAGACTAGGTGGAGGTGTCTGGACGGGCAAATTTAACTCTCATTTCCCACCAGGAAGAGGAATTAACCAAAGGCTCAGCGTGCCGTGCCGGAACCAGATTAGGGCCTGAAGCAATCCTGCGGTGTTGCGGCCAGCTCACAAGAAAGCGAGTTGAAGAAAGGAGCTCAGGGGCACTGTAATTCACAAACCTGCAGAGTTATAAATGACAGCTATCGTCCAAAAATATACTGAAGTAAGGCTGCCAAGAGGACTTGAAAGCGGGGCAGAATTGCAGGAAACCGATTTCAGGAGGTAGACTGGAATTGCATTTAAAGCATAGGAAAAGAGGCAGAACGTCCACAATGATGCACTTGGCCAAAAAGGGCGTATGCGTTTTTTCCTGAATATATTCAGGAAAAAACGCATACGCCCTTTTTGGCCAACCAAGCAAGCTTGCAAAGGAAATCTGCACTACAATGAAGTCTCACTTCCCCCCGGTCAAAAGGGCCATCTGAAAAAAGTGTAAAATTCAGAAAGGCAGGACAGGCCATGGAGAACTGGGAGCCTTGTTATGCTGATGGGCGGGATGTAAATTGCCAACAGCCACTCGGGAGAGGTGTATGGTGTTTCCTGAAACATCTAAAAAACAAAGCAATAGAGCCTAGGGCACTTCCACTTATGGTCCTATAGCTTAGGGAAATTAAAATCAAAAAGACACAGCCACCCCAAAGTTTGGGACGGCTCTGTTTACAAGAACCTCGTTTACGGTACAAGTTCAATATCGCAGAAAGTGAAAAATGGATAAAGAAGTTGTGGTACTTACGTACAATGCAATATCACTCAGCAATGAAATCTATGTCATCAGGCCCATAGCAGCATAATGAGTGGATTCAGGTATGATGATTCTAACTGAAATAAGTCACACAGAAAAAGAAACATCATAAGATATCACTAATACACGGAATGTAAACTTGGCTACACAGGAACTGGATTACAAAACAGAACAGGGTCTCAAATTTAGAAAACCAACTTATGCTTGCTTAAGGGGAAAGGTGAGTTGGGGTGCTGCATCAAACCAGAGATTGAAATGAGCACAGATAAAGTTCCTTAAGCCAAATATGGAATAGACAAGAACTACTCCTTGCTCAACGAAATGGACTCAACACCCCATATTAAACGCCTAAGAATGTACCTGACTAGTAAGTATCTTAAAACCTATGGATTGCTATGTCTCTGAAAGAAAATCAAGCGTGTGTACAGGGGCATAAACGCAGCAGTGATAGGATTGGAGAGGTTCGGTGAGCAAATGAAGACCCTTTGAAGTCATATTGCATGGTACCCATTCCACGGGTCTCAACTCTCCAGGTTTAAGGGATTCTTCCTTCAGCTAAAACATGCACGTGGAACCCAGAGTATGATCAACCGTGTGATCGGGAGACGTGTTCCAATATGTCTCAGTTCTCGTCCCCTGGTACTCGGGTGCAACATTCCACACGCTTTACTAACACTCTCCCGACTTGGAGAGTCAGTGCCTTTAACCTCCTGTTTGGCCCAGTTTGCAATTTCTGCGGAAGATGAACAGGAATAGGGAGAACCAATGAGAGACTAGCTGGAGGTGTCTGGACGGGCAAATTTAACTCTTATTTCCCACCAGGAAGAGGAATTAACCAAAGGCTCAGCGTGCCGTGCCGGAACCAGATTAGGGCCTGAAGCAATCCTGCGGTGTTGCGGCCAGCTCACAAGAAAGCGAGTTGAAGAAAGGAGCTCAGGGGCACTGTAATTCACAAACCTGCAGAGTTATAAATGACAGCTATCGTCCAAAAATATACTGAAGTAAGGCTGCCAAGAGGACTTGAAAGCGGGGCAGAATTGCAGGAAACCGATTTCAGGAGGTAGACTGGAATTGCATTTAAAGCATAGGAAAAGAGGCAGAACGTCCACAATGATGCACTTGGCCAAAAAGGGCGTATGCGTTTTTTCCTGAATATATTCAGGAAAAAACGCATACGCCCTTTTTGGCCAACCAAGCAAGCTTGCAAAGGAAATCTGCACTACAATGAAGTCTCACTTCCCCCCGGTCAAAAGGGCCATCTGAAAAAAGTGTAAAATCCAGAAAGGCAGGACAGGCCATGGAGAACTGGGAGCCTTGTTATGCTGATGGGCGGGATGTAAATTGCCAACAGCCACTCCGGAGAGGTGTATGGTGTTTCCTGAAACATCTAAAAAACAAAGCAACAGAGCCTAGGGCACTTCCACTTATGGTCCTATAGCTTAGGGAAATTAAAATCAAAAAGACACAGCCACCCCAAAGTTTGGGACGGCTCTGTTTACAAGAACCTCGTTTACGGTACAAGTTCAATATCGCAGAAAGTGAAAAATGGATAAAGAACTTGTGGTACTTACGTACAATGCAATATCACTCAGCAATGAAATCTATGTCATCAGGCCCGTAGCAGCATAATGAGTGGATTCAGGTATGATGATTCTAACTGAAATAAGTCACACAGAAAAAGAAACATCATAAGATATCACTAATACACGGGATGTAAACTTGGCTACACAGGAACTGGATTACAAAACAGAACAGGGTCTCAAATTTAGAAAACCAACTTATGCTTGCTTAAGGGGAAAGGTGAGTTGGGGTGCTGCATAAAACCAGAGATTGAAATGAGCACAGATAAAGTTCCTTAAGCCAAATATGGAATAGACAAGAACTACTCCTTGCTCAACGAAATGGACTCAACACCCCATATTAAACGCCTAAGAATGTACCTGACTAGTAAGTATCTTAAAACCTATGGATTGCTATGTCTCTGAAAGAAAATCAAGCGTGTGTACAGGGGCATAAACGCAGCAGTGATAGGATTGGAGAGGTTCGGTGAGCAAATGAAGACCCTTTGAAGTCATATTGCATGGTACCCATTCCACGGGTCTCAACTCTCCAGGTTTAAGGGATTCTTCCTTCAGCTAAAACATGCACGTGGAACCCAGAGTATGATCAACCGTGTGATCGGGAGACGTGTTCCAATATGTCTCAGTTCTCGTCCCCTGGTACTCGGGTGCAACATTCCAGACGCTTTACTAACACTCTCCCGACTTGTAGAGTCAGTGCCTTTAACCTCCTGTTTGGCCCAGTTTGCAATTTCTGTGGAAGATGAACAGGAATAGGGAGAACCAATGAGAGACTAGCTGGAGGTGTCTGGACGGGCAAATTTAACTCTCATTTCCCACCAGGAAGAGGAATTAACCAAAGGCTCAGCGTGCCGTGCCGGAACCAGATTAGGGCCTGAAGCAATCCTGCGGTGTTGCGGCCAGCTCACAAGAAAGCGAGTTGAAGAAAGGAGCTCAGGGGCACTGTAATTCACAAACCTGCAGAGTTATAAATGACAGCTATCGTCCAAAAATATACTGAAGTAAGGCTGCCAAGAGGACTTGAAAGCGGGGCAGAATTGCAGGAAACCGATTTCAGGAGGTAGACTGGAATTGCATTTAAAGCATAGGAAAAGAGGCAGAACGTCCACAATGATGCACTTGGCCAAAAAGGGCATATGCGTTTTTTCCTGAATATATTCAGGAAAAAACGCATACGCCCTTTTTGGCCAACCAAGCAAGCTTGCAAAGGAAATCTGCACTACAATGAAGTCTCACTTCCCCCCGGTCAAAAGGGCCATCTGAAAAAAGTGTAAAATCCAGAAAGGCAGGACAGGCCATGGAGAACTGGGAGCCTTGTTATGCTGATGGGCGGGATGTAAATTGCCAACAGCCACTCGGGAGAGGTGTATGGTGTTTCCTGAAACATCTAAAAAACAAAGCAATAGAGCCTAGGGCACTTCCACTTATGGTCCTATAGCTTAGGGAAATTAAAATCAAAAAGACACAGCCACCCCAAAGTTTGGGACGGCTCTGTTTACAAGAACCTCGTTTACGGTACAAGTTCAATATCGCAGAAAGTGAAAAATGGATAAAGAAGTTGTGGTACTTACGTACAATGCAATATCACTCAGCAATGAAATCTATGTCATCAGGCCCATAGCAGCATAATGAGTGGATTCAGGTATGATGATTCTAACTGAAATAAGTCACACAGAAAAAGAAACATCATAAGATATCACTAATACACGGAATGTAAACTTGGCTACACAGGAACTGGATTACAAAACAGAACAGGGTCTCAAATTTAGAAAACCAACTTATGCTTGCTTAAGGGGAAAGGTGAGTTTGGGTGCTGCATAAAACCAGAGATTGAAATGAGCACAGATAAAGTTCCTTAAGCCAAATATGGAATAGACAAGAACTACTCCTTGCTCAACGAAATGGACTCAACACCCCATATTAAACGCCTAAGAATGTACCTGACTAGTAAGTATCTTAAAACCTATGGATTGCTATGTGTCTGAAAGAAAATCAAGCGTGTGTACAGGGGCATAAACGCAGCAGTGATAGAATTGGAGAGGTTCGGTCAGCAAATGAAGACCCTTTGAAGTCATATTGCATGGTACCCATTCCACGGGACTCAACTCTCCAGGTTTAAGGGATTCTGCCTTCAGGTAAAACATGCACATGGAACCCAGAGTATGATCAACCGTGTGGTCGGGAGACATGTTCCAATATGTCTCAGTTCTCGTCCCCTGGTACTCGGGTGCAACATTCCAGACGCTTTACTAACACTCTCCCGACGTGGAGAGTCAGTGCCTTTAACCTCCTGTTTGGCCCATTTGCAATTTCTGAGGAAGATGAACAGGAATAGGGAGAACCAATGAGAGACTAGGTGGAGGTGTCTGGACGGGCAAATTTAACTCTCATTTCCCACCAGGAAGAGGAATTAACCAAAGGCTCAGCGTGCCGTGCCGGAACCAGATTAGGGCCTGAAGCAATCCTGCGGTGTTGCGGCCAGCTCACAAGAAAGCGAGTTGAAGAAAGGAGCTCAGGGGCACTGTAATTCACAAACCTGCAGAGTTATAAATGACAGCTATCGTCCAAAAATATACTGAAGTAAGGCTGCCAAGAGGACTTGAAAGCGGGGCAGAATTGCAGGAAACCGATTTCAGGAGGTAGACTGGAATTGCATTTAAAGCATAGGAAAAGAGGCAGAACGTCCACAATGATGCACTTGGCCAAAAAGGGCGTATGCGTTTTTTCCTGAATATATTCAGGAAAAAACGCATACGCCCTTTTTGGCCAACCAAGCAAGCTTGCAAAGGAAATCTGCACTACAATGAAGTCTCACTTCCCCCCGGTCAAAAGGGCCATCTGAAAAAAGTGTAAAATCCAGAAAGGCAGGACAGGCCATGGAGAACTGGGAGCCTTGTTATGCTGATGGGCGGGATGTAAATTGCCAACAGCCACTCGGGAGAGGTGTATGGTGTTTCCTGAAACATCTAAAAAACAAAGCAACAGAGCCTAGGGCACTTCCACTTATGGTCCTATAGCTTAGGGAAATTAAAATCAAAAAGACACAGCCACCCCAAAGTTTGGGACGGCTCTGTTTACAAGAACCTCGTTTACGGTACAAGTTCAATATCGCAGAAAGTGAAAAATGGATACAGAAGTTGTGGTACTTACGTACAATGCAATATCACTCAGCAATGAAATCTATGTCATCAGGCCCGTAGCAGCATAATGAGTGGATTCAGGTATGATGATTCTAACTGAAATAAGTCGCACAGAAAAAGAAACATCATAAGATATCACTAATACACGGGATGTAAACTTGGCTACACAGGAACTGGATTACAAAACAGAACAGGGTCTCAAATTTAGAAAACCAACTTATGCTTGCTTAAGGGGAAAGGTGAGTTGGGGTGCTGCATCAAACCAGAGATTGAAATGAGCACAGATAAAGTTCCTTAAGCCAAATATGGAATAGACAAGAGCTACTCCTTGCTCAACGAAATGGACTCAACACCCCATATTAAACGCCTAAGAATGTACCTGACTAGTAAGTATCTTAAAACCTATGGATTGCTATGTGTCTGAAAGAAAATCAAGCGTGTGTACAGGGGCATAAACGCAGCAGTGATAGGATTGGAGAGGTTCGGTGAGCAAATGAAGACCCTTTGAAGTCATATTGCATGGTACCCATTCCACGGGTCTCAACTCTCCAGGTTTAAGGGATTCTTCCTTCAGCTAAAACATGCACGTGGAACCCAGAGTATGATCAACCGTGTGATCGGGAGACGTGTTCCAATATGTCTCAGTTCTCGTCCCCTGGTACTCGGGTGCAACATTCCAGACGCTTTACTAACACTCTCCCGACTTGTAGAGTCAGTGCCTTTAACCTCCTGTTTGGCCCAGTTTGCAATTTCTGTGGAAGATGAACAGGAATAGGGAGAACCAATGAGAGACTAGCTGGAGGTGTCTGGACGGGCAAATTTAACTCTCATTTCCCACCAGGAAGAGGAATTAACCAAAGGCTCAGCGTGCCGTGCCGGAACCAGATTAGGGCCTGAAGCAATCCTGCGGTGTTGCGGCCAGCTCACAAGAAAGCGAGTTGAAGAAAGGAGCTCAGGGGCACTGTAATTCACAAACCTGCAGAGTTATAAATGACAGCTATCGTCCAAAAATATACTGAAGTAAGGCTGCCAAGAGGACTTGAAAGCGGGGCAGAATTGCAGGAAACCGATTTCAGGAGGTAGACTGGAATTGCATTTAAAGCATAGGAAAAGAGGCAGAACGTCCACAATGATGCACTTGGCCAAAAAGGGCATATGCGTTTTTTCCTGAATATATTCAGGAAAAAACGCATACGCCCTTTTTGGCCAACCAAGCAAGCTTGCAAAGGAAATCTGCACTACAATGAAGTCTCACTTCCCCCCGGTCAAAAGGGCCATCTGAAAAAAGTGTAAAATCCAGAAAGGCAGGACAGGCCATGGAGAACTGGGAGCCTTGTTATGCTGATGGGCGGGATGTAAATTGCCAACAGCCACTCGGGAGAGGTGTATGGTGTTTCCTGAAACATCTAAAAAACAAAGCAATAGAGCCTAGGGCACTTCCACTTATGGTCCTATAGCTTAGGGAAATTAAAATCAAAAAGACACAGCCACCCCAAAGTTTGGGACGGCTCTGTTTACAAGAACCTCGTTTACGGTACAAGTTCAATATCGCAGAAAGTGAAAAATGGATAAAGAAGTTGTGGTACTTACGTACAATGCAATATCACTCAGCAATGAAATCTATGTCATCAGGCCCATAGCAGCATAATGAGTGGATTCAGGTATGATGATTCTAACTGAAATAAGTCACACAGAAAAAGAAACATCATAAGATATCACTAATACACGGAATGTAAACTTGGCTACACAGGAACTGGATTACAAAACAGAACAGGGTCTCAAATTTAGAAAACCAACTTATGCTTGCTTAAGGGGAAAGGTGAGTTTGGGTGCTGCATAAAACCAGAGATTGAAATGAGCACAGATAAAGTTCCTTAAGCCAAATATGGAATAGACAAGAACTACTCCTTGCTCAACGAAATGGACTCAACACCCCATATTAAACGCCTAAGAATGTACCTGACTAGTAAGTATCTTAAAACCTATGGATTGCTATGTGTCTGAAAGAAAATCAAGCGTGTGTACAGGGGCATAAACGCAGCAGTGATAGAATTGGAGAGGTTCGGTCAGCAAATGAAGACCCTTTGAAGTCATATTGCATGGTACCCATTCCACGGGACTCAACTCTCCAGGTTTAAGGGATTCTGCCTTCAGGTAAAACATGCACATGGAACCCAGAGTATGATCAACCGTGTGGTCGGGAGACATGTTCCAATATGTCTCAGTTCTCGTCCCCTGGTACTCGGGTGCAACATTCCAGACGCTTTACTAACACTCTCCCGACGTGGAGAGTCAGTGCCTTTAACCTCCTGTTTGGCCCATTTGCAATTTCTGAGGAAGATGAACAGGAATAGGGAGAACCAATGAGAGACTAGGTGGAGGTGTCTGGACGGGCAAATTTAACTCTCATTTCCCACCAGGAAGAGGAATTAACCAAAGGCTCAGCGTGCCGTGCCGGAACCAGATTAGGGCCTGAAGCAATCCTGCGGTGTTGCGGCCAGCTCACAAGAAAGCGAGTTGAAGAAAGGAGCTCAGGGGCACTGTAATTCACAAACCTGCAGAGTTATAAATGACAGCTATCGTCCAAAAATATACTGAAGTAAGGCTGCCAAGAGGACTTGAAAGCGGGGCAGAATTGCAGGAAACCGATTTCAGGAGGTAGACTGGAATTGCATTTAAAGCATAGGAAAAGAGGCAGAACGTCCACAATGATGCACTTGGCCAAAAAGGGCGTATGCGTTTTTTCCTGAATATATTCAGGAAAAAACGCATACGCCCTTTTTGGCCAACCAAGCAAGCTTGCAAAGGAAATCTGCACTACAATGAAGTCTCACTTCCCCCCGGTCAAAAGGGCCATCTGAAAAAAGTGTAAAATTCAGAAAGGCAGGACAGGCCATGGAGAACTGGGAGCCTTGTTATGCTGATGGGCGGGATGTAAATTGCCAACAGCCACTCGGGAGAGGTGTATGGTGTTTCCTGAAACATCTAAAAAACAAAGCAATAGAGCCTAGGGCACTTCCACTTATGGTCCTATAGCTTAGGGAAATTAAAATCAAAAAGACACAGCCACCCCAAAGTTTGGGACGGCTCTGTTTACAAGAACCTCGTTTACGGTACAAGTTCAATATCGCAGAAAGTGAAAAATGGATAAAGAAGTTGTGGTACTTACGTACAATGCAATATCACTCAGCAATGAAATCTATGTCATCAGGCCCATAGCAGCATAATGAGTGGATTCAGGTATGATGATTCTAACTGAAATAAGTCACACAGAAAAAGAAACATCATAAGATATCACTAATACACGGAATGTAAACTTGGCTACACAGGAACTGGATTACAAAACAGAACAGGGTCTCAAATTTAGAAAACCAACTTATGCTTGCTTAAGGGGAAAGGTGAGTTGGGGTGCTGCATCAAACCAGAGATTGAAATGAGCACAGATAAAGTTCCTTAAGCCAAATATGGAATAGACAAGAACTACTCCTTGCTCAACGAAATGGACTCAACACCCCATATTAAACGCCTAAGAATGTACCTGACTAGTAAGTATCTTAAAACCTATGGATTGCTATGTCTCTGAAAGAAAATCAAGCGTGTGTACAGGGGCATAAACGCAGCAGTGATAGGATTGGAGAGGTTCGGTGAGCAAATGAAGACCCTTTGAAGTCATATTGCATGGTACCCATTCCACGGGTCTCAACTCTCCAGGTTTAAGGGATTCTTCCTTCAGCTAAAACATGCACGTGGAACCCAGAGTATGATCAACCGTGTGATCGGGAGACGTGTTCCAATATGTCTCAGTTCTCGTCCCCTGGTACTCGGGTGCAACATTCCAGACGCTTTACTAACACTCTCCCGACTTGGAGAGTCAGTGCCTTTAACCTCCTGTTTGGCCCAGTTTGCAATTTCTGCGGAAGATGAACAGGAATAGGGAGAACCAATGAGAGACTAGCTGGAGGTGTCTGGACGGGCAAATTTAACTCTCATTTCCCACCAGGAAGAGGAATTAACCAAAGGCTCAGCGTGCCGTGCCGGAACCAGATTAGGGCCTGAAGCAATCCTGCGGTGTTGCGGCCAGCTCACAAGAAAGCGAGTTGAAGAAAGGAGCTCAGGGGCACTGTAATTCACAAACCTGCAGAGTTATAAATGACAGCTATCGTCCAAAAATATACTGAAGTAAGGCTGCCAAGAGGACTTGAAAGCGGGGCAGAATTGCAGGAAACCGATTTCAGGAGGTAGACTGGAATTGCATTTAAAGCATAGGAAAAGAGGCAGAACGTCCACAATGATGCACTTGGCCAAAAAGGGCGTATGCGTTTTTTCCTGAATATATTCAGGAAAAAACGCATACGCCCTTTTTGGCCAACCAAGCAAGCTTGCAAAGGAAATCTGCACTACAATGAAGTCTCACTTCCCCCCGGTCAAAAGGGCCATCTGAAAAAAGTGTAAAATCCAGAAAGGCAGGACAGGCCATGGAGAACTGGGAGCCTTGTTATGCTGATGGGCGGGATGTAAATTGCCAACAGCCACTCGGGAGAGGTGTATGGTGTTTCCTGAAACATCTAAAAAACAAAGCAATAGAGCCTAGGGCACTTCCACTTATGGTCCTATAGCTTAGGGAAATTAAAATCAAAAAGACACAGCCACCCCAAAGTTTGGGACGGCTCTGTTTACAAGAACCTCGTTTACGGTACAAGTTCAATATCGCAGAAAGTGAAAAATGGATAAAGAAGTTGTGGTACTTACGTACAATGCAATATCACTCAGCAATGAAATCTATGTCATCAGGCCCATAGCAGCATAATGAGTGGATTCAGGTATGATGATTCTAACTGAAATAAGTCACACAGAAAAAGAAACATCATAAGATATCACTAATACACGGAATGTAAACTTGGCTACACAGGAACTGGATTACAAAACAGAACAGGGTCTCAAATTTAGAAAACCAACTTATGCTTGCTTAAGGGGAAAGGTGAGTTTGGGTGCTGCATAAAACCAGAGATTGAAATGAGCACAGATAAAGTTCCTTAAGCCAAATATGGAATAGACAAGAACTACTCCTTGCTCAACGAAATGGACTCAACACCCCATATTAAACGCCTAAGAATGTACCTGACTAGTAAGTATCTTAAAACCTATGGATTGCTATGTGTCTGAAAGAAAATCAAGCGTGTGTACAGGGGCATAAACGCAGCAGTGATAGAATTGGAGAGGTTCGGTCAGCAAATGAAGACCCTTTGAAGTCATATTGCATGGTACCCATTCCACGGGACTCAACTCTCCAGGTTTAAGGGATTCTGCCTTCAGGTAAAACATGCACATGGAACCCAGAGTATGATCAACCGTGTGGTCGGGAGACATGTTCCAATATGTCTCAGTTCTCGTCCCCTGGTACTCGGGTGCAACATTCCAGACGCTTTACTAACACTCTCCCGACGTGGAGAGTCAGTGCCTTTAACCTCCTGTTTGGCCCATTTGCAATTTCTGAGGAAGATGAACAGGAATAGGGAGAACCAATGAGAGACTAGGTGGAGGTGTCTGGACGGGCAAATTTAACTCTCATTTCCCACCAGGAAGAGGAATTAACCAAAGGCTCAGCGTGCCGTGCCGGAACCAGATTAGGGCCTGAAGCAATCCTGCGGTGTTGCGGCCAGCTCACAAGAAAGCGAGTTGAAGAAAGGAGCTCAGGGGCACTGTAATTCACAAACCTGCAGAGTTATAAATGACAGCTATCGTCCAAAAATATACTGAAGTAAGGCTGCCAAGAGGACTTGAAAGCGGGGCAGAATTGCAGGAAACCGATTTCAGGAGGTAGACTGGAATTGCATTTAAAGCATAGGAAAAGAGGCAGAACGTCCACAATGATGCACTTGGCCAAAAAGGGCGTATGCGTTTTTTCCTGAATATATTCAGGAAAAAACGCATACGCCCTTTTTGGCCAACCAAGCAAGCTTGCAAAGGAAATCTGCACTACAATGAAGTCTCACTTCCCCCCGGTCAAAAGGGCCATCTGAAAAAAGTGTAAAATCCAGAAAGGCAGGACAGGCCATGGAGAACTGGGAGCCTTGTTATGCTGATGGGCGGGATGTAAATTGCCAACAGCCACTCGGGAGAGGTGTATGGTGTTTCCTGAAACATCTAAAAAACAAAGCAACAGAGCCTAGGGCACTTCCACTTATGGTCCTATAGCTTAGGGAAATTAAAATCAAAAAGACACAGCCACCCCAAAGTTTGGGACGGCTCTGTTTACAAGAACCTCGTTTACGGTACAAGTTCAATATCGCAGAAAGTGAAAAATGGATACAGAAGTTGTGGTACTTACGTACAATGCAATATCACTCAGCAATGAAATCTATGTCATCAGGCCCGTAGCAGCATAATGAGTGGATTCAGGTATGATGATTCTAACTGAAATAAGTCACACAGAAAAAGAAACATCATAAGATATCACTAATACACGGAATGTAAACTTGGCTACACAGGAACTGGATTACAAAACAGAACAGGGTCTCAAATTTAGAAAACCAACTTATGCTTGCTTAAGGGGAAAGGTGAGTTGGGGTGCTGCATCAAACCAGAGATTGAAATGAGCACAGATAAAGTTCCTTAAGCCAAATATGGAATAGACAAGAACTACTCCTTGCTCAACGAAATGGACTCAACACCCCATATTAAACGCCTAAGAATGTACCTGACTAGTAAGTATCTTAAAACCTATGGATTGCTATGTCTCTGAAAGAAAATCAAGCGTGTGTACAGGGGCATAAACGCAGCAGTGATAGGATTGGAGAGGTTCGGTGAGCAAATGAAGACCCTTTGAAGTCATATTGCATGGTACCCATTCCACGGGTCTCAACTCTCCAGGTTTAAGGGATTCTTCCTTCAGCTAAAACATGCACGTGGAACCCAGAGTATGATCAACCGTGTGATCGGGAGACGTGTTCCAATATGTCTCAGTTCTCGTCCCCTGGTACTCGGGTGCAACATTCCACACGCTTTACTAACACTCTCCCGACTTGGAGAGTCAGTGCCTTTAACCTCCTGTTTGGCCCAGTTTGCAATTTCTGCGGAAGATGAACAGGAATAGGGAGAACCAATGAGAGACTAGCTGGAGGTGTCTGGACGGGCAAATTTAACTCTTATTTCCCACCAGGAAGAGGAATTAACCAAAGGCTCAGCGTGCCGTGCCGGAACCAGATTAGGGCCTGAAGCAATCCTGCGGTGTTGCGGCCAGCTCACAAGAAAGCGAGTTGAAGAAAGGAGCTCAGGGGCACTGTAATTCACAAACCTGCAGAGTTATAAATGACAGCTATCGTCCAAAAATATACTGAAGTAAGGCTGCCAAGAGGACTTGAAAGCGGGGCAGAATTGCAGGAAACCGATTTCAGGAGGTAGACTGGAATTGCATTTAAAGCATAGGAAAAGAGGCAGAACGTCCACAATGATGCACTTGGCCAAAAAGGGCGTATGCGTTTTTTCCTGAATATATTCAGGAAAAAACGCATACGCCCTTTTTGGCCAACCAAGCAAGCTTGCAAAGGAAATCTGCACTACAATGAAGTCTCACTTCCCCCCGGTCAAAAGGGCCATCTGAAAAAAGTGTAAAATCCAGAAAGGCAGGACAGGCCATGGAGAACTGGGAGCCTTGTTATGCTGATGGGCGGGATGTAAATTGCCAACAGCCACTCCGGAGAGGTGTATGGTGTTTCCTGAAACATCTAAAAAACAAAGCAACAGAGCCTAGGGCACTTCCACTTATGGTCCTATAGCTTAGGGAAATTAAAATCAAAAAGACACAGCCACCCCAAAGTTTGGGACGGCTCTGTTTACAAGAACCTCATTTACGGTACAAGTTCAATATCGCAGAAAGTGAAAAATGGATAAAGAACTTGTGGTACTTACGTACAATGCAATATCACTCAGCAATGAAATCTATGTCATCAGGCCCGTAGCAGCATAATGAGTGGATTCAGGTATGATGATTCTAACTGAAATAAGTCACACAGAAAAAGAAACATCATAAGATATCACTAATACACGGGATGTAAACTTGGCTACACAGGAACTGGATTACAAAACAGAACAGGGTCTCAAATTTAGAAAACCAACTTATGCTTGCTTAAGGGGAAAGGTGAGTTGGGGTGCTGCATAAAACCAGAGATTGAAATGAGCACAGATAAAGTTCCTTAAGCCAAATATGGAATAGACAAGAACTACTCCTTGCTCAACGAAATGGACTCAACACCCCATATTAAACGCCTAAGAATGTACCTGACTAGTAAGTATCTTAAAACCTATGGATTGCTATGTCTCTGAAAGAAAATCAAGCGTGTGTACAGGGGCATAAACGCAGCAGTGATAGGATTGGAGAGGTTCGGTGAGCAAATGAAGACCCTTTGAAGTCATATTGCATGGTACCCATTCCACGGGTCTCAACTCTCCAGGTTTAAGGGATTCTTCCTTCAGCTAAAACATGCACGTGGAACCCAGAGTATGATCAACCGTGTGATTGGGAGACGTGTTCCAATATGTCTCAGTTCTCGTCCCCTGGTACTCGGGTGCAACATTCCAGACGCTTTACTAACACTCTCCCGACTTGGAGAGTCAGTGCCTTTAACCTCCTGTTTGGCCCAGTTTGCAATTTCTGCGGAAGATGAACAGGAATAGGGAGAACCAATGAGAGACTAGCTGGAGGTGTCTGGACGGGCAAATTTAACTCTCATTTCCCACCAGGAAGAGGAATTAACCAAAGGCTCAGCGTGCCGTGCCGGAACCAGATTAGGGCCTGAAGCAATCCTGCGGTGTTGCGGCCAGCTCACAAGAAAGCGAGTTGAAGAAAGGAGCTCAGGGGCACTGTAATTCACAAACCTGCAGAGTTATAAATGACAGCTATCGTCCAAAAATATACTGAAGTAAGGCTGCCAAGAGGACTTGAAAGCGGGGCAGAATTGCAGGAAACCGATTTCAGGAGGTAGACTGGAATTGCATTTAAAGCATAGGAAAAGAGGCAGAACGTCCACAATGATGCGCTTGGCCAAAAAGGGCGTATGCGTTTTTTCCTGAATATATTCAGGAAAAAACGCATACGCCCTTTTTGGCCAACCAAGCAAGCTTGCAAAGGAAATCTGCACTACAATGAAGTCTCACTGCCCCCCGGTCAAAAGGGCCATCTGAAAAAAGTGTAAAATCCAGAAAGGCAGGACAGGCCATGGAGAACTGGGAGCCTTGTTATGCTGATGGGCGGGATGTAAATTGCCAACAGCCACTCGGGAGAGGTGTATGGTGTTTCCTGAAACATCTAAAAAACAAAGCAACAGAGCCTAGGGCACTTCCACTTATGGTCCTATAGCTTAGGGAAATTAAAATCAAAAAGACACAGCCACCCCAAAGTTTGGGACGGCTCTGTTTACAAGAACCTCGTTTACGGTACAAGTTCAATATCGCAGAAAGTGAAAAATGGATAAAGAAGTTGTGGTACTTACGTACAATGCAATATCACTCAGCAATGAAATCTATGTCATCAGGCCCGTAGCAGCATAATGAGTGGATTCAGGTATGATGATTCTAACTGAAATAAGTCACACAGAAAAAGAAACATCATAAGATATCACTAATACACGGAATGTAAACTTGGCTACACAGGAACTGGATTACAAAACAGAACAGGGTCTCAAATTTAGAAAACCAACTTATGCTTGCTTAAGGGGAAAGGTGAGTTGGGGTGCTGCATAAAACCAGAGATTGAAATGAGCACAGATAAAGTTCCTTAAGCCAAATATAGAATAGACAAGAACTACTTCTTGCTCAACGAAATGGACTCAACACCCCATATTAAACGTCTAAGAATGTACCTGACTAGTAAGTATCTTAAAACCTATGCACTGCTCTGTCTCTGAAAGAAAATCAAGCATGTGTACAGGGGTATAAACGCAGCAGTGATAGGATTGGAGAGGTTCGGTGAGCAAATGAAGACCCTTTGAAGTCATATTGCATGGTACCCATTCCACGGGTCTCAACTCTCCAGGTTTAAGGGATTCTGCCTTCAGCTAAAACATGCACGTGGAACCCAGAGTATGATCAACCGTGTGATCGGGAGACGTGTTCCAATATGTCTCAGTTCTCGTCCCCTGGTACTCGGGTGCAACATTCCACACGCTTTACTAACACTCTCCCGACTTGGAGAGTCAGTGCCTTTAACCTCCTGTTTGGCCCAGTTTGCAATTTCTGCGGAAAATGAACAGGAATAGGGAGAACCAATGAGAGACTAGCTGGAGGTGTCTGGACGGGCAAATTTAACTCTCATTTCCCACCAGGAAGAGGAATTAACCAAAGGCTCAGCGTGCCGTGCCGGAACCAGATTAGGGCCTGAAGCAATCCTGCGGTGTTGCGGCCAGCTCACAAGAAAGCGAGTTGAAGAAAGGAGCTCAGGGGCACTGTAATTCACAAACCTGCAGAGTTATAAATGACAGCTATCGTCCAAAAATATACTGAAGTAAGGCTGCCAAGAGGACTTGAAAGCGGGGCAGAATTGCAGGAAACCGATTTCAGGAGGTAGACTGGAATTGCATTTAAAGCATAGGAAAAGAGGCAGAACGTCCACAATGATGCACTTGGCCAAAAAGGGCATATGCGTTTTTTCCTGAATATATTCAGGAAAAAACGCATACGCCCTTTTTGGCCAACCAAGCAAGCTTGCAAAGGAAATCTGCACTACAATGAAGTCTCACTTCCCCCCGGTCAAAAGGGCCATCTGAAAAAAGTGTAAAATCCAGAAAGGCAGGACAGGCCATGGAGAACTGGGAGCCTTGTTATGCTGATGGGCGGGATGTAAATTGCCAACAGCCACTCGGGAGAGGTGTATGGTGTTTCCTGAAACATCTAAAAAACAAAGCAACAGAGCCTAGGGCACTTCCACTTATGGTCCTATAGCTTAGGGAAATTAAAATCAAAAAGACACAGCCACCCCAAAGTTTGGGACGGCTCTGTTTACAAGAACCTCGTTTACGGTACAAGTTCAATATCGCAGAAAGTGAAAAATGGATAAAGAAGTTGTGGTACTTACGTACAATGCAATATCACTCAGCAATGAAATCTATGTCATCAGGCCCGTAGCAGCATAATGAGTGGATTCAGGTATGATGATTCTAACTGAAATAAGTCACACAGAAAAAGAAACATCATAAGATATCACTAATACACGGGATGTAAACTTGGCTACACAGGAACTGGATTACAAAACAGAACAGGGTCTCAAATTTAGAAAACCAACTTATGCTTGCTTAAGGGGAAAGGTGAGTTGGGGTGCTGCATCAAACCAGAGATTGAAATGAGCACAGATAAAGTTCCTTAAGCCAAATATGGAATAGACAAGAACTACTCCTTGCTCAACGAAATGGACTCAACACCCCATATTAAACGCCTAAGAATGTACCTGACTAGTAAGTATCTTAAAACCTATGGATTGCTATGTCTCTGAAAGAAAATCAAGCGTGTGTACAGGGGCATAAACGCAGCAGTGATAGGATTGGAGAGGTTCGGTGAGCAAATGAAGACCCTTTGAAGTCATATTGCATGGTACCCATTCCACGGGTCTCAACTCTCCAGGTTTAAGGGATTCTTCCTTCAGCTAAAACATGCACGTGGAACCCAGAGTATGATCAACCGTGTGATCGGGAGACGTGTTCCAATATGTCTCAGTTCTCGTCCCCTGGTACTCGGGTGCAACATTCCAGACGCTTTACTAACACTCTCCCGACTTGGAGAGTCAGTGCCTTTAACCTCCTGTTTGGCCCAGTTTGCAATTTCTGCGGAAGATGAACAGGAATAGGGAGAACCAATGAGAGACTAGCTGGAGGTGTCTGGACGGGCAAATTTAACTCTCATTTCCCACCAGGAAGAGGAATTAACCAAAGGCTCAGCGTGCCGTGCCGGAACCAGATTAGGGCCTGAAGCAATCCTGCGGTGTTGCGGCCAGCTCACAAGAAAGCGAGTTGAAGAAAGGAGCTCAGGGGCACTGTAATTCACAAACCTGCAGAGTTATAAATGACAGCTATCGTCCAAAAATATACTGAAGTAAGGCTGCCAAGAGGACTTGAAAGCGGGGCAGAATTGCAGGAAACCGATTTCAGGAGGTAGACTGGAATTGCATTTAAAGCATAGGAAAAGAGGCAGAACGTCCACAATGATGCACTTGGCCAAAAAGGGCGTATGCGTTTTTTCCTGAATATATTCAGGAAAAAACGCATATGCCCTTTTTGGCCAACCAAGCAAGCTTGCAAAGGAAATCTGCACTACAATGAAGTCTCACTTCCCCCCGGTCAAAAGGGCCATCTGAAAAAAGTGTAAAATCCAGAAAGGCAGGACAGGCCATGGAGAACTGGGAGCCTTGTTATGCTGATGGGCGGGATGTAAATTGCCAACAGCCACTCGGGAGAGGTGTATGGTGTTTCCTGAAACATCTAAAAAACAAAGCAACAGAGCCTAGGGCACTTCCACTTATGGTCCTATAGCTTAGGGAAATTAAAATCAAAAAGACACAGCCACCCCAAAGTTTGGGACGGCTCTGTTTACAAGAACCTCGTTTACGGTACAAGTTCAATATCGCAGAAAGTGAAAAATGGATAAAGAAGTTGTGGTACTTACGTACAATGCAATATCACTCAGCAATGAAATCTATGTCATCAGGCCCGTAGCAGCATAATGAGTGGATTCAGGTATGATGATTCTAACTGAAATAAGTCGCACAGAAAAAGAAACATCATAAGATATCACTAATACACGGGATGTAAACTTGGCTACACAGGAACTGGATTACAAAACAGAACAGGGTCTCAAATTTAGAAAACCAACTTATGCTTGCTTAAGGGGAAAGGTGAGTTGGGGTGCTGCATCAAACCAGAGATTGAAATGAGCACAGATAAAGTTCCTTAAGCCAAATATGGAATAGACAAGAGCTACTCCTTGCTCAA
The DNA here is from genome assembly GCF_964270905.1 of Leucopleurus acutus. Taxonomy (NCBI): domain Eukaryota; kingdom Metazoa; phylum Chordata; class Mammalia; order Artiodactyla; family Delphinidae; genus Leucopleurus; species Leucopleurus acutus. The sequence continues at coordinate 940,729 of NW_028139195.1, forward strand.
CGAAATGGACTCAACACCCCATATTAAACGCCTAAGAATGTACCTGACTAGTAAGTATCTTAAAACCTATGGATTGCTATGTGTCTGAAAGAAAATCAAGCGTGTGTACAGGGGCATAAACGCAGCAGTGATAGGATTGGAGAGGTTCGGTGAGCAAATGAAGACCCTTTGAAGTCATATTGCATGGTACCCATTCCACGGGTCTCAACTCTCCAGGTTTAAGGGATTCTGCCTTCAGGTAAAACATGCACGTGGAACCCAGAGTATGATCACCCGTGTGATCGGGAGACATGTTCCAATATGTCTCAGTTCTCGTCCCCTGGTACTCGGGTGCAACATTCCAGACGCTTTACTAACACTCTCCCGACTTGGAGAGTCAGTGCCTTTAACCTCCTGTTTGGCCCATTTTGCAATTTCTGCGGAAGATGAACAGGAATAGGGAGAACCAATGAGAGACTAGCTGGAGGTGTCTGGACGGGCAAATTTAACTCTCATTTCCCACCAGGAAGAGGAATTAACCAAAGGCTCAGCGTGCCGTGCCGGAACCAGATTAGGGCCTGAAGCAATCCTGCGGTGTTGCGGCCAGCTCACAAGAAAGCGAGTTGAAGAAAGGAGCTCAGGGGCACTGTAATTCACAAACCTGCAGAGTTATAAATGACAGCTATCGTCCAAAAATATACTGAAGTAAGGCTGCCAAGAGGACTTGAAAGCGGGGCAGAATTGCAGGAAACCGATTTCAGGAGGTAGACTGGAATTGCATTTAAAGCATAGGAAAAGAGGCAGAACGTCCACAATGATGCACTTGGCCAAAAAGGGCGTATGCGTTTTTTCCTGAATATATTCAGGAAAAAACGCATACGCCCTTTTTGGCCAACCAAGCAAGCTTGCAAAGGAAATCTGCACTACAATGAAGTCTCACTTCCCCCCGGTCAAAAGGGCCATCTGAAAAAAGTGTAAAATTCAGAAAGGCAGGACAGGCCATGGAGAACTGGGAGCCTTGTTATGCTGATGGGCGGGATGTAAATTGCCAACAGCCACTCGGGAGAGGTGTATGGTGTTTCCTGAAACATCTAAAAAACAAAGCAATAGAGCCTAGGGCACTTCCACTTATGGTCCTATAGCTTAGGGAAATTAAAATCAAAAAGACACAGCCACCCCAAAGTTTGGGACGGCTCTGTTTACAAGAACCTCGTTTACGGTACAAGTTCAATATCGCAGAAAGTGAAAAATGGATAAAGAAGTTGTGGTACTTACGTACAATGCAATATCACTCAGCAATGAAATCTATGTCATCAGGCCCATAGCAGCATAATGAGTGGATTCAGGTATGATGATTCTAACTGAAATAAGTCACACAGAAAAAGAAACATCATAAGATATCACTAATACACGGAATGTAAACTTGGCTACACAGGAACTGGATTACAAAACAGAACAGGGTCTCAAATTTAGAAAACCAACTTATGCTTGCTTAAGGGGAAAGGTGAGTTGGGGTGCTGCATCAAACCAGAGATTGAAATGAGCACAGATAAAGTTCCTTAAGCCAAATATGGAATAGACAAGAACTACTCCTTGCTCAACGAAATGGACTCAACACCCCATATTAAACGCCTAAGAATGTACCTGACTAGTAAGTATCTTAAAACCTATGGATTGCTATGTCTCTGAAAGAAAATCAAGCGTGTGTACAGGGGCATAAACGCAGCAGTGATAGGATTGGAGAGGTTCGGTGAGCAAATGAAGACCCTTTGAAGTCATATTGCATGGTACCCATTCCACGGGTCTCAACTCTCCAGGTTTAAGGGATTCTTCCTTCAGCTAAAACATGCACGTGGAACCCAGAGTATGATCAACCGTGTGATCGGGAGACGTGTTCCAATATGTCTCAGTTCTTGTCCCCTGGTACTCGGGTGCAACATTCCACACGCTTTACTAACACTCTCCCGACTTGGAGAGTCAGTGCCTTTAACCTCCTGTTTGGCCCAGTTTGCAATTTCTGCGGAAGATGAACAGGAATAGGGAGAACCAATGAGAGACTAGCTGGAGGTGTCTGGACGGGCAAATTTAACTCTTATTTCCCACCAGGAAGAGGAATTAACCAAAGGCTCAGCGTGCCGTGCCGGAACCAGATTAGGGCCTGAAGCAATCCTGCGGTGTTGCGGCCAGCTCACAAGAAAGCGAGTTGAAGAAAGGAGCTCAGGGGCACTGTAATTCACAAACCTGCAGAGTTATAAATGACAGCTATCGTCCAAAAATATACTGAAGTAAGGCTGCCAAGAGGACTTGAAAGCGGGGCAGAATTGCAGGAAACCGATTTCAGGAGGTAGACTGGAATTGCATTTAAAGCATAGGAAAAGAGGCAGAACGTCCACAATGATGCACTTGGCCAAAAAGGGCGTATGCGTTTTTTCCTGAATATATTCAGGAAAAAACGCATACGCCCTTTTTGGCCAACCAAGCAAGCTTGCAAAGGAAATCTGCACTACAATGAAGTCTCACTTCCCCCCGGTCAAAAGGGCCATCTGAAAAAAGTGTAAAATTCAGAAAGGCAGGACAGGCCATGGAGAACTGGGAGCCTTGTTATGCTGATGGGCGGGATGTAAATTGCCAACAGCCACTCGGGAGAGGTGTATGGTGTTTCCTGAAACATCTAAAAAACAAAGCAATAGAGCCTAGGGCACTTCCACTTATGGTCCTATAGCTTAGGGAAATTAAAATCAAAAAGACACAGCCACCCCAAAGTTTGGGACGGCTCTGTTTACAAGAACCTCGTTTACGGTACAAGTTCAATATCGCAGAAAGTGAAAAATGGATAAAGAAGTTGTGGTACTTACGTACAATGCAATATCACTCAGCAATGAAATCTATGTCATCAGGCCCATAGCAGCATAATGAGTGGATTCAGGTATGATGATTCTAACTGAAATAAGTCACACAGAAAAAGAAACATCATAAGATATCACTAATACACGGAATGTAAACTTGGCTACACAGGAACTGGATTACAAAACAGAACAGGGTCTCAAATTTAGAAAACCAACTTATGCTTGCTTAAGGGGAAAGGTGAGTTGGGGTGCTGCATCAAACCAGAGATTGAAATGAGCACAGATAAAGTTCCTTAAGCCAAATATGGAATAGACAAGAACTACTCCTTGCTCAACGAAATGGACTCAACACCCCATATTAAACGCCTAAGAATGTACCTGACTAGTAAGTATCTTAAAACCTATGGATTGCTATGTCTCTGAAAGAAAATCAAGCGTGTGTACAGGGGCATAAACGCAGCAGTGATAGGATTGGAGAGGTTCGGTGAGCAAATGAAGACCCTTTGAAGTCATATTGCATGGTACCCATTCCACGGGTCTCAACTCTCCAGGTTTAAGGGATTCTTCCTTCAGCTAAAACATGCACGTGGAACCCAGAGTATGATCAACCGTGTGATCGGGAGACGTGTTCCAATATGTCTCAGTTCTTGTCCCCTGGTACTCGGGTGCAACATTCCACACGCTTTACTAACACTCTCCCGACTTGGAGAGTCAGTGCCTTTAACCTCCTGTTTGGCCCAGTTTGCAATTTCTGCGGAAGATGAACAGGAATAGGGAGAACCAATGAGAGACTAGCTGGAGGTGTCTGGACGGGCAAATTTAACTCTCATTTCCCACCAGGAAGAGGAATTAACCAAAGGCTCAGCGTGCCGTGCCGGAACCAGATTAGGGCCTGAAGCAATCCTGCGGTGTTGCGGCCAGCTCACAAGAAAGCGAGTTGAAGAAAGGAGCTCAGGGGCACTGTAATTCACAAACCTGCAGAGTTATAAATGACAGCTATCGTCCAAAAATATACTGAAGTAAGGCTGCCAAGAGGACTTGAAAGCGGGGCAGAATTGCAGGAAACCGATTTCAGGAGGTAGACTGGAATTGCATTTAAAGCATAGGAAAAGAGGCAGAACGTCCACAATGATGCACTTGGCCAAAAAGGGCGTATGCGTTTTTTCCTGAATATATTCAGGAAAAAACGCATACGCCCTTTTTGGCCAACCAAGCAAGCTTGCAAAGGAAATCTGCACTACAATGAAGTCTCACTTCCCCCCGGTCAAAAGGGCCATCTGAAAAAAGTGTAAAATCCAGAAAGGCAGGACAGGCCATGGAGAACTGGGAGCCTTGTTATGCTGATGGGCGGGATGTAAATTGCCAAGAGCCACTCCGGAGAGGTGTATGGTGTTTCCTGAAACATCTAAAAAACAAAGCAACAGAGCCTAGGGCACTTCCACTTATGGTCCTATAGCTTAGGGAAATTAAAATCAAAAAGACACAGCCACCCCAAAGTTTGGGACGGCTCTGTTTACAAGAACCTCGTTTACGGTACAAGTTCAATATCGCAGAAAGTGAAAAATGGATAAAGAACTTGTGGTACTTACGTACAATGCAATATCACTCAGCAATGAAATCTATGTCATCAGGCCCGTAGCAGCATAATGAGTGGATTCAGGTATGATGATTCTAACTGAAATAAGTCACACAGAAAAAGAAACATCATAAGATATCACTAATACACGGGATGTAAACTTGGCTACACAGGAACTGGATTACAAAACAGAACAGGGTCTCAAATTTAGAAAACCAACTTATGCTTGCTTAAGGGGAAAGGTGAGTTGGGGTGCTGCATAAAACCAGAGATTGAAATGAGCACAGATAAAGTTCCTTAAGCCAAATATGGAATAGACAAGAACTACTCCTTGCTCAACGAAATGGACTCAACACCCCATATTAAACGCCTAAGAATGTACCTGACTAGTAAGTATCTTAAAACCTATGGATTGCTATGTCTCTGAAAGAAAATCAAGCGTGTGTACAGGGGCATAAACGCAGCAGTGATAGGATTGGAGAGGTTCGGTGAGCAAATGAAGACCCTTTGAAGTCATATTGCATGGTACCCATTCCACGGGTCTCAACTCTCCAGGTTTAAGGGATTCTTCCTTCAGCTAAAACATGCACGTGGAACCCAGAGTATGATCAACCGTGTGATCGGGAGACGTGTTCCAATATGTCTCAGTTCTCGTCCCCTGGTACTCGGGTGCAACATTCCAGACGCTTTACTAACACTCTCCCGACTTGTAGAGTCAGTGCCTTTAACCTCCTGTTTGGCCCAGTTTGCAATTTCTGTGGAAGATGAACAGGAATAGGGAGAACCAATGAGAGACTAGCTGGAGGTGTCTGGACGGGCAAATTTAACTCTCATTTCCCACCAGGAAGAGGAATTAACCAAAGGCTCAGCGTGCCGTGCCGGAACCAGATTAGGGCCTGAAGCAATCCTGCGGTGTTGCGGCCAGCTCACAAGAAAGCGAGTTGAAGAAAGGAGCTCAGGGGCACTGTAATTCACAAACCTGCAGAGTTATAAATGACAGCTATCGTCCAAAAATATACTGAAGTAAGGCTGCCAAGAGGACTTGAAAGCGGGGCAGAATTGCAGGAAACCGATTTCAGGAGGTAGACTGGAATTGCATTTAAAGCATAGGAAAAGAGGCAGAACGTCCACAATGATGCACTTGGCCCAAAAGTGCGTATGCGTTTTTTCCTGAATATATTCAGGAAAAAACGCATACGCCCTTTTTGGCCAACCAAGCAAGCTTGCAAAGGAAATCTGCACTACAATGAAGTCTCACTTCCCCCCGGTCAAAAGGGCCATCTGAAAAAAGTGTAAAATCCAGAAAGGCAGGACAGGCCATGGAGAACTGGGAGCCTTGTTATGCTGATGGGCGGGATGTAAATTGCCAAGAGCCACTCCGGAGAGGTGTATGGTGTTTCCTGAAACATCTAAAAAACAAAGCAACAGAGCCTAGGGCACTTCCACTTATGGTCCTATAGCTTAGGGAAATTAAAATCAAAAAGACACAGCCACCCCAAAGTTTGGGACGGCTCTGTTTACAAGAATCTCGTTTACGGTACAAGTTCAATATCGCAGAAAGTGAAAAATGGATAAAGAAGTTGTGGTACTTACGTACAATGCAATATCACTCAGCAATGAAATCTATGTCATCAGGCCCGTAGCAGCATAATGAGTGGATTCAGGTATGATGATTCTAACTGAAATAAGTCACACAGAAAAAGAAACATCATAAGATATCACTAATACACGGGATGTAAACTTGGCTACACAGGAACTGGATTACAAAACAGAACAGGGTCTCAAATTTAGAAAACCAACTTATGCTTGCTTAAGGGGAAAGGTGAGTTGGGGTGCTGCATAAAACCAGAGATTGAAATGAGCACAGATAAAGTTCCTTAAGCCAAATATGGAATAGACAAGAACTACTCCTTGCTCAACGAAATGGACTCAACACCCCATATTAAACGCCTAAGAATGTACCTGACTAGTAAGTATCTTAAAACCTATGGATTGCTATGTCTCTGAAAGAAAATCAAGCGTGTGTACAGGGGCATAAACGCAGCAGTGATAGGATTGGAGAGGTTCGGTGAGCAAATGAAGACCCTTTGAAGTCATATTGCATGGTACCCATTCCACGGGTCTCAACTCTCCAGGTTTAAGGGATTCTTCCTTCAGCTAAAACATGCACGTGGAACCCAGAGTATGATCAACCGTGTGATCGGGAGACGTGTTCCAATATGTCTCAGTTCTCGTCCCCTGGTACTCGGGTGCAACATTCCAGACGCTTTACTAACACTCTCCCGACTTGGAGAGTCAGTGCCTTTAACCTCCTGTTTGGCCCAGTTTGCAATTTCTGCGGAAGATGAACAGGAATAGGGAGAACCAATGAGAGACTAGCTGGAGGTGTCTGGACGGGCAAATTTAACTCTCATTTCCCACCAGGAAGAGGAATTAACCAAAGGCTCAGCGTGCCGTGCCGGAACCAGATTAGGGCCTGAAGCAATCCTGCGGTGTTGCGGCCAGCTCACAAGAAAGCGAGTTGAAGAAAGGAGCTCAGGGGCACTGTAATTCACAAACCTGCAGAGTTATAAATGACAGCTATCGTCCAAAAATATACTGAAGTAAGGCTGCCAAGAGGACTTGAAAGCGGGGCAGAATTGCAGGAAACCGATTTCAGGAGGTAGACTGGAATTGCATTTAAAGCATAGGAAAAGAGGCAGAACGTCCACAATGATGCACTTGGCCAAAAAGGGCGTATGCGTTTTTTCCTGAATATATTCAGGAAAAAACGCATACGCCCTTTTTGGCCAACCAAGCAAGCTTGCAAAGGAAATCTGCACTACAATGAAGTCTCACTTCCCCACGGTCAAAAGGGCCATCTGAAAAAAGTGTAAAATCCAGAAAGGCAGGACAGGCCATGGAGAACTGGGAGCCTTGTTATGCTGATGGGCGGGATGTAAATTGCCAAGAGCCACTCCGGAGAGGTGTATGGTGTTTCCTGAAACATCTAAAAAACAAAGCAACAGAGCCTAGGGCACTTCCACTTATGGTCCTATAGCTTAGGGAAATTAAAATCAAAAAGACACAGCCACCCAAAAGTTTGGGACGGCTCTGTTTACAAGAATCTCGTTTACGGTACAAGTTCAATATCGCAGAAAGTGAAAAATGGATAAAGAAGTTGTGGTACTTACGTACAATGCAATATCACTCAGCAATGAAATCTATGTCATCAGGCCCGTAGCAGCATAATGAGTGGATTCAGGTATGATGATTCTAACTGAAATAAGTCACACAGAAAAAGAAACATCATAAGATATCACTAATACACGGGATGTAAACTTGGCTACACAGGAACTGGATTACAAAACAGAACAGGGTCTCAAATTTAGAAAACCAACTTATGCTTGCTTAAGGGGAAAGGTGAGTTGGGGTGCTGCATAAAACCAGAGATTTAAATGAACACAGATAAAGTTCCTTAAGCCAAATATGGAATAGACAAGAACTACTCCTTGCTCAACGAAATGGACTCAACACCCCATATTAAACGCCTAAGAATGTACCTGACTAGTAAGTATCTTAAAACCTATGGATTGCTATGTCTCTGAAAGAAAATCAAGCGTGTGTACAGGGGCATAAACGCAGCAGTGATAGGATTGGAGAGGTTCGGTGAGCAAATGAAGACCCTTTGAAGTCATATTGCATGGTACCCATTCCACGGGTCTCAACTCTCCAGGTTTAAGGGATTCTGCATTCAGGTAAAACATGCACGTGGAACCCAGAGTATGATCACCCGTGTGATCGGGAGACATGTTCCAATATGTCTCAGTTCTCGTCCCCTGGTACTCGGGTGCAACATTCCAGACGCTTTACTAACACTCTCCCGACTTGGAGAGTCAGTGCCTTTAACCTCCTGTTTGGCCCAGTTTGCAATTTCTGCGGAAAATGAACAGGAATAGGGAGAACCAATGAGAGACTAGGTGGAGGTGTCTGGACGGGCAAATTTAACTCTTATTTCCCACCAGGAAGAGGAATTAACCAAAGGCTCAGCGTGCCGTGCCGGAACCAGATTAGGGCCTGAAGCATTCCTGCGGTGTTGCGGCCAGCTCACAAGAAAGCGAGTTGAAGAAAGGAGCTCAGGAGCACTGTAATTCACAAACCTGCAGAATTATAAATGACAACTATCGTCCAAAAATATACTGAAGTAAGGCTGCCAAGAGGACTTGAAAGCGGGGCAGAATTGCAGGAAACCGATTTCAGGAGGTAGACTGGAATTGCATTTAAAGCATAGGAAAAGAGGCAGAACGTCCACAATGATGCACTTGGCCAAAAAGGGCGTATGCGTTTTTTCCTGAATATATTCAGGAAAAAACGCATACGCCCTTTTTGGCCAACCAAGCAAGCTTGCAAAGGAAATCTGCACTACAATGAAGTCTCACTTCCCCCCGGTCAAAAGGGCCATCTGAAAAAAGTGTAAAATCCAGAAAGGCAGGACAGGCCATGGAGAACTGGGAGCCTTGTTATGCTGATGGGCGGGATGTAAATTGCCAACAGCCACTCGGGAGAGGTGTATGGTGTTTCCTGAAACATCTAAAAAACAAAGCAACAGAGCCTAGGGCACTTCCACTTATGGTCCTATAGCTTAGGGAAATTAAAATCAAAAAGACACAGCCACCCCAAAGTTTGGGACGGCTCTGTTTACAAGAACCTCGTTTACGGTACAAGTTCAATATCGCAGAAAGTGAAAAATGGATAAAGAAGTTGTGGTACTTATGTACAATGCAATATCACTCAGCAATGAAATCTATGTCATCAGGCCCATAGCAGCATAATGAGTGGATTCAGGTATGATGATTCTAACTGAAATAAGTCACACAGAAAAAGAAACATCATAAGATATCACTAATACACGGAATGTAAACTTGGCTACACAGGAACTGGATTACAAAACAGAACAGGGTCTCAAATTTAGAAAACCAACTTATGCTTGCTTAAGGGGAAAGGTGAGTTGGGGTGCTGCATAAAACCAGAGATTGAAATGAGCACAGATAAAGTTCCTTAAGCCAAATATAGAATAGACAAGAACTACTCCTTGCTCAACGAAATGGACTCAACACCCCATATTAAACGCCTAAGAATGTACCTGACTAGTAAGTATCTTAAAACCTATGGATTGCTATGTCTCTGAAATAAAATCAAGCGTGTGTACAGGGGCACAAACGCAGCAGTGATAGGATTGGAGAGGTTCGGTGAGCAAATGAAGACCCTTTGAAGTCATATTGCATGGTACCCATTCCACGGGTCTCAACTCTCCAGGTTTAAGGGATTCTTCCTTCAGCTAAAACATGCACGTGGAACCCAGAGTATGATCAACCGTGTGATCGGGAGACGTGTTCCAATATGTCTCAGTTCTCGTCCCCTGGTACTCGGGTGCAACATTCCACACGCTTTACTAACACTCTCCCGACTTGGAGAGTCAGTGCCTTTAACCTCCTGTTTGGCCCAGTTTGCAATTTCTGCGGAAGATGAACAGGAATAGGGAGAACCAATGAGAGACTAGCTGGAGGTGTCTGGACGGGCAAATTTAACTCTCATTTCCCACCAGGAAGAGGAATTAACCAAAGGCTCAGCGTGCCGTGCCGGAACCAGATTAGGGCCTGAAGCAATCCTGCGGTGTTGCGGCCAGCTCACAAGAAAGCGAGTTGAAGAAAGGAGCTCAGGGGCACTGTAATTCACAAACCTGCAGAGTTATAAATGACAGCTATCGTCCAAAAATATACTGAAGTAAGGCTGCCAAGAGGACTTGAAAGCGGGGCAGAATTGCAGGAAACCGATTTCAGGAGGTAGACTGGAATTGCATTTAAAGCATAGGAAAAGAGGCAGAACGTCCACAATGATGCACTTGGCCAAAAAGGGCGTATGCGTTTTTTCCTGAATATATTCAGGAAAAAACGCATACGCCCTTTTTGGCCAACCAAGCAAGCTTGCAAAGGAAATCTGCACTACAATGAAGTCTCACTTCCCCCCGGTCAAAAGGGCCATCTGAAAAAAGTGTAAAATCCAGAAAGGCAGGACAGGCCATGGAGAACTGGGAGCCTTGTTATGCTGATGGGCGGGATGTAAATTGCCAAGAGCCACTCCGGAGAGGTGTATGGTGTTTCCTGAAACATCTAAAAAACAAAGCAACAGAGCCTAGGGCACTTCCACTTATGGTCCTATAGCTTAGGGAAATTAAAATCAAAAAGACACAGCCACCCCAAAGTTTGGGACGGCTCTGTTTACAAGAACCTCGTTTACGGTACAAGTTCAATATCGCAGAAAGTGAAAAATGGATACAGAAGTTGTGGTACTTACGTACAATGCAATATCACTCAGCAATGAAATCTATGTCATCAGGCCCGTAGCAGCATAATGAGTGGATTCAGGTATGATGATTCTAACTGAAATAAGTCACACAGAAAAAGAAACATCATAAGATATCACTAATACACGGGATGTAAACTTGGCTACACAGGAACTGGATTACAAAACAGAACAGGGTCTCAAATTTAGAAAACCAACTTATGCTTGCTTAAGGGGAAAGGTGAGTTGGGGTGCTGCATAAAACCAGAGATTGAAATGAGCACAGATAAAGTTCCTTAAGCCAAATATAGAATAGACAAGAACTACTCCTTGCTCAACGAAATGGACTCAACACCCCATATTAAACGCCTAAGAATGTACCTGACTAGTAAGTATCTTAAAACCTATGGATTGCTATGTCTCTGAAAGAAAATCAAGCGTGTGTACAGGGGCACAAACGCAGCAGTGATAGGATTGGAGAGGTTCGGTGAGCAAATGAAGACCCTTTGAAGTCATATTGCATGGTACCCATTCCACGGGTCTCAACTCTCCAGGTTTAAGGGATTCTTCCTTCAGCTAAAACATGCACGTGGAACCCAGAGTATGATCAACTGTGTGATCGGGAGACGTGTTCCAATATGTCTCAGTTCTCGTCCCCTGGTACTCGGGTGCAACATTCCAGACGCTTTACTAACACTCTCCCGACTTGGAGAGTCAGTGCCTTTAACCTCCTGTTTGGCCCAGTTTGCAATTTCTGCGGAAGATGAACAGGAATAGGGAGAACCAATGAGAGACTAGCTGGAGGTGTCTGGACGGGCAAATTTAACTCTCATTTCCCACCAGGAAGAGGAATTAACCAAAGGCTCAGCGTGCCGTGCCGGAACCAGATTAGGGCCTGAAGCAATCCTGCGGTGTTGCGGCCAGCTCACAAGAAAGCGAGTTGAAGAAAGGAGCTCAGGGGCACTGTAATTCACAAACCTGCAGAGTTATAAATGACAGCTATCGTCCAAAAATATACTGAAGTAAGGCTGCCAAGAGGACTTGAAAGCGGGGCAGAATTGCAGGAAACCGATTTCAGGAGGTAGACTGGAATTGCATTTAAAGCATAGGAAAAGAGGCAGAACGTCCAGAATGATGCACTTGGCCAAAAAGGGCGTATGCGTTTTTTCCTGAATATATTCAGGAAAAAACGCATACGCCCTTTTTGGCCAACCAAGCAAGCTTGCAAAGGAAATCTGCACTACAATGAAGTCTCACTTCCCCCCGGTCAAAAGGGCCATCTGAAAAAAGTGTAAAATCCAGAAAGGCAGGACAGGCCATGGAGAACTGGCAGCCTTGTTATGCTGATGGGCGGGATGTAAATTGCCAAGAGCCACTCGGGAGAGGTGTATGGTGTTTCCTGAAACATCTAAAAAACAAAGCAACAGAGCCTAGGGCACTTCCACTTATGGTCCTATAGCTTAGGGAAATTAAAATCAAAAAGACACAGCCACCCCAAAGTTTGGGACGGCTCTGTTTACAAGAACCTCGTTTACGGTACAAGTTCAATATCGCAGAAAGTGAAAAATGGATAAAGAAGTTGTGGTACTTACGTACAATGCAATATCACTCAGCAATGAAATCTATGTCATCAGGCCCGTAGCAGCATAATGAGTGGATTCAGGTATGATGATTCTAACTGAAATAAGTCACACAGAAAAAGAAACATCATAAGATATCACTAATACACGGAATGTAAACTTGGCTACAGAGGAACTGGATTACAAAACAGAACAGGGTCTCAAATTTAGAAAACCAACTTATGCTTGCTTAAGGGGAAAGGTGAGTTGGGGTGCTGCATCAAACCAGAGATTGAAATGAGCACAGATAAAGTTCCTTAAGCCAAATATGGAATAGACAAGAACTACTCCTTGCTCAACGAAATGGACTCAACACCCCATATTAAACGCCTAAGAATGTACCTGACTAGTAAGTATCTTAAAACCTATGGATTGCTATGTCTCTGAAAGAAAATCAAGCGTGTGTACAGGGGCATAAACGCAGCAGTGATAGGATTGGAGAGGTTCGGTGAGCAAATGAAGACCCTTTGAAGTCATATTGCATGGTACCCATTCCACGGGTCTCAACTCTCCAGGTTTAAGGGATTCTTCCTTCAGCTAAAACATGCACGTGGAACCCAGAGTATGATCAACCGTGTGATCGGGAGACGTGTTCCAATATGTCTCAGTTCTCGTCCCCTGGTACTCGGGTGCAACATTCCAGACGCTTTACTAACACTCTCCCGACTTGGAGAGTCAGTGCCTTTAACCTCCTGTTTGGCCCAGTTTGCAATTTCTGCGGAAGATGAACAGGAATAGGGAGAACCAATGAGAGACTAGCTGGAGGTGTCTGGACGGGCAAATTTAACTCTCATTTCCCACCAGGAAGAGGAATTAACCAAAGGCTCAGCGTGCCGTGCCGGAACCAGATTAGGGCCTGAAGCAATCCTGCGGTGTTGCGGCCAGCTCACAAGAAAGCGAGTTGAAGAAAGGAGCTCAGGGGCACTGTAATTCACAAACCTGCAGAGTTATAAATGACAGCTATCGTCCAAAAATATACTGAAGTAAGGCTGCCAAGAGGACTTGAAAGCGGGGCAGAATTGCAGGAAACCGATTTCAGGAGGTAGACTGGAATTGCATTTAAAGCATAGGAAAAGAGGCAGAACGTCCACAATGATGCACTTGGCCAAAAAGGGCGTATGCGTTTTTTCCTGAATATATTCAGGAAAAAACGCATACGCCCTTTTTGGCCAACCAAGCAAGATTGCAAAGGAAATCTGCACTACAATGAAGTCTCACTTCCCCCCGGTCAAAAGGGCCATCTGAAAAAAGTGTAAAATCCAGAAAGGCAGGACAGGCCATGGAGAACTGGGAGCCTTGTTATGCTGATGGGCGGGATGTAAATTGCCAAGAGCCACTCCGGAGAGGTGTATGGTGTTTCCTGAAACATCTAAAAAACAAAGCAACAGAGCCTAGGGCACTTCCACTTATGGTCCTATAGCTTAGGGAAATTAAAATCAAAAAGACACAGCCACCCCAAAGTTTGGGACGGCTCTGTTTACAAGAACCTCGTTTACGGTACAAGTTCAATATCGCAGAAAGTGAAAAATGGATAAAGAAGTTGTGGTACTTACGTACAATGTAATATCACTCAGCAATGAAATCTATGTCATCAGGCCCGTAGCAGCATAATGAGTGGATTCAGGTATGATGATTCTAACTGAAATAAGTCACACAGAAAAAGAAACATCATAAGATATCACTAATACACGGAATGTAAACTTGGCTACACAGGAACTGGATTACAAAACAGAACAGGGTCTCAAATTTAGAAAACCAACTTATGCTTGCTTAAGGGGAAAGGTGAGTTGGGGTGCTGCATAAAACCAGAGATTTAAATGAACACAGATAAAGTTCCTTAAGCCAAATATGGAATAGACAAGAACTACTCCTTGCTCAACGAAATGGACTCAACACCCCATATTAAACGCCTAAGAATGTACCTGACTAGTAAGTATCTTAAAACCTATGGATTGCTATGTCTCTGAAAGAAAATCAAGCGTGTGTACAGGGGCATAAACGCAGCAGTGATAGGATTGGAGAGGTTCGGTGAGCAAATGAAGACCCTTTGAAGTCATATTGCATGGTACCCATTCCACGGGTCTCAACTCTCCAGGTTTAAGGGATTCTGCCTTCAGGTAAAACATGCACATGGAACCCAGAGTATGATCACCCGTGTGATCGGGAGACGTGTTCCAATATGTCTCAGTTCTCGTCCCCTGGTACTCGGGTGCAACATTCCAGACGCTTTACTAACACTCTCCCGACTTGGAGAGTCAGTGCCTTTAACCTCCTGTTTGGCCCAGTTTGCAATTTCTGCGGAAGATGAACAGGAATAGGGAGAACCAATGAGAGACTAGCTGGAGGTGTCTGGACGGGCAAATTTAACTCTCATTTCCCACCAGGAAGAGGAATTAACCAAAGGCTCAGCATGCCGTGCCGGAACCAGATTAGGGCCTGAAGCAATCCTGCGGTGTTGCGGCCAGCTCACAAGAAAGCGAGTTGAAGAAAGGAGCTCAGGGGCACTGTAATTCACAAACCTGCAGAGTTATAAATGACAGCTATCGTCCAAAAATATACTGAAGTAAGGCTGCCAAGAGGACTTGAAAGCGGGGCAGAATTGCAGGAAACCGATTTCAGGAGGTAGACTGGAATTGCATTTAAAGCATAGGAAAAGAGGCAGAACGTCCACAATGATGCACTTGGCCAAAAAGGGCGTATGCGTTTTTTCCTGAATATATTCAGGAAAAAACGCATACGCCCTTTTTGGCCAACCAAGCAAGCTTGCAAAGGAAATCTGCACTACAATGAAGTCTCACTTCCCCCCGGTCAAAAGGGCCATCTGAAAAAAGTGTAAAATCCAGAAAGGCAGGACAGGCCATGGAGAACTGGGAGCCTTGTTATGCTGATGGGCGGGATGTAAATTGCCAACAGCCACTCGGGAGAGGTGTATGGTGTTTCCTGAAACATCTAAAAAACAAAGCAACAGAGCCTAGGGCACTTCCACTTATGGTCCTATAGCTTAGGGAAATTAAAATCAAAAAGACACAGCCACCCCAAAGTTTGGGACGGCTCTGTTTACAAGAACCTCGTTTACGGTACAAGTTCAATATCGCAGAAAGTGAAAAATGGATAAAGAAGTTGTGGTACTTACGTACAATGCAATATCACTCAGCAATGAAATCTATGTCATCAGGCCCGTAGCAGCATAATGAGTGGATTCAGGTATGATGATTCTAACTGAAATAAGTCACACAGAAAAAGAAACATCATAAGATATCACTAATACACGGGATGTAATCTTGGCTACACAGGAACTGGATTACAAAACAGAACAGGGTCTCAAATTTAGAAAACCAACTTATGCTTGCTTAAGGGGAAAGGTGAGTTGGGGTGCTGCATCAAACCAGAGATTGAAATGAGCACAGATAAAGTTCCTTAAGCCAAATATGGAATAGACAAGAGCTACTCCTTGCTCAGCGAAATGGACTCAACACCCCATATTAAACGCCTAAGAATGTACCTGACTAGTAAGTATCTTAAAACCTATGGATTGCTATGTCTCTGAAAGAGAATCAAGCGTGTGTACAGGGGCATAAACGCAGCAGTGATAGGATTGGAGAGGTTCGGTGAGCAAATGAAGACCCTTTGAAGTCATATTGCATGGTACCCATTCCACGGGTCTCAACTCTCCAGGTTTAAGGGATTCTTCCTTCAGCTAAAACATGCATGTGGATCCCAGAGAATGTTCAACCGTGTGATCGGGAGACGTGTTCCTATATGTCTCAGTTCTCGTCCCCTGGTACTCAGGTGCAACATTCCAGACGCTTTACTAACACTCTCCCGACTTGGAGAGTCAGTGCCTTTAACCTCCTGTTTGGCCCAGTTTGCAATTTCTGCGGAAGATGAACAGGAATAGGGAGAACCAATGAGAGACTAGCTGGAGGTGTCTGGACGGGCAAATTTAACTCTCATTTCCCACCAGGAAGAGGAATTAACCAAAGGCTCAGCGTGCCGTGCCGGAACCAGATTAGGGCCTGAAGCAATCCTGCGGTGTTGCGGCCAGCTCACAAGAAAGCGAGTTGAAGAAAGGAGCTCAGGGGCACTGTAATTCACAAACCTGCAGAGTTATAAATGACAGCTATCGTCCAAAAATATACTGAAGTAAGGCTGCCAAGAGGACTTGAAAGCGGGGCAGAATTGCAGGAAACCGATTTCAGGAGGTAGACTGGAATTGCATTTAAAGCATAGGAAAAGAGGCAGAACGTCCACAATGATGCACTTGGCCAAAAAGGGCGTATGCGTTTTTTCCTGAATATATTCAGGAAAAAACGCATACGCCCTTTTTGGCCAACCAAGCAAGCTTGCAAAGGAAATCTGCACTACAATGAAGTCTCACTTCCCCCCCGGTCAAAAGGGCCATCTGAAAAAAGTGTAAAATCCAGAAAGGCAGGACAGGCCATGGAGAACTGGGAGCCTTGTTATGCTGATGGGCGGGATGTAAATTGCCAACAGCCACTCGGGAGAGGTGTATGGTGTTTCCTGAAACATCTAAAAAACAAAGCAACAGGGCCTAGGGCACTTCCACTTATGGTCCTATAGCTTAGGGAAATTAAAATCAAAAAGACACAGCCACCCCAAAGTTTGGGACGGCTCTGTTTACAAGAACCTCATTTACGGTACAAGTTCAATATCGCAGAAAGTGAAAAATGGATAAAGAAGTTCTGGTACTTACGTACAATGCAATATCACTCAGCAATGAAATCTATGTCATCAGGCCCGTAGCAGCATAATGAGTGGATTCAGGTATGATGATTCTAACTGAAATAAGTCACACAGAAAAAGAAACATCATAAGATATCACTAATACACGGGATGTAAACTTGGCTACACAGGAACTGGATTACAAAACAGAACAGGGTCTCAAATTTAGAAAACCAACTTATGCTTGCTTAAGGGGAAAGGTGAGTTGGGGTGCTGCATAAAACCAGAGATTGAAATGAGCACAGATAAAGTTCCTTAAGCCAAATATAGAATAGACAAGAACTACTCCTTGCTCAACGAAATGGACTCAACACCCCATATTAAATGCCTAAGAATGTACCTGACTAGTAAGTATCTTAAAACCTATGCACTGCTATGTCTCTGAAAGAAAATCAAGCGTGTGTACAGGGGCATAAACGCAGCAGTGATAGGATTGGAGAGGTTCGGTGAGCAAATGAAGACCCTTTGAAGTCATATTGCATGGTACCCATTCCACGGGTCTCAACTCTCCAGGTTTAAGGGATTCTTCCTTCAGCTAAAACATGCACGTGGAACCCAGAGTATGATCAACCATGTGATCGGGAGACGTGTTCCAATATGTCTCAGTTCTCGTCCCCTGGTACTCGGGTGCAACATTCCAGACGCTTTACTAACACTCTCCCGACTTGGAGAGTCAGTGCCTTTAACCTCCTGTTTGGCCCAGTTTGCAATTTCTGCGGAAGATGAACAGGAATAGGGAGAACCAATGAGAGACTAGCTGGAGGTGTCTGGACGGGCAAATTTAACTCTCATTTCCCACCAGGAAGAGGAATTAACCAAAGGCTCAGCGTGCCGTGCCGGAACCAGATTAGGGCCTGAAGCAATCCTGCGGTGTTGCGGCCAGCTCACAAGAAAGCGAGTTGAAGAAAGGAGCTCAGGGGCACTGTAATTCACAAACCTGCAGAGTTATAAATGACAGCTATCGTCCAAAAATATACTGAAGTAAGGCTGCCAAGAGGACTTGAAAGCGGGGCAGAATTGCAGGAAACCGATTTCAGGAGGTAGACTGGAATTGCATTTAAAGCATAGGAAAAGAGGCAGAACGTCCACAATGATGCACTTGGCCAAAAAGGGCGTATGCGTTTTTTCCTGAATATATTCAGGAAAAAACGCATACGCCCTTTTTGGCCAACCAAGCAAGCTTGCAAAGGAAATCTGCACTACAATGAAGTCTCACTTCCCCCCGGTCAAAAGGGCCATCTGAAAAAAGTGTAAAATCCAGAAAGGCAGGACAGGCCATGGAGAACTGGGAGCCTTGTTATGCTGATGGGCGGGATGTAAATTGCCAACAGCCACTCGGGAGAGCTGTATGGTGTTTCCTGAAACATCTAAAAAACAAAGCAACAGAGCCTAGGGCACTTCCACTTATGGTCCTATAGCTTAGGGAAATTAAAATCAAAAAGACACAGCCACCCCAAAGTTTGGGACGGCTCTGTTTACAAGAACCTCGTTTACGGTACAAGTTCAATATCGCAGAAAGTGAAAAATGGATAAAGAAGTTGTGGTACTTACGTACAATGCAATATCACTCAGCAATGAAATCTATGTCATCAGGCCCGTAGCAGCATAATGAGTGGATTCAGGTATGATGATTCTAACTGAAATAAGTCACACAGAAAAAGAAACATCATAAGATATCACTAATACACGGGATGTAAACTTGGCTACACAGGAACTGGATTACAAAACAGAACAGGGTCTCAAATTTAGAAAACCAACTTATGCTTGCTTAAGGGGAAAGGTGAGTTGGGGTGCTGCATAAAACCAGAGATTGAAATGAGCACAGATAAAGTTCCTTAAGCCAAATATAGAATAGACAAGAACTACTCCTTGCTCACGAAATGGACTCAACACCCCATATTAAATGCCTAAGAATGTACCTGACTAGTAAGTATCTTAAAACCTATGCACTGCTATGTCTCTGAAAGAAAATCAAGCATGTGTACAAGGGCATAAACGCAGCAGTGATAGGATTGGAGAGGTTCGGTGAGCAAATGAAGACCCTTTGAAGTCATATTGCATGGTACCCATTCCACGGGTCTCAACTCTCCAGGTTTAAGGGATTCTTCCTTCAGCTAAAACATGCACGTGGAACCCAGAGTATGATCAACCGTGTGATCGGGAGACGTGTTCCAATATGTCTCAGTTCTCGTCCCCTGGTACTCGGGTGCAACATTCCAGACGCTTTACTAACACTCTCCCGACTTGGAGAGTCAGTGCCTTTAACCTCCTGTTTGGCCCAGTTTGCAATTTCTGCAGAAGATGAACAGGAATAGGGAGAACCAATGAGAGACTAGCTGGAGGTGTCTGGACGGGCAAATTTAACTCTCATTTCCCACCAGGAAGAGGAATTAACCAAAGGCTCAGCGTGCCGTGCCGGAACCAGATTAGGGCCTGAAGCAATCCTGCGGTGTTGCGGCCAGCTCACAAGAAAGCAAGTTGAAGAAAGGAGCTCAGGGGCACTGTAATTCACAAACCTGCAGAGTTATAAATGACAGCTATCGTCCAAAAATATACTGAAGTAAGGCTGCCAAGAGGACTTGAAAGCGGGGCAGAATTGCAGGAAACCGATTTCAGGAGGTAGACTGGAATTGCATTTAAAGCATAGGAAAAGAGGCAGAACGTCCACAATGATGCACTTGGCCAAAAAGGGCGTATGCGTTTTTTCCTGAATATATTCAGGAAAAAACGCATACGCCCTTTTTGGCCAACCAAGCAAGCTTGCAAAGGAAATCTGCACTACAATGAAGTCTCACTTCCCCCCGGTCAAAAGGGCCATCTGAAAAAAGTGTAAAATCCAGAAAGGCAGGACAGGCCATGGAGAACTGGGAGCCTTGTTATGCTGATGGGCGGGATGTAAATTGCCAACAGCCACTCGGGAGAGGTGTATGGTGTTTCCTGAAACATCTAAAAAACAAAGCAACAGAGCCTAGGGCACTTCCACTTATGGTCCTATAGCTTAGGGAAATTAAAATCAAAAAGACACAGCCACCCCAAAGTTTGGGATGGCTCTGTTTACAAGAACCTCGTTTACGGTACAAGTTCAATATCGCAGAAAGTGAAAAATGGATAAAGAAGTTGTGGTACTTACGTACAATGCAATATCACTCAGCAATGAAATCTATGTCATCAGGCCCGTAGCAGCATAATGAGTGGATTCAGGTATGATGATTCTAACTGAAATAAGTCACACAGAAAAAGAAACATCATAAGATATCACTAATACACGGGATGTAAACTTGGCTACACAGGAACTGGATTACAAAACAGAACAGGGTCTCAAATTTAGAAAACCAACTTATGCTTGCTTAAGGGGAAAGGTGAGTTGGGGTGCTGCATCAAACCAGAGATTGAAATGAGCACAGATAAAGTTCCTTAAGCCAAATATGGAATAGACAAGAGCTACTCCTTGCTCAGCGAAATGGACTCAACACCCCATATTAAACGCCTAAGAATGTACCTGACTAGTAAGTATCTTAAAACCTATGGATTGCTATGTCTCTGAAAGAGAATCAAGCGTGTGTACAGGGGCATAAACGCAGCAGTGATAGGATTGGAGAGGTTCGGTGAGCAAATGAAGACCCTTTGAAGTCATATTGCATGGTACCCATTCCACGGGTCTCAACTCTCCAGGTTTAAGGGATTCTTCCTTCAGCTAAAACATGCATGTGGATCCCAGAGAATGTTCAACCGTGTGATCGGGAGACGTGTTCCTATATGTCTCAGTTTTGGTCCCCTGGTACTCAGGTGCAACATTCCAGACGCTTTACTAACACTCTCCCGACTTGGAGAGTCAGTGCCTTTAACCTCCTGTTTGGCCCAGTTTGCAATTTCTGCGGAAGATGAACAGGAATAGGGAGAACCAATGAGAGACTAGCTGGAGGTGTCTGGACGGGCAAATTTAACTCTCATTTCCCACCAGGAAGAGGAATTAACCAAAGGCTCAGCGTGCCGTGCCGGAACCAGATTAGGGCCTGAAGCAATCCTGCGGTGTTGCGGCCAGCTCACAAGAAAGCGAGTTGAAGAAAGGAGCTCAGGGGCACTGTAATTCACAAACCTGCAGAGTTATAAATGACAGCTATCGTCCAAAAATATACTGAAGTAAGGCTGCCAAGAGGACTTGAAAGCGGGGCAGAATTGCAGGAAACCGATTTCAGGAGGTAGACTGGAATTGCATTTAAAGCATAGGAAAAGAGGCAGAACGTCCACAATGATGCACTTGGCCAAAAAGGGCGTATGCGTTTTTTCCTGAATATATTCAGGAAAAAACGCATACGCCCTTTTTGGCCAACCAAGCAAGCTTGCAAAGGAAATCTGCACTACAATGAAGTCTCACTTCCCCACGGTCAAAAGGGCCATCTGAAAAAAGTGTAAAATCCAGAAAGGCAGGACAGGCCATGGAGAACTGGGAGCCTTGTTATGCTGATGGGCGGGATGTAAATTGCCAAGAGCCACTCCGGAGAGGTGTATGGTGTTTCCTGAAACATCTAAAAAACAAAGCAACAGAGCCTAGGGCACTTCCACTTATGGTCCTATAGCTTAGGGAAATTAAAATCAAAAAGACACAGCCACCCCAAAGTTTGGGACGGCTCTGTTTACAAGAACCTCGTTTACGGTACAAGTTCAATATCGCAGAAAGTGAAAAATGGATAAAGAAGTTGTGGTACTTACGTACAATGCAATATCACTCAGCAATGAAATCTATGTCATCAGGCCCGTAGCAGCATAATGAGTGGATTCAGGTATGATGATTCTAACTGAAATAAGTCACACAGAAAAAGAAACATCATAAGATATCACTAATACACGGAATGTAAACTTGGCTACACAGGAACTGGATTACAAAACAGAACAGGGTCTCAAATTTAGAAAACCAACTTATGCTTGCTTAAGGGGAAAGGTGAGTTGGGGTGCTGCATAAAACCAGAGATTTA
The DNA here is from genome assembly GCF_964270905.1 of Leucopleurus acutus. NCBI lineage: Eukaryota > Metazoa > Chordata > Mammalia > Artiodactyla > Delphinidae > Leucopleurus > Leucopleurus acutus. The sequence continues at coordinate 962,786 of NW_028139195.1, forward strand.
AATAAACACAGATAAAGTTCCTTAAGCCAAATATGGAATAGACAAGAACTACTCCTTGCTTAACGAAATGGACTCAACACCCCATATTAAACGCCTAAGAATGTACCTGACTAGTAAGTATCTTAAAACCTATGAATTGCTATGTCTCTGAAAGAAAATCAAGCGTGTGTACAGGGGCATAAACGCAGCAGTGATAGGATTGGAGAGGTTCGGTGAGCAAATGAAGACCCTTTGAAGTCATATTGCATGGTACCCATTCCACGGGTCTCAACTCTCCAGGTTTAAGGGATTCTTCCTTCAGCTAAAACATGCACGTGGAACCCAGAGTATGATCAACCGTGTGATCGGGAGACGTGTTCCAATATGTCTCAGTTCTCGTCCCCTGGTACTCGGGTGCAACATTCCAGACGCTTTACTAACACTCTCCCGACTTGGAGAGTCAGTGCCTTTAACCTCCTGTTTGGCCCAGTTTGCAATTTCTGCGGAAGATGAACAGGAATAGGGAGAACCAATGAGAGACTAGCTGGAGGTGTCTGGACGGGCAAATTTAACTCTCATTTCCCACCAGGAAGAGGAATTAACCAAAGGCTCAGCGTGCCGTGCCGGAACCAGATTAGGGCCTGAAGCAATCCTGCGGTGTTGCGGCCAGCTCACAAGAAAGCGAGTTGAAGAAAGGAGCTCAGGGGCACTGTAATTCACAAACCTGCAGAGTTATAAATGACAGCTATCGTCCAAAAATATACTGAAGTAAGGCTGCCAAGAGGACTTGAAAGCGGGGCAGAATTGCAGGAAACCGATTTCAGGAGGTAGACTGGAATTGCATTTAAAGCATAGGAATAGAGGCAGAACGTCCACAATGATGCACTTGGCCAAAAAGGGCGTATGCGTTTTTTCCTGAATATATTCAGGAAAAAACGCATACGCCCTTTTTGGCCAACCAAGCAAGCTTGCAAAGGAAATCTGCACTACAATGAAGTCGCACTTCCCCCCGGTCAAAAGGGCCATCTGAAAAAAGTGTAAAATCCAGAAAGGCAGGACAGGCCATGGAGAACTGGGAGCCTTGTTATGCTGATGGGCGGGATGTAAATTGCCAACAGCCACTCGGGAGAGGTGTATGGTGTTTCCTGAAACATCTAAAAAACAAAGCAATAGAGCCTAGGGCACTTCCACTTATGGTCCTATAGCTTAGGGAAATTAAAATCAAAAAGACACAGCCACCCCAAAGTTTGGGACGGCTCTGTTTACAAGAACCTCGTTTACGGTACAAGTTCAATATCGCAGAAAGTGAAAAATGGATAAAGAAGTTGTGGTACTTACGTACAATGCAATATCACTCAGCAATGAAATCTATGTCATCAGGCCCATAGCAGCATAATGAGTGGATTCAGGTATGATGATTCTAACTGAAATAAGTCACACAGAAAAAGAAACATCATAAGATATCACTAATACACGGAATGTAAACTTGGCTACACAGGAACTGGATTACAAAACAGAACAGGGTCTCAAATTTAGAAAACCAACTTATGCTTGCTTAAGGGGAAAGGTGAGTTGGGGTGCTGCATAAAACCAGAGATTGAAATGAGCACAGATAAAGTTCCTTAAGCCAAATATGGAATAGACAAGAACTACTCCTTGCTCAACGAAATGGACTCAACACCCCATATTAAACGCCTAAGAATGTACCTGACTAGTAAGTATCTTAAAACCTATGGATTGCTATGTGTCTGAAAGAAAATCAAGCGTGTGTACAGGGGCATAAACGCAGCAGTGATAGAATGGGAGAGGTTCGGTCAGCAAATGAAGACCCTTTGAAGTCATATTGCATGGTACCCATTCCACGGGACTCAACTCTCCAGGTTTAAGGGATTCTGCCTTCAGGTAAAACATGCACATGGAACCCAGAGTATGATCAACCGTGTGGTCGGGAGACATGTTCCAATATGTCTCAGTTCTCGTCCCCTGGTACTCGGGTGCAACATTCCAGACGCTTTACTAACACTCTCCCGACGTGGAGAGTCAGTGCCTTTAACCTCCTGTTTGGCCCATTTGCAATTTCTGAGGAAGATGAACAGGAATAGGGAGAACCAATGAGAGACTAGGTGGAGGTGTCTGGACGGGCAAATTTAACTCTCATTTCCCACCAGGAAGAGGAATTAACCAAAGGCTCAGCGTGCCGTGCCGGAACCAGATTAGGGCCTGAAGCAATCCTGCGGTGTTGCGGCCAGCTCACAAGAAAGCGAGTTGAAGAAAGGAGCTCAGGGGCACTGTAATTCACAAACCTGCAGAGTTATAAATGACAGCTATCGTCCAAAAATATACTGAAGTACGGCTGCCAAGAGGACTTGAAAGCGGGGCAGAATTGCAGGAAACCGATTTCAGGAGGTAGACTGGAATTGCATTTAAAGCATAGGAAAAGAGGCAGAACGTCCACAATGATGCACTTGGCCAAAAAGGGCGTATGCGTTTTTTCCTGAATATATTCAGGAAAAAACGCATACGCCCTTTTTGGCCAACCAAGCAAGCTTGCAAAGGAAATCTGCACTACAATGAAGTCTCACTTCCCCCCGGTCAAAAGGGCCATCTGAAAAAAGTGTAAAATCCAGAAAGGCAGGACAGGCCATGGAGAACTGGGAGACTTGTTATGCTGATGGGCGGGATGTAAATTGCCAAGAGCCACTCGGGAGAGGTGTATGGTGTTTCCTGAAACATCTAAAAAACAAAGCAACAGAGCCTAGGGCACTTCCACTTATGGTCCTATAGCTTAGGGAAATTAAAATCAAAAAGACACAGCCACCCCAAAGTTTGGGACGGCTCTGTTTACAAGAACCTCGTTTACGGTACAAGTTCAATATCGCAGAAAGTGAAAAATGGATAAAGAAGTTGTGGTACTTACGTACAATGCAATATCACTCAGCAATGAAATCTATGTCATCAGGCCCGTAGCAGCATAATGAGTGGATTCAGGTATGATGATTCTAACTGAAATAAGTCACACAGAAAAAGAAACATCATAAGATATCACTAATACACGGAATGTAAACTTGGCTACACAGGAACTGGATTACAAAACAGAACAGGGTCTCAAATTTAGAAAACCAACTTATGCTTGCTTAAGGGGAAAGGTGAGTTGGGGTGCTGCATAAAACCAGAGATTGAAATGAGCACAGATAAAGTTCCTTAAGCCAAATATAGAATAGACAAGAACTACTCCTTGCTCAACGAAATGGACTCAACACCCCATATTAAACGCCTAAGAATGTACCTGACTAGTAAGTATCTTAAAACCTATGGATTGCTATGTCTCTGAAATAAAATCAAGCGTGTGTACAGGGGCACAAAAGCAGCAGTGATAGGATTGGAGAGGTTCGGTGAGCAAATGAAGACCCTTTGAAGTCATATTGCATGGTACCCATTTCACGGGTCTCAACTCTCCAGGTTTAAGGGATTCTTCCTTCAGCTAAAACATGCACGTGGAACCCAGAGTATGATCAACCGTGTGATCGGGAGACATGTTCCAATATGTCTCAGTTCTCGTCCCCTGGTACTCGGGTGCAACATTCCACACGCTTTACTAACACTCTCCCGACTTGGAGAGTCAGTGCCTTTAACCTCCTGTTTGGCCCAGTTTGCAATTTCTGCGGAAGATGAACAGGAATAGGGAGAACCAATGAGAGACTAGCTGGAGGTGTCTGGACGGGCAAATTTAACTCTCATTTCCCACCAGGAAGAGGAATTAACCAAAGGCTCAGCGTGCCGTGCCGGAACCAGATTAGGGCCTGAAGCAATCCTGCGGTGTTGCGGCCAGCTCACAAGAAAGCGAGTTGAAGAAAGGAGCTCAGGGGCACTGTAATTCACAAACCTGCAGAGTTATAAATGACAGCTATCGTCCAAAAATATACTGAAGTAAGGCTGCCAAGAGGACTTGAAAGCGGGGCAGAATTGCAGGAAACCGATTTCAGGAGGTAGACTGGAATTGCATTTAAAGCATAGGAAAAGAGGCAGAACGTCCACAATGATGCACTTGGCCAAAAAGGGCGTATGCGTTTTTTCCTGAATATATTCAGGAAAAAACGCATACGCCCTTTTTGGCCAACCAAGCAAGCTTGCAAAGGAAATCTGCACTACAATGAAGTCTCACTTCCCCCCGGTCAAAAGGGCCATCTGAAAAAAGTGTAAAATCCAGAAAGGCAGGACAGGCCATGGAGAACTGGGAGCCTTGTTATGCTGATGGGCGGGATGTAAATTGCCAAGAGCCACTCCGGAGAGGTGTATGGTGTTTCCTGAAACATCTAAAAAACAAAGCAACAGAGCCTAGGGCACTTCCACTTATGGTCCTATAGCTTAGGGAAATTAAAATCAAAAAGACACAGCCACCCCAAAGTTTGGGACGGCTCTGTTTACAAGAACCTCGTTTACGGTACAAGTTCAATATCGCAGAAAGTGAAAAATGGATACAGAAGTTGTGGTACTTACGTACAATGCAATATCACTCAGCAATGAAATCTATGTCATCAGGCCCGTAGCAGCATAATGAGTGGATTCAGGTATGATGATTCTAACTGAAATAAGTCACACAGAAAAAGAAACATCATAAGATATCACTAATACACGGGATGTAAACTTGGCTACACAGGAACTGGATTACAAAACAGAACAGGGTCTCAAATTTAGAAAACCAACTTATGCTTGCTTAAGGGGAAAGGTGAGTTGGGGTGCTGCATAAAACCAGAGATTGAAATGAGCACAGATAAAGTTCCTTAAGCCAAATATAGAATAGACAAGAACTACTCCTTGCTCAACGAAATGGACTCAACACCCCATATTAAACGCCTAAGAATGTACCTGACTAGTAAGTATCTTAAAACCTATGGATTGCTATGTCTCTGAAAGAAAATCAAGCGTGTGTACAGGGGCACAAACGCAGCAGTGATAGGATTGGAGAGGTTCGGTGAGCAAATGAAGACCCTTTGAAGTCATATTGCATGGTACCCATTCCACGGGTCTCAACTCTCCAGGTTTAAGGGATTCTTCCTTCAGCTAAAACATGCACGTGGAACCCAGAGTATGATCAACCGTGTGATCGGGAGACGTGTTCCAATATGTCTCAGTTCTCGTCCCCTGGTACTCGGGTGCAACATTCCACACGCTTTACTAACACTCTCCCGACTTGGAGAGTCAGTGCCTTTAACCTCCTGTTTGGCCCAGTTTGCAATTTCTGCGGAAGATGAACAGGAATAGGGAGAACCAATGAGAGACTAGCTGGAGGTGTCTGGACGGGCAAATTTAACTCTCATTTCCCACCAGGAAGAGGAATTAACCAAAGGCTCAGCGTGCCGTGCCGGAACCAGATTAGGGCCTGAAGCAATCCTGCGGTGTTGCGGCCAGCTCACAAGAAAGCGAGTTGAAGAAAGGAGCTCAGAGGCACTGTAATTCACAAACCTGCAGAGTTATAAATGACAGCTATCGTCCAAAAATATACTGAAGTAAGGCTGCCAAGAGGACTTGAAAGCGGGGCAGAATTGCAGGAAACCGATTTCAGGAGGTAGACTGGAATTGCATTTAAAGCATAGGAAAAGAGGCAGAACGTCCACAATGATGCACTTGGCCAAAAAGGGCGTATGCGTTTTTTCCTGAATATATTCAGGAAAAAACGCATACGCCCTTTTTGGCCAACCAAGCAAGCTTGCAAAGGAAATCTGCACTACAATGAAGTCTCACTTCCCCCCGGTCAAAAGGGCCATCTGAAAAAAGTGTAAAATCCAGAAAGGCAGGACAGGCCATGGAGAACTGGGAGCCTTGTTATGCTGATGGGCGGGATGTAAATTGCCAAGAGCCACTCCGGAGAGGTGTATGGTGTTTCCTGAAACATCTAAAAAACAAAGCAACAGAGCCTAGGGCACTTCCACTTATGGTCCTATAGCTTAGGGAAATTAAAATCCAAAAGACACAGCCACCCCAAAGTTTGGGACGGCTCTGTTTACAAGAACCTCGTTTACGGTACAAGTTCAATATCGCAGAAAGTGAAAAATGGATACAGAAGTTGTGGTACTTACGTACAATGCAATATCACTCAGCAATGAAATCTATGTCATCAGGCCCGTAGCAGCATAATGAGTGGATTCAGGTATGATGATTCTAACTGAAATAAGTCACACAGAAAAAGAAACATCATAAGATATCACTAATACACGGGATGTAAACTTGGCTACACAGGAACTGGATTACAAAACAGAACAGGGTCTCAAATTTAGAAAACCAACTTATGCTTGCTTAAGGGGAAAGTGAGTTGGGGTGCTGCATAAAACCAGAGATTGAAATGAGCACAGATAAAGTTCCTTAAGCCAAATATGGAATAGACAAGAACTACTCCTTGCTCAACGAAATGGACTCAACACCCCATATTAAACGCCTAAGAATGTACCTGACTAGTAAGTATCTTAAAACCTATGGATTGCTATGTGTCTGAAAGAAAATCAAGCGTGTGTACAGGGGCATAAACGCAGCAGTGATAGGATTGGAGAGGTTCGGTGAGCAAATGAAGACCCTTTGAAGTCATATTGCATGGTACCCATTCCACGGGTCTCAACTCTCCAGGTTTAAGGGATTCTTCCTTCAGCTAAAACATGCACGTGGAACCCAGAGTATGATCAACCGTGTGATCGGGAGACGTGTTCCAATATGTCTCAGTTCTCGTCCCCTGGTACTCGGGTGCAACATTCCAGACGCTTTACTAACACTCTCCCGACTTGGAGAGTCAGTGCCTTTAACCTCCTGTTTGGCCCAGTTTGCAATTTCTGCGGAAGATGAACAGGAATAGGGAGAACCAATGAGAGACTAGCTGGAGGTGTCTGGACGGGCAAATTTAACTCTCATTTCCCACCAGGAAGAGGAATTAACCAAAGGCTCAGCGTGCCGTGCCGGAACCAGATTAGGGCCTGAAGCAATCCTGCGGTGTTGCGGCCAGCTCACAAGAAAGCGAGTTGAAGAAAGGAGCTCAGGGGCACTGTAATTCACAAACCTGCAGAGTTATAAATGACAGCTATCGTCCAAAAATATACTGAAGTAAGGCTGCCAAGAGGACTTGAAAGCGGGGCAGAATTGCAGGAAACCGATTTCAGGAGGTAGACTGGAATTGCATTTAAAGCATAGGAAAAGAGGCAGAACGTCCACAATGATGCACTTGGCCAAAAAGGGCGTATGCGTTTTTTCCTGAATATATTCAGGAAAAAACGCATACGCCCTTTTTGGCCAACCAAGCAAGCTTGCAAAGGAAATCGGCACTACAATGAAGTCTCACTTCCCCCCGGTCAAAAGGGCCATCTGAAAAAAGTGTAAAATCCAGAAAGGCAGGACAGGCCATGGAGAACTGGGAGCCTTGTTATGCTGATGGGCGGGATGTAAATTGCCAACAGCCACTCGGGAGAGGTGTATGGTGTTTCCTGAAACATCTAAAAAACAAAGCAATAGAGCCTAGGGCACTTCCACTTATGGTCCTATAGCTTAGGGAAATTAAAATCAAAAAGACACAGCCACCCCAAAGTTTGGGACGGCTCTGTTTACAAGAACCTCGTTTACGGTACAAGTTCAATATCGCAGAAAGTGAAAAATGGATAAAGAAGTTGTGGTACTTACGTACAATGCAATATCACTCAGCAATGAAATCTATGTCATCAGGCCCATAGCAGCATAATGAGTGGATTCAGGTATGATGATTCTAACTGAAATAAGTCACACAGAAAAAGAAACATCATAAGATATCACTAATACACGGAATGTAAACTTGGCTACACAGGAACTGGATTACAAAACAGAACAGGGTCTCAAATTTAGAAAACCAACTTATGCTTGCTTAAGGGGAAAGGTGAGTTGGGGTGCTGCATAAAACCAGAGATTGAAATGAGCACAGATAAAGTTCCTTAAGCCAAATATGGAATAGACAAGAACTACTCCTTGCTCAACGAAATGGACTCAACACCCCATATTAAACGCCTAAGAATGTACCTGACTAGTAAGTATCTTAAAACCTATGGATTGCTATGTGTCTGAAAGAAAATCAAGCGTGTGTACAGGGGCATAAACGCAGCAGTGATAGAATGGGAGAGGTTCGGTCAGCAAATGAAGACCCTTTGAAGTCATATTGCATGGTACCCATTCCACGGGACTCAACTCTCCAGGTTTAAGGGATTCTGCCTTCAGGTAAAACATGCACATGGAACCCAGAGTATGATCAACCGTGTGGTCGGGAGACATGTTCCAATATGTCTCAGTTCTCGTCCCCTGGTACTCGGGTGCAACATTCCAGACGCTTTACTAACACTCTCCCGACGTGGAGAGTCAGTGCCTTTAACCTCCTGTTTGGCCCATTTGCAATTTCTGAGGAAGATGAACAGGAATAGGGAGAACCAATGAGAGACTAGGTGGAGGTGTCTGGACGGGCAAATTTAACTCTCATTTCCCACCAGGAAGAGGAATTAACCAAAGGCTCAGCGTGCCGTGCCGGAACCAGATTAGGGCCTGAAGCAATCCTGCGGTGTTGCGGCCAGCTCACAAGAAAGCGAGTTGAAGAATGGAGCTCAGGGGCACTGTAATTCACAAACCTGCAGAGTTATAAATGACAGCTATCGTCCAAAAATATACTGAAGTACGGCTGCCAAGAGGACTTGAAAGCGGGGCAGAATTGCAGGAAACCGATTTCAGGAGGTAGACTGGAATTGCATTTAAAGCATAGGAAAAGAGGCAGAACGTCCACAATGATGCACTTGGCCAAAAAGGGCGTATGCGTTTTTTCCTGAATATATTCAGGAAAAAACGCATACGCCCTTTTTGGCCAACCAAGCAAGCTTGCAAAGGAAATCTGCACTACAATGAAGTCTCACTTCCCCCCGGTCAAAAGGGCCATCTGAAAAAAGTGTAAAATCCAGAAAGGCAGGACAGGCCATGGAGAACTGGGAGACTTGTTATGCTGATGGGCGGGATGTAAATTGCCAAGAGCCACTCGGGAGAGGTGTATGGTGTTTCCTGAAACATCTAAAAAACAAAGCAACAGAGCCTAGGGCACTTCCACTTATGGTCCTATAGCTTAGGGAAATTAAAATCAAAAAGACACAGCCACCCCAAAGTTTGGGACGGCTCTGTTTACAAGAACCTCGTTTACGGTACAAGTTCAATATCGCAGAAAGTGAAAAATGGATAAAGAAGTTGTGGTACTTACGTACAATGCAATATCACTCAGCAATGAAATCTATGTCATCAGGCCCGTAGCAGCATAATGAGTGGATTCAGGTATGATGATTCTAACTGAAATAAGTCACACAGAAAAAGAAACATCATAAGATATCACTAATACACGGAATGTAAACTTGGCTACACAGGAACTGGATTACAAAACAGAACAGGGTCTCAAATTTAGAAAACCAACTTATGCTTGCTTAAGGGGAAAGGTGAGTTGGGGTGCTGCATAAAACCAGAGATTGAAATGAGCACAGATAAAGTTCCTTAAGCCAAATATAGAATAGACAAGAACTACTCCTTGCTCAACGAAATGGACTCAACACCCCATATTAAACGCCTAAGAATGTACCTGACTAGTAAGTATCTTAAAACCTATGGATTGCTATGTCTCTGAAATAAAATCAAGCGTGTGTACAGGGGCACAAAAGCAGCAGTGATAGGATTGGAGAGGTTCGGTGAGCAAATGAAGACCCTTTGAAGTCATATTGCATGGTACCCATTTCACGGGTCTCAACTCTCCAGGTTTAAGGGATTCTTCCTTCAGCTAAAACATGCACGTGGAACCCAGAGTATGATCAACCGTGTGATCGGGAGACATGTTCCAATATGTCTCAGTTCTCGTCCCCTGGTACTCGGGTGCAACATTCCACACGCTTTACTAACACTCTCCCGACTTGGAGAGTCAGTGCCTTTAACCTCCTGTTTGGCCCAGTTTGCAATTTCTGCGGAAGATGAACAGGAATAGGGAGAACCAATGAGAGACTAGCTGGAGGTGTCTGGACGGGCAAATTTAACTCTCATTTCCCACCAGGAAGAGGAATTAACCAAAGGCTCAGCGTGCCGTGCCGGAACCAGATTAGGGCCTGAAGCAATCCTGCGGTGTTGCGGCCAGCTCACAAGAAAGCGAGTTGAAGAAAGGAGCTCAGGGGCACTGTAATTCACAAACCTGCAGAGTTATAAATGACAGCTATCGTCCAAAAATATACTGAAGTAAGGCTGCCAAGAGGACTTGAAAGCGGGGCAGAATTGCAGGAAACCGATTTCAGGAGGTAGACTGGAATTGCATTTAAAGCATAGGAAAAGAGGCAGAACGTCCACAATGATGCACTTGGCCAAAAAGGGCGTATGCGTTTTTTCCTGAATATATTCAGGAAAAAACGCATACGCCCTTTTTGGCCAACCAAGCAAGCTTGCAAAGGAAATCTGCACTACAATGAAGTCTCACTTCCCCCCGGTCAAAAGGGCCATCTGAAAAAAGTGTAAAATCCAGAAAGGCAGGACAGGCCATGGAGAACTGGGAGCCTTGTTATGCTGATGGGCGGGATGTAAATTGCCAAGAGCCACTCCGGAGAGGTGTATGGTGTTTCCTGAAACATCTAAAAAACAAAGCAACAGAGCCTAGGGCACTTCCACTTATGGTCCTATAGCTTAGGGAAATTAAAATCAAAAAGACACAGCCACCCCAAAGTTTGGGACGGCTCTGTTTACAAGAACCTCGTTTACGGTACAAGTTCAATATCGCAGAAAGTGAAAAATGGATACAGAAGTTGTGGTACTTACGTACAATGCAATATCACTCAGCAATGAAATCTATGTCATCAGGCCCGTAGCAGCATAATGAGTGGATTCAGGTATGATGATTCTAACTGAAATAAGTCACACAGAAAAAGAAACATCATAAGATATCACTAATACACGGGATGTAAACTTGGCTACACAGGAACTGGATTACAAAACAGAACAGGGTCTCAAATTTAGAAAACCAACTTATGCTTGCTTAAGGGGAAAGGTGAGTTGGGGTGCTGCATAAAACCAGAGATTGAAATGAGCACAGATAAAGTTCCTTAAGCCAAATATAGAATAGACAAGAACTACTCCTTGCTCAACGAAATGGACTCAACACCCCATATTAAACGCCTAAGAATGTACCTGACTAGTAAGTATCTTAAAACCTATGGATTGCTATGTCTCTGAAAGAAAATCAAGCGTGTGTACAGGGGCACAAACGCAGCAGTGATAGGATTGGAGAGGTTCGGTGAGCAAATGAAGACCCTTTGAAGTCATATTGCATGGTACCCATTCCACGGGTCTCAACTCTCCAGGTTTAAGGGATTCTTCCTTCAGCTAAAACATGCACGTGGAACCCAGAGTATGATCAACCGTGTGATCGGGAGACGTGTTCCAATATGTCTCAGTTCTCGTCCCCTGGTACTCGGGTGCAACATTCCACACGCTTTACTAACACTCTCCCGACTTGGAGAGTCAGTGCCTTTAACCTCCTGTTTGGCCCAGTTTGCAATTTCTGCGGAAGATGAACAGGAATAGGGAGAACCAATGAGAGACTAGCTGGAGGTGTCTGGACGGGCAAATTTAACTCTCATTTCCCACCAGGAAGAGGAATTAACCAAAGGCTCAGCGTGCCGTGCCGGAACCAGATTAGGGCCTGAAGCAATCCTGCGGTGTTGCGGCCAGCTCACAAGAAAGCGAGTTGAAGAAAGGAGCTCAGAGGCACTGTAATTCACAAACCTGCAGAGTTATAAATGACAGCTATCGTCCAAAAATATACTGAAGTAAGGCTGCCAAGAGGACTTGAAAGCGGGGCAGAATTGCAGGAAACCGATTTCAGGAGGTAGACTGGAATTGCATTTAAAGCATAGGAAAAGAGGCAGAACGTCCACAATGATGCACTTGGCCAAAAAGGGCGTATGCGTTTTTTCCTGAATATATTCAGGAAAAAACGCATACGCCCTTTTTGGCCAACCAAGCAAGCTTGCAAAGGAAATCGGCACTACAATGAAGTCTCACTTCCCCCCGGTCAAAAGGGCCATCTGAAAAAAGTGTAAAATCCAGAAAGGCAGGACAGGCCATGGAGAACTGGGAGCCTTGTTATGCTGATGGGCGGGATGTAAATTGCCAACAGCCACTCCGGAGAGGTGTATGGTGTTTCCTGAAACATCTAAAAAACAAAGCAACAGAGCCTAGGGCACTTCCACTTATGGTCCTATAGCTTAGGGAAATTAAAATCAAAAAGACACAGCCACCCCAAAGTTTGGGACGGCTCTGTTTACAAGAACCTCGTTTACGGTACAAGTTCAATATCGCAGAAAGTGAAAAATGGATAAAGAAGTTGTGGTACTTACGTACAATGCAATATCACTCAGCAATGAAATCTATGTCATCAGGCCCGTAGCAGCATAATGAGTGGATTCAGGTATGATGATTCTAACTGAAATAAGTCACACAGAAAAAGAAACATCATAAGATATCACTAATACACGGGATGTAAACTTGGCTACACAGGAACTGGATTACAAAACAGAACAGGGTCTCAAATTTAGAAAACCAACTTATGCTTGCTTAAGGGGAAAGGTGAGTTGGGGTGCTGCATAAAACCAGAGATTGAAATGAGCACAGATAAAGTTCCTTAAGCCAAATATGGAATAGACAAGAACTACTCCTTGCTCAACGAAATGGACTCAACACCCCATATTAAACGCCTAAGAATGTACCTGACTAGTAAGTATCTTAAAACCTATGGATTGCTATGTCTCTGAAAGAAAATCAAGCGTGTGTACAGGGGCATAAACGCAGCAGTGATAGGATTGGAGAGGTTCGGTGAGCAAATGAAGACCCTTTGAAGTCATATTGCATGGTACCCATTCCACGGGTCTCAACTCTCCAGGTTTAAGGGATTCTTCCTTCAGCTAAAACATGCACGTGGAACCCAGAGTATGATCAACCGTGTGATCGGGAGACGTGTTCCAATATGTCTCAGTTCTCGTCCCCTGGTACTCGGGTGCAACATTCCAGACGCTTTACTAACACTCTCCCGACTTGGAGAGTCAGTGCCTTTAACCTCCTGTTTGGCCCAGTTTGGAATTTCTGCGGAAGATGAACAGGAATAGGGAGAACCAATGAGAGACTAGCTGGAGGTGTCTGGACGGGCAAATTTAACTCTCATTTCCCACCAGGAAGAGGAATTAACCAAAGGCTCAGCGTGCCGTGCCGGAACCAGATTAGGGCCTGAAGCAATCCTGCGGTGTTGCGGCCAGCTCACAAGAAAGCGAGTTGAAGAAAGGAGCTCAGGGGCACTGTAATTCACAAACCTGCAGAGTTATAAATGACAGCTATCGTCCAAAAATATACTGAAGTAAGGCTGCCAAGAGGACTTGAAAGCAGGGCAGAATTGCAGGAAACCGATTTCAGGAGGTAGACTGGAATTGCATTTAAAGCATAGGAAAAGAGGCAGAACGTCCACAATGATGCGCTTGGCCAAAAAGGGCGTATGCGTTTTTTCCTGAATATATTCAGGAAAAAAAGCATACGTCCTTTTTGGCCAACCAAGCAAGCTTGCAAAGGAAATCGGCACTACAATGAAGTCTCACTTCCCCCCGGTCAAAAGGGCCATCTGAAAAAAGTGTAAAATCCAGAAAGGCAGGACAGGCCATGGAGAACTGGGAGCCTTGTTATGCTGATGGGCGGGATGTAAATTGCCAACAGCCACTCGGGAGAGGTGTATGGTGTTTCCTGAAACATCTAAAAAACAAAGCAACAGAGCCTAGGGCACTTCCACTTATGGTCCTATAGCTTAGGGAAATTAAAATCAAAAAGACACAGCCACCCCAAAGTTTGGGACGGCTCTGTTTACAAGAACCTCGTTTACGGTACAAGTTCAATATCGCAGAAAGTGAAAAATGGATAAAGAAGTTGTGGTACTTACGTACAATGCAATATCACTCAGCAATGAAATCTATGTCATCAGGCCCGTAGCAGCATAATGAGTGGATTCAGGTATGATGATTCTAACTGAAATAAGTCACACAGAAAAAGAAACATCATAAGATATCACTAATACACGGGATGTAAACTTGGCTACACAGGAACTGGATTACAAAACAGAACAGGGTCTCAAATTTAGAAAACCAACTTATGCTTGCTTAAGGGGAAAGGTGAGTTGGGGTGCTGCATCAAACCAGAGATTGAAATGAGCACAGGTAAAGTTCCTTAAGCCAAATATGGAATAGACAAGAACTACTCCTTGCTCAACGAAATGGACTCAACACCCCATATTAAACGCCTAAGAATGTACCTGACTAGTAAGTATCTTAAAACCTATGGATTACTATGTCTCTGAAAGAAAATCAAGCGTGTGTACAGGGGCATAAACGCAGCAGTGATAGGATTGGAGAGGTTCGGTGAGCAAATGAAGACCCTTTGAAGTCATATTGCATGGTACCCATTCCACGGGTCTCAACTCTCCAGGTTTAAGGGATTCTTCCTTCAGCTAAAACATGCACGTGGAACCCAGAGTATGATCAACCGTGTGATCGGGAGACGTGTTCCAATATGTCTCAGTTCTCGTCCCCTGGTACTCGGGTGCAACATTCCAGACGCTTTACTAACACTCTCCCGACTTGGAGAGTCAGTGCCTTTAACCTCCTGTTTGGCCCAGTTTGCAATTTCTGCGGAAGATGAACAGGAATAGGGAGAACCAATGAGAGACTAGCTGGAGGTGTCTGGACGGGCAAATTTAACTCTCATTTCCCACCAGGAAGAGGAATTAACCAAAGGCTCAGCGTGCCGTGCCGGAACCAGATTAGGGCCTGAAGCAATCCAGCGGTGTTGCGGCCAGCTCACAAGAAAGCGAGTTGAAGAAAGGAGCTCAGGGGCACTGTAATTCACAAACCTGCAGAGTTATAAATGACAGCTATCGTCCAAAAATATACTGAAGTAAGGCTGCCAAGAGGACTTGAAAGCGGGGCAGAATTGCAGGAAACCGATTTCAGGAGGTAGACTGGAATTGCATTTAAAGCATAGGAAAAGAGGCAGAACGTCCACAATGATGCGCTTGGCCAAAAAGGGCGTATGCGTTTTTTCCTGAATATATTCAGGAAAAAACGCATACGCCCTTTTTGGCCAACCAAGCAAGCTTGCAAAGGAAATCTGCACTACAATGAAGTCTCACTTCTCCCCGGTCAAAAGGGCCATCTGAAAAAAGTGTAAAATCCAGAAAGGCAGGACAGGCCATGGAGAACTGGGAGCCTTGTTATGCTGATGGGCGGGATGTAAATTGCCAACAGCCACTCGGGAGAGGTGTATGGTGTTTCCTGAAACATCTAAAAAACAAAGCAACAGAGCCTAGGGCACTTCCACTTATGGTCCTATAGCTTAGGGAAATTAAAATCAAAAAGACACAGCCACCCCAAAGTTTGGGACGGCTCTGTTTACAAGAACCTCGTTTACGGTACAAGTTCAATATCGCAGAAAGTGAAAAATGGATAAAGAAGTTGTGGTACTTACGTACAATGCAATATCACTCAGCAATGAAATCTATGTCATCAGGCCCGTAGCAGCATAATGAGTGGATTCAGGTATGATGATTCTAACTGAAATAAGTCACACAGAAAAAGAAACATCATAAGATATCACTAATACACGGGATGTAAACTTGGCTACACAGGAACTGGATTACAAAACAGAACAGGGTCTCAAATTTAGAAAACCAACTTATGCTTGCTTAAGGGGAAAGGTGAGTTGGGGTGCTGCATAAAACCAGAGATTGAAATGAGCACAGATAAAGTTCCTTAAGCCAAATATGGAATAGACAAGAACTACTCCTTGCTCAACGAAATGGACTCAACACCCCATATTAAACGCCTAAGAATGTACCTGACTAGTAAGTATCTTAAAACCTATGGATTGCTATGTGTCTGAAAGAAAATCAAGCGTGTGTACAGGGGCATAAACGCAGCAGTGATAGGATTGGAGAGGTTCGGTGAGCAAATGAAGACCCTTTGAAGTCATATTGCATGGTACCCATTCCACGGGTCTCAACTCTCCAGGTTTAAGGGATTCTTCCTTCAGCTAAAACATGCACGTGGAACCCAGAGTATGATCAACCGTGTGATCGGGAGACGTGTTCCAATATGTCTCAGTTCTCGTCCCCTGGTACTCGGGTGCAACATTCCAGACGCTTTACTAACACTCTCCCGACTTGGAGAGTCAGTGCCTTTAACCTCCTGTTTGGCCCAGTTTGCAATTTCTGCGGAAGATGAACAGGAATAGGGAGAACCAATGAGAGACTAGCTGGAGGTGTCTGGACGGGCAAATTTAACTCTCATTTCCCACCAGGAAGAGGAATTAACCAAAGGCTCAGCGTGCCGTGCCGGAACCAGATTAGGGCCTGAAGCAATCCTGCGGTGTTGCGGCCAGCTCACAAGAAAGCGAGTTGAAGAAAGGAGCTCAGGGGCACTGTAATTCAAAAACCTGCAGAGTTATAAATGACAGCTATCGTCCAAAAATATACTGAAGTAAGGCTGCCAAGAGGACTTGAAAGCGGGGCAGAATTGCAGGAAACCGATTTCAGGAGGTAGACTGGAATTGCATTTAAAGCATAGGAAAAGAGGCAGAACGTCCACAATGATGCGCTTGGCCAAAAAGGGCGTATGCGTTTTTTCCTGAATATATTCAGGAAAAAACGCATACGCCCTTTTTGGCCAACCAAGCAAGCTTGCAAAGGAAATCTGCACTACAATGAAGTCTCACTTCCCCCCGGTCAAAATGGCCATCTGAAAAAAGTGTAAAATCCAGAAAGGCAGGACAGGCCATGGAGAACTGGGAGCCTTGTTATGCTGATGGGCGGGATGTAAATTGCCAACAGCCACTCGGGAGAGGTGTATGGTGTTTCCTGAAACATCTAAAAAACAAAGCAACAGAGCCTAGGGCACTTCCACTTATGGTCCTATAGCTTAGGGAAATTAAAATCAAAAAGACACAGCCACCCCAAAGTTTGGGACGGCTCTGTTTACAAGAACCTCGTTTACGGTACAAGTTCAATATCGCAGAAAGTGAAAAATGGATAAAGAAGTTGTGGTACTTACGTACAATGCAATATCACTCAGCAATGAAATCTATGTCATCAGGCCCGTAGCAGCATAATGAGTGGATTCAGGTATGATGATTCTAACTGAAATAAGTCACACAGAAAAAGAAACATCATAAGATATCACTAATACACGGGATGTAAACTTGGCTACACAGGAACTGGATTACAAAACAGAACAGGGTCTCAAATTTAGAAAACCAACTTATGCTTGCTTAAGGGGAAAGGTGAGTTGGGGTGCTGCATAAAACCAGAGATTGAAATGAGCACAGATAAAGTTCCTTAAGCCAAATATGGAATAGACAAGAACTACTCCTTGCTCAACGAAATGGACTCAACACCCCATATTAAACGCCTAAGAATGTACCTGACTAGTAAGTATCTTAAAACCTATGGATTGCTATGTGTCTGAAAGAAAATCAAGCGTGTGTACAGGGGCATAAACGCAGCAGTGATAGGATTGGAGAGGTTCGGTGAGCAAATGAAGACCCTTTGAAGTCATATTGCATGGTACCCATTCCACGGGTCTCAACTCTCCAGGTTTAAGGGATTCTTCCTTCAGCTAAAACATGCACGTGGAACCCAGAGTATGATCAACCGTGTGATCGGGAGACGTGTTCCAATATGTCTCAGTTCTCGTCCCCTGGTACTCGGGTGCAACATTCCAGACGCTTTACTAACACTCTCCCGACTTGGAGAGTCAGTGCCTTTAACCTCCTGTTTGGCCCAGTTTGCAATTTCTGCGGAAGATGAACAGGAATAGGGAGAACCAATGAGAGACTAGCTGGAGGTGTCTGGACGGGGAAATTTAACTCTCATTTCCCACCAGGAAGAGGAATTAACCAAAGGCTCAGCGTGCCGTGCCGGAACCAGATTAGGGCCTGAAGCAATCCTGCGGTGTTGCGGCCAGCTCACAAGAAAGCGAGTTGAAGAAAGGAGCTCAGGGGCACTGTAATTCACAAACCTGCAGAGTTATAAATGACAGCTATCGTCCAAAAATATACTGAAGTAAGGCTGCCAAGAGGACTTGAAAGCAGGGCAGAATTGCAGGAAACCGATTTCAGGAGGTAGACTGGAATTGCATTTAAAGCATAGGAAAAGAGGCAGAACGTCCACAATGATGCGCTTGGCCAAAAAGGGCGTATGCGTTTTTTCCTGAATATATTCAGGAAAAAACGCATACGCCCTTTTTGGCCAACCAAGCAAGCTTGCAAAGGAAATCGGCACTACAATGAAGTCTCACTTCCCCCCGGTCAAAAGGGCCATCTGAAAAAAGTGTAAAATCCAGAAAGGCAGGACAGGCCATGGAGAACTGGGAGCCTTGTTATGCTGATGGGCGGGATGTAAATTGCCAACAGCCACTCGGGAGAGGTGTATGGTGTTTCCTGAAACATCTAAAAAACAAAGCAACAGAGCCTAGGACACTTCCACTTATGGTCCTATAGATTAGGGAAATTAAAATCAAAAAGACACAGCCACCCCAAAGTTTGGGACGGCTCTGTTTACAAGAACCTCGTTTACGGTACAAGTTCAATATCGCAGAAAGTGAAAAATGGATAAAGAAGTTGTGGTACTTACGTACAATGCAATATCACTCAGCAATGAAATCTATGTCATCAGGCCCGTAGCAGCATAATGAGTGGATTCAGGTATGATGATTCTAACTGAAATAAGTCACACAGAAAAAGAAACATCATAAGATATCACTAATACACGGGATGTAAACTTGGCTACACAGGAACTGGATTACAAAACAGAACAGGGTCTCAAATTTAGAAAACCAACTTATGCTTGCTTAAGGGGAAAGGTGAGTTGGGGTGCTGCATCAAACCAGAGATTGAAATGAGCACAGATAAAGTTCCTTAAGCCAAATATGGAATAGACAAGAACTACTCCTTGCTCAACGAAATGGACTCAACACCCCATATTAAACGCCTAAGAATGTACCTGACTAGTAAGTATCTTAAAACCTATGGATTGCTATGTGTCTGAAAGAAAATCAAGCGTGTGTACAGGGGCATAAACGCAGCAGTGATAGGATTGGAGAGGTTCGGTGAGCAAATGAAGACCCTTTGAAGTCATATTGCATGGTACCCATTCCACGGGTCTCAACTCTCCAGGTTTAAGGGATTCTTCCTTCAGCTAAAACATGCACGTGGAACCCAGAGTATGATCAACCGTGTGATCGGGAGACGTGTTCCAATATGTCTCAGTTCTCGTCCCCTGGTACTCGGGTGCAACATTCCAGACTCTTTACTAACACTCTCCCGACTTGGAGAGTCAGTGCCTTTAACCTCCTGTTTGGCCCAGTTTGAAATTTCTGCGGAAGATGAACAGGAATAGGGAGAACCAATGAGAGACTAGCTGGAGGTGTCTGGACGGGCAAATTTAACTCTCATTTCCCACCAGGAAGAGGAATTAACCAAAGGCTCAGCGTGCCGTGCCGGAACCAGATTAGGGCCTGAAGCAATCCTGCGGTGTTGCGGCCAGCTCACAAGAAAGCGAGTTGAAGAAAGGAGCTCAGGGGCACTGTAATTCACAAACCTGCAGAGTTATAAATGACAGCTATCGTCCAAAAATATACTGAAGTAAGGCTGCCAAGAGGACTTGAAAGCGGGGCAGAATTGCAGGAAACCGATTTCAGGAGGTAGACTGGAATTGCATTTAAAGCATAGGAAAAGAGGCAGAACGTCCACAATGATGCGCTTGGCCAAAAAGGGCGTATGCGTTTTTTCCTGAATATATTCAGGAAAAAACGCATACGCCCTTTTTGGCCAACCAAGCAAGCTTGCAAAGGAAATCGGCACTACAATGAAGTCTCACTTCCCCCCGGTCAAAAGGGCCATCTGAAAAAAGTGTAAAATCCAGAAAGGCAGGACAGGCCATGGAGAACTGGGAGCCTTGTTATGCTGATGGGCGGGATGTAAATTGCCAACAGCCACTCGGGAGAGGTGTATGGTGTTTCCTGAAACATCTAAAAAACAAAGCAACAGAGCCTAGGGCACTTCCACTTATGGTCCTATAGCTTAGGGAAATTAAAATCAAAAAGACACAGCCACCCCAAAGTTTGGGACGGCTCTGTTTACAAGAACCTCGTTTATGGTACAAGTTCAATATCGCAGAAAGTGAAAAATGGATAAAGAAGTTGTGGTACTTACGTACAATGCAATATCACTCAGCAATGAAATCTATGTCATCAGGCCCGTAGCAGCATAATGAGTGGATTCAGGTATGATGATTCTAACTGAAATAAGTCACACAGAAAAAGAAACATCATAAGATATCACTAATACACGGGATGTAAACTTGGCTACACAGGAACTGGATTACAAAACAGAACAGGGTCTCAAATTTAGAAAACCAACTTATGCTTGCTTAAGGGGAAAGGTGAGTTGGGGTGCTGCATAAAACCAGAGATTGAAATGAGCACAGATAAAGTTCCTTAAGCCAAATATGGAATAGACAAGAACTACTCCTTGCTCAACGAAATGGACTCAACACCCCATATTAAACGCCTAAGAATGTACCTGACTAGTAAGTATCTTAAAACCTATGGATTGCTATGTGTCTGAAAGAAAATCAAGCGTGTGTACAGGGGCATAAACGCAGCAGTGATAGGATTGGAGAGGTTCGGTGAGCAAATGAAGACCCTTTGAAGTCATATTGCATGGTACCCATTCCACGGGTCTCAACTCTCCAGGTTTAAGGGATTCTTCCTTCAGCTAAAACATGCACGTGGAACCCAGAGTATGATCAACCGTGTGATCGGGAGACGTGTTCCAATATGTCTCAGTTCTCGTCCCCTGGTACTCGGGTGCAACATTCCAGACGCTTTACTAACACTCTCCCGACTTGGAGAGTCAGTGCCTTTAACCTCCTGTTTGGCCCAGTTTGCAATTTCTGCGGAAGATGAACAGGAATAGGGAGAACCAATGAGAGACTAGCTGGAGGTGTCTGGACGGGCAAATTTAACTCTCATTTCCCACCAGGAAGAGGAATTAACCAAAGGCTCAGCGTGCCGTGCCGGAACCAGATTAGGGCCTGAAGCAATCCTGCGGTGTTGCGGCCAGCTCACAAGAAAGCGAGTTGAAGAAAGGAGCTCAGGGGCACTGTAATTCACAAACCTGCAGAGTTATAAATGACAGCTATCGTCCAAAAATATACTGAAGTAAGGCTGCCAAGAGGACTTGAAAGCGGGGCAGAATTGCAGGAAACCGATTTCAGGAGGTAGACTGGAATTGCATTTAAAGCATAGGAAAAGAGGCAGAACGTCCACAATGATGCACTTGGCCAAAAAGGGCGTATGCGTTTTTTCCTGAATATATTCAGGAAAAAACGCATACGCCCTTTTTGGCCAACCAAGCAAGCTTGCAAAGGAAATCTGCACTACAATGAAGTCTCACTTCCCCCCGGTCAAAAGGTCCATCTGAAAAAAGTGTAAAATCCAGAAAGGCAGGACAGGCCATGGAGAACTGGGAGCCTAGTTATGCTGATGGGCGGGATGTAAATTGCCAGCAGCCACTCTGGAGAAGTGTATGGTGTTTCCTGAAACATCCAAAAAACAAAGCAACAGAGCCTAGGGCACTTCCACTTATGGTCCTATAGCTTAGGGAAATTAAAATCAAAAAGACACAGCCACCCCAAAGTTTGGGACGGCTCTGTTTACAAGAACCTCGTTTACGGTACAAGTTCAATATCACAGAAAGTGAAAAATGGATAAAGAAATTGTGGTACTTACGTACAATGCAATATCACTCAGCAATGAAATCTATGTCATCAGGCCCGTAGCAGCATAATGAGTGGATTCAGGTACGATGATTCTAAGTGAAATTAGTCACACAGAAAAAGAAACATCATAAGATATCACTAATACACGGAATGTAAACTTGGCTACACAAGAACTGAATTACAAAACAGAACAGGGTGTCAAATGTAGAAAACCAACTTATGCTTGCTTAAGGGGACGGGTGAGTTGGGGTGCTGCATAAAACCAGAGATTGAAATGAGCACAGATACCGTTCCATAAGCCAAATATGTAATAGACAAGAGCTACTCCTTGCTCAACGAAGTGGACTCAACACCCCATATTAAACGCCTAAGAATATACCTGACTAGTAAGAATCTACCTGACTAGTAAGAATCTTAAAACCTATGGATTTATATGTCTCCGAAAGAGAATCAAGCGTGTGTACAGCGGCATAAACGCAGCAGTGATAGGATTGCTGAGTTTCGGAGAGCAAATGCAGACCCTTTGAAGTCATATTGCAAGGTACCCATTCCATGGGTCTCAACTCTCCATGTTTAAGGGATTCTTCCTTCAGCTAAAACATGCATGTGGAACCCAGAGTATGATCCACCATGTGGTCGGAAAACGTGTTCAAATGTGTCTCAGTTTTCGTCCCCTGGTACTCGGGTGCAACATTCCAGACGCTTTACTAACACTCTCCCCACTTGGAGAGTCAGTGCCTTTAACCTCCTGTTTGGCCCAGTTAGCAATTTCTGCGGAAGATGAACAGGAATAGGGAGAACCAATGAGAGATTAGGTGGAGGTGTCCGGACGGGCCAATTTAACTCTCATTTCCCACCAGGAAGAGGAATTAACCAAAGGCTCAGCATGCCGTGCCGGAACCAAACTAGGGCCTGAAGCAATCCTGCGGTGTTGCGGCCAGCTCACAAGAAAGCGAGTTGAAGAAAGGAGCTCAGGGGCACTGTAATTCACAAACCTGCAGAGTTATAAATGACAGCTATCTTCCAAAAATATATTGAATTAGGATGCCAAGAGGAGTTGAAAGCAGGGCAGAATTGCAGGAAACCGATTTCAGGAGGTAGACTGGAATTGCATGTAAAGCATAGGAAAAGAGGCAGAACGTCCACAATGATGCACTTGGCCAAAAAGGGCGTATGCGTTTTTTCCTGAATATATTCAAGAAAAAACGCATACGCCCTTTTTGGCCAACCAAGCAAGCTTGCAAAGGAAATCTGCACTACAATGAAGTCTCACTGCCCCCCGGTCAAAAGGGCCATCTGAAAAAAGTGTAAAATCCAGAAAGGCAGGACAGGCCATGGACAACTGGGAGCCTAGTTATGCTGATGGGCGGGATGTAAATTGCCAGCAGCCACTCTGGAGAAGTGTATGGTGTTTCCTGAAACATCCAAAAAACAAAGCAACAGAGCCTAGGGCACTTCCACTTATGGTCCTATAGCTTAGGGAAATTAAAATCAAAAAGACACAGCCACCCCAAAGTTTGGGACGGCTCTGTTTACAAGAACCTAGTTTACGGTACAAGTTCAATATCACAGAAAGCGAAAAATGGATAAAGAAATTGTGGTACTTACGTACAATGCAATATCACTCAGCAATGAAATCTATGTCATCAGGCCCGTAGCAGCATAATGAGTGGATTCAGGTACGATGATTCTAAGTGAAATTAGTCACACAGAAAAAGAAACATCATAAGATATCACTAATACACGGAATGTAAACTTGGCTACACAAAACTGAATTACAAAACAGAACAGGGTGTCAAATGTAGAAAACCAACTTATGCTTGCTTAAGGGGACGGGTGAGTTGGGGTGCTGCATAAAACCAGAGATTGAAATGAGCACAGATACCGTTCCATAAGCCAAATATGTAATAGACAAGAGCTACTCCTTGCTCAACGAAGTGGACTCAACACTCCATATTAAACGCCTAAGAATATACCTGACTAGTAAGAATCTTAAAACCTATGGATTTATATGTCTCCGAAAGAGAATCAAGCGTGTGTACAGCGGCATAAACGCAGCAGTGATAGGATTGCTGAGGTTCGGTGAGCAAATGCAGACCCTTTGAAGTCATATTGCATGGTACCCATTCCATGGGTCTCAACTCTCCAGGTTTAAGGGATTCTTCCTTCAGCTAAAACATGCATGTGGAACCCAGAGTATGATCCACCGTGTGATCGGGAAACGTGTTCAAATGTGTCTCAGTTTTCGTTCCCTGGTACTCGGTTGCAACATTCCAGACGCTTTACTAACACTCTCCCCACTTGGAGAGTCAGTGCCTTTAACCTCCTGTTTGGCCCAGTTTGCAATTTCTGTGGAAAATGAACAGGAATAGGGAGAACCAATGAGAGACTAGGTGGAGGTATCCGGACGGGCAAATTTAACTCTCATTTCCCACCAGGAAGAGGAATTAACCAAAGGCTCAGCATGCCGTGCCGGAATCAAACTAGGGCCTGAAGCAATCCTGCGGTGTTGCGGCCAGCTCACAAGAAAGCGAGTTGAAGAAAGGAGCTCAGGGGCACTGTAATTCACAAACCTGCAGAGTTATAAATGACAGCTATCTTCCAAAAATATATTGAAGTAAGTCTGCCAAGAGGAGTTGAAAGCGGGGCAGAATTGCAGGAAACCGATTTCTGGAGGTACACTGGAATTGCATGTAAAGCATAGGAAAAGAGGCAGAACGTCCACAATGATGCACTTGGCCAAAAAGGGCGTATGCGTTTTTTCCTGAATATATTCAGGAAAAAACGCATACGCCCTTTTTGGCCAACCAAGCAAGCTTGCAAAGGAAATCTGCACTACAATGAAGTCTCACTGCCCCCAGGTCAAAAGGGCCATCTGAAAAAAGTGTAAAATCCAGAAAGGCAGGACAGGCCATGGAGAACTGGGAGCCTTGTTATGCTGATGGGCGGGATGTAAATTGCCAGCAGCCACTCTGGAGAAGTGTATGGTGTTTCCTGAAACATCCAAAAAACAAAGCAACAGAGCCTAGGGCACTTCCACTTATGGTCCTATAGCTTAGGGAAATTAAAATCAAAAAGACACAGCCACCCCAAAGTTTGGGACGGCTCTGTTTACAAGAACCTCGTTTACGGTAGAAGTTCAATATCACAGAAAGCGAAAAATGGATAAAGAAATTGTGGTACTTACGTACAATGCAATATCACTCAGCAATGAAATCTATGTCAACAGGCCCGTAGCAGCATAATGAGTGGATTCAGGTACGATGATTCTAAGTGAAATTAGTCACACAGAAAAAGAAACATCATAAGATATCACTAATACACGGAATGTAAACTTGGCTACACAAGAACTGAATTACAAAACAGAACAGGGTGTCAAATGTAGAAAACCAACTTATGCTTGCTTAAGGGGACGGGTGAGTTGGGGTGCTGCATAAAACCAGAGATTGAAATTAGCACAGATACCGTTCCATAAGCCAAATATGTAATAGACAAGAGCTACTCCTTGCTCAACGAAGTGGACTCAACACTCCATATTAAACGCCTAAGAATATACCTGACTAGTAAGAATCTACCTGACTAGTAAGAATCTTAAAACCTATGGATTTATATGTCTCCGAAAGAGAATCAAGCGTGTGTACAGCGGCATAAACGCAGCAGTGATAGGATTGCTGAGGTTCGGTGAGCAAATGCAGACCCTTTGAAGTCATATTGCATGGTACCCATTCCATGGGTCTCAACTCTCCCTGTTTAAGGGATTCTTCCTTCAGCTAAAACATGCATGTGGAACCCAGAGTATGATCCACCGTGTGATCGGAAAACGTGTTCAAATGTGTCTCAGTTTTCGTCCCCTGGTACTCGGGTGCAACATTCCAGACGCTTTACTAACACTCTCCCCACTTGGAGAGTCAGTGCCTTTAACCTCCTGTTTGGCCCAGTTTGCAATTTCTGTGGAAAATGAACAGGAATAGGGAGAACCAATGAGAGACTAGGTGGAGGTGTCCGGACGGGCAAATTTAACTCTCATTTCCCACCAGGAAGAGGAATTAACCAAAGGCTCCGCGTGCCATGCTGGAACTAAATTAGGGCCTGAGGAGATCCTGCGGTGTTGCGGCCAGCTCACAAGAAAGCGAGTTGAAGAAAGGAGCTCAGGGGCACTGTAATTCAGAAACCTTCGGAGTTATAAATGACAGCTATCATCCAAAATTATGCTGAAGTAAGGCTGCGAAGAGGACTTGAATGCAGGGCAGAATTGCTGGAAATTGATTTCAAAACGTACAAGGGAGTAGCTCTTAAAGCATAGGAAAAGAGACAGAACTTGGAAAATAATGCACTTGGCAAAAAAGGGCATATGTGTTTTATCCAGAGCTCTCATAACTGAGGGGAGGAGATTCCCAGCAGGCTCCAACTGCCACCTGAGGGCTCACATTGCCAAGGCAACGTTAGCATGCCAGGCAGGAGTTACCTCACAGCAGAGGTCCCACCTCACAGAAGGGTGAGAAACCCAGCCAACATCAGACTCTCACCAGAGGGCCCACATCACCAAGGGGATGGGAACCAGGCAGGAGTGTCTTCACATCAGTGGGGCCACATCATCGAAAGCTGAGGTACTCAGCACATGTGTCCTCAAACCAGAGGACCCACATCACCAAGGACCTCGGAGTGAGGCAGGCAGGAGTAGCCTCACAACACTGGGCACATAGAATAAAAAAGTGAGGAATCCAGCAGTTGGAACCTCCCAGCAGGCGGCCCAGAGCACCGAGGCTATGGGATCCAGGCCACAGTGAACTCACAGAAGAGGGCCCATGTCATGAAACTGAGCAACCCAGCCATTGGGACCTCAGAGCAGGAGGCCCACATCCCCATGGGGATGGAATTCTGGTAGGAGTGTCCTCGCACCACTGAGAACGTATCAGAAAATTTTGGGCGACCAGCAGTTAGGGCCTGGCGCCAGAGGACCCTCATCACCAAGGGAAGGAGGCTCCCAGCAGGCTCCAACTGCCACCAGAGGGCTGACGTCGCCAAGGCGATGTGTGCCAACCAGGCACGAATGACCTCACAGCAGAGGGTCCACCTCAGAGAAGTGTGACGAACCCAGTCAGGATCAGACTCGCACCAGAGGGCCCACATCACCAAATGGATTGGAACCAGGCAGGAGTGTCCTCACATGAGTAGGGCCACATCATCTAAAGGTGAGGAACCCAGAACATGTGGCTTCAAACCATAGGACACCCATCACCAAGGGGCTGGGAGTGAGGCAGGCAGGAGGAGCCTCATAACAGAGGGCCCCAAAATAAGAAAGGTGAGGAATCCAGCAGTTGGAACCTCCCAGCAGGCGGCCCAGAGCACAGAGGCTAGAGGAACCAGGCCAGAGTGAACTAACACCAGACAGCCCACATCATGAAACTGTGAGCAACCCAGACATTGGGACCTCAGAGCAGAAAGCCCACATCCACATGGTGATGGGAACATGACAGGAGTGTCCTGGCATCACTGGGCTCACATCAGAAAACGTGGGGTGCTCAGAAGTTAGGGCCTGACGCTAGAGGGCACTCATCACCGAGAGGAGGAGGCTCCCAGCAGGCTCCAGCTGCCACCAGAGGGCCAACGTCACCAAGGCGATGTGTGCCAGCCTGGCAGGAGTGACCTCACAGCAGAGGGCCCACCTCACAGAAGGGTGAGGAACACAGCCAGGATCAGACTCTCACCAGAGGGCCCACATCACCAAGGGGATGGGAACCAGGCAGGAGTGTCCCCACACCAGTGGGACAACATCATCGAAAGGTGAGGATCCCAGCACATGTGTCCTCAAACCAGAGGAACCACATCACCAAGGGGTTCGGAATGAGGCTGGCAGGACTGGCCTCACAACACAGGGTCCATAGAATATAAAAGTTGAGGAATCCAGCAGTTGGAACCTCCCAGCAAGTGGCCCAGAGCACCGAGGCTATGGGATCCAGGCCGCAGTGAACTCACAGCAGAGGGCCCACATCATGAACCTGTGAGCAGCCCAGCTGTTGGGACCTCAGAACAGAAGGCCCACATCCCCATTGGGATGGGAACCTGGCAGGAGTGGCTTTGCACCACTTAGCACATATCAGAAAATGTTAGGAGCCCAGCAGTTAGGGCCTGATGCCAGGGGGCCCTCATAACTGAGGGGAGGAGACTCCCAGCAGGTTCCAACTGCCAACAGAGGGCCCACGTCTACAAGGTGGCATGCACCAGCCAGGCAGTAGTGACCTCACAGCAGAGGGCCTATCTCACAGAAGGGTGAGGAACCGAGGCAGGATGAGACTCTCACCAGAGGGCCCACAACACCAAGGGGATGGGAACCAGTCAGGACTGTCCTCCCACCAGTGGGACCACATCATCGAAAGGTGAGGAATCCAGCACATGTGGCCTCATATCAGAGGACATACATCACAAAGGGGATGGGAGTGAGGCAGGTAGGAGTAGCCTAAAAACAGAGGGCCCAAAGAATAAAAAAAGTGAGGAATCCAGCATTTGGAACCTCCCAGCAGGCGGCCGAGAGCACAGAAGCTATGGGATGCAGGCAGGAGTTAACTAACACCAGAGAGCCCACATCATGAAACTGTGAGCAACCCAGGCATTGGGACCTCAGAGCAGAAAGCCCACATCCCCATGGGGATGGGAACCTGACAGGAGTGTCCTGGCATCACTGGGCTCACATCAGAAAACGTGGGGAGCCCAGCAGTTAGAGCCTGATGCTAGAGGGCCATCATCACCGAGGGCAGGAGGCTCCCAGCAGGTTCCATGTGCCAACAGAGGGCCCACGTCGCCAAGGTGATGTGTGCAAGTCAGGCAGGATTGACCTCACAGCAGAGGGCCTACCTCACAGAAGAGTGAGGAACTCAGCCAGGATAAGACTGTCACCAGAAGGCCCACATCACCAAGGGGATGGGAACCAGGCAGGAGTGTCCTCACACCAGTGGGGCCACATCATTGAAAGTTGCCTAACCCAGCACATGTGGCCTCAAACCAGAAGACCCACATCACGAAGGGGTTGCGAGTGAGGCAGGCAGGAGGAGCATCACAACACAGGACCCATAGAATACAAAAGTTGAGGAATCGAGCAGTTGGAACCTCCCAGCAGGCAGCCAAGACCACAGAGGCTATGGGATCCAGGCCACAGTGAACTAACACCAGAGAGCCCACATCATGAAATTGTGATCAACCCAGCCGTTGGAACCTCAGAGCAGAAGGCCCACATCCCCATGGGGATGGGAACCTAAGAGGAGTGCTTGAGCAACACTGGGCTCACTAAGAAAAGTTGGGGAGCCCAGCAGTTAGGGCCTGACGTCAGAGGGCCCTCATCACAGAGCTGAGGAGGCTCCCAGCAGGGTCCAATTGCCACCAGAGGGCTCATGTCAACAAGGCGAGGTGAGCAACCCAGGCAAGAGTTACCTGATAGTAGAGGGCCCACCTCACAGATGGGTGAGGAACCCAGCCAGGATCAGACTCTCACCAGAGGGCCCACATCACAAAGGGGATGGGACCCAGTCAGGATTATCCTCACACCAGTGGGGCCTCATCATCTTAAGGTGAGGAACCCAGCACATGTGTCCTCAAACCAGAGGACCCACATCACCAAGGGCCTTGGAGTGAGGCAGGCAGGAGTAGCCTCACAACACAGGGCACATAATATAAAAAACGTGAGGATTCCAGCATTTAGACCTTCCAGCAGGCGGCCCAGAACACCGAGGCTATGGGATCCAGGCCACAGTGAACTCACAGCAGAGGGCCCACATCACAAAACTGTGAGCAACCCAGGAGTTGAGACCTCAGCGCAGAAGGACCACATCCCCATGGGAATGGGAACCTGGCTGGAGTGTCCTCGCACCACTGGGCGCACATCAGAAAATGTGGGGAGCCCACCATTTAGGGCCTGACGCCAGAGGGCCGTCATCACCGAGAGGAGGAGGCGCCCTGCACGCTCCAACTGCCACCAGAGGGCTCACGTCTCCAAGGTGACGTGTGCCAGCCAGGCAGGAGTGACCTCACAGCAGAGGGCCTACCTCACAGAACGTTGAGGAACCCAGCCAGGATTAGACTCTCGCCAGAGGGCCCACCTCACCAAGGGGATGGGAACCAGGCAGGAGTGTCCTCACACGAGTGGGGTCACATCATCGAAAGGTGAGGAACGCAGCACATGTGGCCTCAAGCCATAGGACAGTCATCACCAAGGGGCTGGCAGTGAGGCAGGCAGGAGGAGCCTCACAACAGAGGGCACATAGAATAAAAAAGTTGAGGAATCCAGCAGTTGGAACCTCCCAGCAGGCGGCTCAGAGCACCGATGATAAGGGATCCTTGCCGGAGTGAACTCACAGCAGAGGGCCCACATCATGGTACTGTGAGCAAGCCAGCCGTTTTGACCTCAGAGCAGAAGGCCCATATCGCCATGGGGATGGGAACCTGGCAAGAGTCTCCTCACTCACTTGGCGCACATCAGAAAATGTGGGGAGCCCAGCAGTTATGGCCTAAGGCAAGAGGGCCCTCATCACCGAGGGGAGGAGGATCCCAGCACACTCCAACTGCCACCAGAGGGCCCACGTCGCCAAGGTGACGTGTGCCAGACAGGCATGATTGACCTCACAGCAGAGGGCCCACCTCACAGAAGGGTGAGGAACCCAGCCAGGATCAGACTCTCACCTGAGGGCCCACATCAGCAAGGGGATGGGAACCAGTCAGGACTGTCTTCCCTCCAGTGGGGTCACATCATCGAAAGGTGCGGAACCCAGCACATGTGGCCTCAAATCAGAGGACACATATCACAAAGGGAATGGGAGTGAGGCAGGCAGGAGTAGCCTAAAAACAGAGGGCCCAAAGAATAAGAAAGGTGAGGAATCCAGCAGTTGGAACCTCCCAGCAGGCGGCCCAGAGCACAGAAGCTATGGGATGCAGGCAGGAGTGAACTAACAGCAGAGAGCCCACATCATGAAACTGTGAGCAACCCAGGCTTTGGGACCTCAGAGCAGAAGGCCCACACCCCAATGGGGATGTGAACCTGGCTGGAGTGTCCTCGCACCACTGGGCGCACATCACAAAATGTAGGGAGCCCAGCAGTTAGGGCCTGATGCCAGAGGGCCCTCATCACCGACGAGAGGAGGCTCCCAGCAGGCTCCAAGTGCCACCAGAGGGCTCATGTCCACAAGGCGAGGTGAGCAAGCCAGGCAAGAGTGACCTCACATCAGACGGCCTACCTCACAGATGGGTGAGGAACCCAGCCGGGATCAGACTCTCAACAGCGGGCCCACATCACCAAGGGGATGTGAACCAGGCAGGAGTCTCCTAAGACCATTGGTCCCACATCATCGAAAGGTGAGGAACCCAGCACATGTGGCCTCAAACCAGACGACACACATCACGAAGGGGCTGGGAGTGAGGCAGGCAGGAGGATCCTCACAACAGAGGGCCCAAAAAATTAAAAAAGTGAGGAATCCAGCAGTTGGAACCTCCCAGCAGGCAGCCAAGAGCACAGAGGCTATGGGATCCAGGCTTCTGTGAACTAACACCAGAGAGCCCACATCATGAAAATGTGAACAACCCAGCCGTTGGGACCTCAGAGCAGAAGGCCCACATCCCCATGGAGATGGGATCCTAAGAGGAGTGCCAAAGCATCACTGGGCTCCCTAAGAAAAGTTGGTGAGCCCAGCAGTTAGGGCCTGACGCAAGAGGGCCCTCATCACCGGGGGAAGAGATTCCCAGCACGCTCCAACTGCCACCACACGGCTGACTTCACCAAGGCAATGTGTGCCAGCCATGCAGGAGTGACCTATCAGCAGAGGGTCTCCCTCACAGGTGGGTGAGGAACAAAGCCAGGAACAGACTCTCACCAGGGGGTCCACATAACCACGTGGATGAGAACCAAGCAGGAGTGTCCTCACACTAGTGGGGCCACATCATTGAAAGGTGAGGAACCCAGCAAAAGTGGCCACAAACCAGAGGACCCACATCACCAAGGGGTTGAGAGTGAGGTAGGTGTCTGGACGGGCATATTTAACACTCATTTCCCACCAGGAAGAGGAATTAACCAAAGGCTCAGCGTGCCCTGCCAGAAGCAGATTAGGGCCTGAAGCAGTCTTGCGGGTTTGCGGCCAGCTCACAAGAAAGCGAGTTGAAGAAAGGAGCTCAGGGGCCCTGTAATTCACAAACCTGCAGAGTTATAAATGACAGATAACGTCCAAAAATATATTGAAGTAAGGCTGCGAAGAGGACTTGAAAGCGGGGCAGAATTGCAGGAAACCGATTTCAGGAGGTAGACTGGATTTGCATTTAAAGCATAGGAAAAGAGGCAGAACATCGACAATGATGCACTTGGCAACAAAGGGCGTATGAGTTTGTTCCTGAATATATTCAGGAAAAAACACATACGCCCTTTTTGGCAAACCAAGCAAGCTTGCAATGGAAATCCGAACTACTATGAAGTGTCACTTCCCCCCGGTCTAAAGGGCCACTGAGAAAAGTGTAAAATCCAGAAAGGCAAGACAGGCCATGGGGAAAAAGGAGCCTTGTTATGCTTATGGGCGGGATGTACATTGCCAACAGCCACTCTGGAGAAGTGTATGGTGTTTCCTGATACATCTGAAAAACAAAGCAACAGAATCTAGGGCATTTCCACTTATGGTCCTATAGCTTAGGGAAATTAAAATCAAAAAGACACAGCCACCCCAAAATTTACAACGGCTCTGTTTACAGGAGCCTCTTCTACAGTACAAGTTAAATATCCCAGAGAACAAATAATTGATAAAGAAGTTGCGGTACTTATGTACAACAGAATACCACTCAGCAATGAAATCTGTGTCACCAGGCCTGTACCAGCATAATGAGTGGATTGAGGCATGATGATTCTAAGTGAAATAAGTCACACAGAAAAAGAAACATCATAAGGTATCACTAATGCACGGAATGTAAACTTGGCTACACATGAACTGAATTACAAAACAGAACAGGGTCTCAAGTTTAGAAAACCAACTTATGCTTGCTTAAGGGGAAAGGTGAGTTGGGGTGCTGCATAAAACCAGAGTTTGAAATTAGCACAGATACCGTTCCATAAGCCAAATATGTAATAGACAAGACCTACCCGTTGCTCAACGAAATGGACTCAACAATGAGGTATCACCTCACACCTGTTAGAATGGGCATCATCTGAAAATCTACAAACAACAAATGCTGGAAAGGGTGTGGAGAAAAGGAACACTCTTCCACTATTGTTGGGAATATAAATTGATACAGTCACTATGGAGAACAATATGGAGTTTCTTAAGAAACTAATAATAGAATTACCATATGATACAGCAATCCCAGGACTGGACATATACTCAGACAAAACCATAAATCAAAAAGAGACATTCACCGCAATGTTCATTGCATCACTATTTACAATATCGAGGTAATGGAAGCAACCTAAATGCCCACAGACAGACGAATGCATAAAGCTGTGGTACATATATAAAATGGAATATTACTAAGCCATGAAAGGAATGAAATTGGGTCATTTGTAGAGACGTCGATGGATCTAGAGACTGTCCTACAGAGTGAAGTAAGTCAGAAAGAGAAAAACAAATCTTGTATATTCATGCATATATGTGGAACCTAGAAAAACTGTACAGATTAACCATTTTGCAAGGCATAAATAGAGCAACAGATGTAGACAACAATCGTATGGACAACAAGGGGGGAAAGCTCTTGGAGGGGTGGTGGTGGGAGGAGTTGAGAGATTGGGATTGGCATGTAAACATTTATATGTATAAAATAGATAACCAATGAGAACCTGCTGTATAAAAATATAAAATAAAATTCAAAATTAAAAAGAAATAAAATTTAAAAAATAAAACAGAAAAAACAATTATTCCCTTCACATACATGTATTTATATGAATAAATTATTTCCATGCTTATATCTGTAAATACAAAAAAGAGGAATAAAATCTACCTTGAACCAAAAACGAAAAAGAGAAAAAAAAAAACAGAACCCACCAGTTACTCAGAGGAAAACCGTATCAGGGCACTTGCTCCAGTTGTAAACAATTCTGAAGTTGGTCAGTGGTGGGGAATCGTCTCCCATTCAGCCAGCAGCCCCCACACAACAAGCGTCCTCATTGCAAAGCTGGGGCACCGTGCCGAGGCATCTGTGAGTAAACGTGAGCTGAGCCCCAGGCCACTTGCTGCTGAACTGTTCCCACCCTTCCCAGGTAAAACACCTGAATATATACAAGGACTTGAAAGCCTAGAGGAAGGGCCATGGAGCCACACGAGTGACAGCATGCCAGCTGACTTGGTGCCTGCAGGCCAGCCAGGATGGTCCTGGCCCTGGGTGCTCTTCTGGAAGATTTCCATTTCCCTGCCTGAGATACCCGTCCTGTCCCTGCCCCCACTGCTTTTTTCCTTCCTCACCTCTGCCCAGGGAGAAATTCCAGCAGCAGGTATGGGTGACACATCCTCTTCTTTAGCAGGTGGCAGCCTGGCATCTGCTGCAGAAAGTCCAGCAGAGCCCCACTCACACTGGGCCACCCACAAAGCCGTGGCCTCTCACTCCCTCCCACCAGCCCAGCCCCGAGACTGCTGACAGGGCAGAGAAAATGGCGTCAGGCACAGCTGCAGGGGCTTTTGCTGCCTGGAGTGGTATTTATATTGATCTCAACCCAGGCACACCTGGGGAGGGCTGGCCAGCATGGTAAGGCTGCCCAGGTAGCCAATCATCACCCCTCAGGGGCTCACAGTTGCAGAAAATGGAACTTGCTGAACCGGCCAGGTCCAAGGAACAGGTGTGGGCTCCTGAGAGTCAGGATAGACAAGGGGCTGCAGCTTTGGCTTGTTTTCTAATCATTTTATCTGGCCCATGAGTGGGAGACAACTTCAAGAAAACCCTCTCCTAATGAGAGGAACCCAGGAGTCAGGGAGAGGAGGGGTGGGTGGTGGTTGGAGACAGAGGCCTGGTGCCCTGGGTGCAGTGGAAGTCTCTGGAAGACCAGGTGGAGGGAGGCCACACAGAGTGATGCCCAGGGTCACAGACCTGTCGGAGCTGCTGTTTGTTAGTTCAAGTCCTGCTCTGAGGTGCTCTGTGTCAGCTCTGAGCGACAGGTGAGCTGGGGGTGCTCTTCAATGAGGGCTATGTGCACGGTTCCTGTGTGCCCAGCCCTGCCACGGTACCTGCAAGGGTAGCTCTGTATCCTGGGAGGGGCCTGACCATGAGAGCCCCGTGGGCTGGGTTGGGGGTGGGGTACCTGCCCAGGAGAGCTCCATATCCTGGGATTGGCCTGACCACGAGAGCCCCATGGGCTGCTGGGGACCTGGTAAAGGATGTCAGGACAGTCAGTGAAGCCACCGAGGATATACCTCCAGTTGCTCCTGATTCCTACACCCTGCTGGTCATTCTACCAACCACCAGGACATGGTATTCTGTATTAGTCTTCAATGATGCCTTCTTTTGTATTCCATTAGTCCCAGAGTCACAAGAAATTTTGGCTTGTGAGTGGCAGGACTCAACATACAACTAAAACAATACTTCCGGGCCGTCTTGCCCCAAGGGTTCAAAAATTCCCACACCATCTTTGGGGAAAGCTTAGCTAACGACCGAAAAGTTCTACCTCTGGAAAAGGAAACCCTCCTTCAATATGCAGACGACATTCTGATCGCCAGCCCTACTAAGGAGGCCTCTGAACTACCAAGCCAATAAAGGATAGAAGTTGTCCAAGAAAAAGCTCAAATATCACAGACTGCGGTGACCTGCCTGGGCTTCATTCTCACACAAGGTCAGAGAAGCCCATCCCAGGAAAGGGAAGAAGCCATTTTCGGCCTTACCCCTTTCTAAAACTAGAAGACAGCTTAGGGGTTCCTGGGGAGGCCAGGGTTTGCTGCTTCTGGATCCCTAACTACAGTCTACTAGCTGGGCCTCTATATGAAACACTGAAAGGAAAAGATGATGATCCTTTTGAACAGAATCCAGAAGTGGCCTTTCAAGAATGGAAAGAGCAGTCAATTCAGACCCTTGCCCTGGAACTCCCTAATTGAGCTAAACCCTTTGACCTTTCCATTCCCGGTGAAAGGTGAATCGCCATTGGAGAATTAGTGCAAAAACTGGGACCACTTGAAATGGAACAACGCAAGAATGCCATCCAGGTAGGATAAACTACAGTCACCAAGGGGCTTGGCCCACTGCCACATCTGGCCAAGATACTGGCGGTATCTAAAAACCTGGAAATCAGCAGCCCAAAAGGCCACCTCCCTCCTAAGGGAAAAGGACCCCACGTGGTGATCCTAATCACCAACCATGCCCTGAAGTTGCAGGGTTCGCTCCGTGGGCACACCGACCTCGAGTGAGGAGGCCCTCCAACTCCAACATCCAGAGAGATAACCGGGGGCAACAGGGCACCATGACGACTCGTGTGAACATCACTTGACCTGGAGTTTCTCTCATAAAACAACAATAGTGTGTCCCGAAGGAGTAGACTACTGCTTGCAGGACTTCCTGCACCCGGAGGGGAGCTAATAATCTTGGCGGGGGAACCGTATATCACACTGTCACCATAGAAAAGCCTACAGACACCGTGATGATGGTGGCCAATAAGACCGGCTGGACTCCTGTTTACTTCAAAAGGCTGTTGACTCAGTGGCCATCATGGTCCTTGATCACCACTGACCCTGGACTGTCTGGGAGTTGAGCGGGCAGGGCTCTGACACCTGGTGCTGTTTTTACGTTAATTCAGGGGCCTAATTGAAGAAAGAGCAGACTACTGGTCAGAGCATCTAGGCTGGCAGAAACGGTCAGCCTAAGGTGGCCGAACAAATGTGGGGCGGGGTGAATCCGGCCCCCACAGCGTCTCTGCACATCTCTTTCCTGGACCCTTAAAGGTCATTAGAATCTATAACACTTCCAATGCTGGTGCTCAGGCAGACGAGCAGGGAGGCAGGGGTCCTGGGGCCAATCAACGTCACCTGGAGGCTGCTGGGGAGAAGTTCTGACCCTCGTCCCCTGGTATGAGGGCTCCCAACTCAGCACTCAGCAGTTACAGAAGAAGGGTCTGCACCCTCAGCACTCCAAGAATGAGGAACGGGACAAAAGGCAGAGGAGGGGTTTGTCCCCAGCAAAGCCCATTAAAAATCCCTGGGAGATAAAAATAGAATCTGGGCAATAAAGTCAAGTCTGACCTTTTTTATCCTTTGTGCTTTGTCTAATTTCACGTGCTCCTAGGGTCCCGCATGCAGAGGTTCCACACCCGGCACTTCAGACCAGATTTCCTGGTGCAGAATGGCTGGGTCGACACCTCAGCTCCTGGGGCCCAGTGCAGACTCCGAGATATAGAGCCTGAGCTGCAGCCAACCGGGCCCTTGAGAGCTCCGCCCCCTCCCTCCCACTGACTCTGACAGGATCTCTACACAGCAGCCCAGCCCACAGCCCACGGGGTAGTGCATGCTCTCACCTCTCCATTCTCTGATGAAAATATAAAGTTTCCTTTGCTTGGGAACCAAACTCAGTCTCGATCTGTTGGCCCCAATGACACTGGGCAGGGGGACCCTTGTTGGGGTCCACTCTGGAGGATCAGTAACAGAAATTGAGACTATTGTAACTTCAATGAACAGATGTGTGAGCCAAACTGTAGTTAACATAGAACAGTTTATAAGGCTCGGGTAAAATAAGATGTTTCTAACACTTCCATTTGATATTTCCATCACTTTATTATAAGCAAGTTCAGTGAGAAGGTTTGTCCTATTTGTCAGGTCAATATTAGAGAAATGAAGTGATTTCTTTCCAAGGATGTACATCTAATAATCTTGGTTAAAGCTTCAATCTTGTTTTAAATGCTTTTCCATTGAAAATGATACCTCTCTTTCAGCTCCCCCATTTCTGAGAAGTATAAAATCTTATAATTTATTATTACCAAAGGGGAAAGGTGGGAGGAGGGATAAATTAACAGTTTGGAATTAACACATACACACTGCTATGTATAAAATAGATCATCAACAAGGAACTACTGTATAGCACAGGGAACTACACTCAATATTGTGCAATAACCTATAAGGGGAAATAATCGGAAAAAGAATAGATATTTTTATTGACATCATCTATCAATGACAGTTAAAGTGTAACCTAAGGGAAGCCGGTGGTGAGTGCTTCTGACCCTGAAGACTTCAGTCATCTAAAGTTTGGACTCTGCCTACTTCCCAAGGCCCTTAATGAACATATGTGTAGCCGTAGCTTAAAAAACTCCCCAGTTTGGGTTTCGGGGAGACACTGATTTTGAAAAAGCCCTGGTGTTCTCCTTACATGAATGGGACTCTTCCTACTGCTAAAACATGTCTGTCACATCCAGAGGATGGTATACCGTCTGATCGGGAAGAGTTTGGAAAAGGCATCTCATCTCCTCATCTCCTGGTGCTCGGGTTCACCCCTCCAGCGTCTTTACTAACAGTCTCCCCACTTGGAGATGTCAACACTGTCAACATCCTGTTGCGTACAGTTTGGAATTTGTCCAGAGGATGAAGCGGAAGGATGAGGAACAATGAGAGACAAGTCCTAGGTGTTCAGACAGGCACATGTCACTCTAATTTCCAATCAGGAAGATGAATTGACCAAAGGCTAGGGTTGCCCATGGAAACAGTATAGGGCTTGAGGAAATCCCACTGCTTTGTGGCCAGTTCCCATAAACACAAGTTGAACAATGGAACTCAGGGGCAGTAAAATTCACGAAACTGCAGAGTTGAAAATATCTATCACTGAAAAATGTCTTGAGGAAAGTCAGAGAAAAGGATTGGCAAGCAAGGGAGAATGGCAGGAAAGGGATTTGAGGAGGTAGAAAGGACTCGCCATTAAGCACAAGAAAAGGGGCTGAACATTGCCGACATTGCAGTTGGCCAAAAAGGCTGTATGCATTTTTTTCTGTATATATTCAAGAAAAGGGCATACACTTTTTTAGCCAACCAAACAGGTGGGCACTGGAAATCAATACTACAAAAGATATCACTTCGCATCAGTCAGAAGAGCCATCCTCATAAAGTGTAAACGCCAGAAATGCAGGACAGGGCAAGGAGAGGAGGGAGCCCTGTGAGGCTTATAGTGGAAATGTATATTGCCAACGGCCATTCTGGAGAAGTGTATTGTGTTTACTAAAGCATCTAAAAAATGAGCTACAGAGCATAGGGCACTTGCACTCATGGGCGTATATCTTGGGAAAAACAAAAATCGAGAGGACACAGGCACCCCAATGTTTACTGCCTCTCTGTTTAAAAGATCCTCGACTAGGATATAACTTAAATGTCTCTGGAGGGAAAAAATGGATAGAGATGTGGTACTTATGTAGAGTGGAATATTACTCAGCCTGGAAATCAATGAAATATGGCCAGTTGTAACAACTCCGGAGGAGTTACGTATGATCATTCTAAGTGACATAAATATGTAGAAAACACGCGTAAGGCTGCTAAACGGGAAAGGTGGGGAGGGGTGAGGCATCATCCAGGAGGTTGAAATTAGCAAAGATACCATTCCAAATACCAAACTGATAATCAACAAGGCCTACACGGTAGCTAAAAGAACTGCACTCAGCACACTCAAGTCACCGGAAAAGAATATCTATGACTGGTAAGAATCTGAAAAAGAAATTATTGATGTCTCTCTGTACGTGAATCAAGTGGATGTACAGCAGCAAGAAACAGAGCTTTGAAAATCAGCTGTAAACAACATAGTAATAAATTGAAAAAAATAAACGACAGAGAGACAGAGAAAACCTCTTACAACTTTTCCTCAGGGACGGTGATGCAACATGGATTGAACACATCTAGACCCACAGCAGGATGAGACATAAGGCTGGAAACTGTTCGCGCTAAGAGAAATGTGAGGTTGGGTGAGGAAATGCACACCCTTTAAAGTAATACTACCTGGTACCCATTCAATGGGTCCCAAATCTGCAGGTTCAAGGAATCTTCCTACAGCTAAAACATGCATGGAAAACCCAGAGGACTGTACACCATGTGATCGGGAGATGTGTCTAAAATGCACCTTATTTATCCTCTCCTGGTGCTCCTGTTCATCATTCCAGCCACGTTACTTAGAATCTCCCCACTTAGAGAATCAGCACATTTAAACTTCTGTTTCACACATTTTGCAAATTGTGAGGAGGATGAACGGGAACAGGGGGAAACAATGAGAGAATAGTTGTAGGGGTTTGGACGGGCACATGTCACTCTAATTTCCCATTAAGAATAAGAATTAAAAAAAGGCTCAGCCCGCCTCGCCGGAGCCAAAATAGGGCCTGAAGCAATCCTGCAGTTTTGAGGCCAGCTCACAAAAGAGCAACTTAAAAAATGGAGCTCAGGGTCACTGCAATTCACAAACCTGCAGAGTTATAAATGAAAACTAACGTCCAAAAATATGTTGAGGTAAGGCAAAGAAGAGGATCTGAATGCAAGACAGAATTGCAAGAAACAGATTTCAAGAGATAGATTGGACTCGCCTTTAAAGCACATGAAAAGCGGCAGAATTTCGACAATGATGCAGTTGGCCCAAAAGGGAGTATGTGTTATTTCCTGAATATATCCAGGAAAAAACGCATACGCACTTTATGGGCAACCAAGCAAGCAAGCAATGCAAATGTGCACAACAAAGAAGTCTCATTTCCCACCGGTCAAAAGGGCCATCCGAAAAAATTGTAAAAACCAGAAATGCAGGACAGGCCATGGAGAACAGGGAGCCTTTATACGCTGATGGACAGTGTGTGAACTGCCGAGAGCCACTCTGGAGAAGTGTATGGTGGTTCCTAAATCATCTAAAAAACAGAGCGA
Organism: Leucopleurus acutus; assembly: GCF_964270905.1. Lineage (NCBI taxonomy): Eukaryota > Metazoa > Chordata > Mammalia > Artiodactyla > Delphinidae > Leucopleurus > Leucopleurus acutus. The sequence goes on from NW_028139195.1 coordinate 1,003,424, forward strand.
CAGAGCGTAGGGCACTTCCAATCACGGGAGTATATCTAGGGAAGTCTAAAAATCAACAAGACACAAGCACACCACAGTTTAGGGCTACTCTGTTTACAAGAACCTCAACTTCAGTACACCTTAAATATCCCAGGAAAGAGAACAATGGATAAAGAAAATGTGGTACTTATGTACAATGGAATATCTCTTCACCATGAAATCAATGTAATAAGGCTAGTAGAAGGATAAAGAGTGGATTGAGGTCCGATAATACTACTTGAAATAAGTCAAACAGAAAAAGAAACATATCATAAGATATCACTTATAGAGGGAGGATAAATATGGCTGCACAAAAAATGAATGACAAAACAGAACAGTGTCTCACATTTAGAAAACACACTTATGTCAGCTTAAGGGGAAAGGAGAGGTGGGGTGATGCATAAAACCAGAGTTTGAAATTAGCACAGATACCGTTCAATAAACCAAATAGGTATCAGACAAGATCTACACCTTGCTCAATGAACTGGCCTCAACACACCCTATACACCACAGAGAAATATATCTGAGTAATAAGAATCTTAAAACCCATGTATTGATATATCTCCATAAGGGAATCAAGTGTGCGCAGAGCGGCACAAACACAGCAGTGAAAATGAGCTAAACCCCATTATAGAAATAAATTTTAAAACCAAAACGCAGAAACAATGAAAGAGAGAAAAATTCTTACAAAATTCGCTCAGGGGCTGTGATGCAACCTGGAATGACCACATATAAACCCACAGCTGGATAAGACATAAGGCTGGACACTTGGGGCTGAAAGGATTGGAGAGCTTTGGTGAGCAACTGCCGAAAGTTTAATGCAATACTTCATGCTACTTATTCCAAGGGTCCCAACACTCCAAGTTGAAGGGAATCTTCCTACAGCTAAACCATGCATGGGAAATCCAGCAGATGGTATACCATATGATCGGGAAAGGTTTCTAAAATGCACCTCATTTTCCTCTCCTGGGGCTCCGGATCAACATTCCAGCCACTTTACTAACAACATCTCCACATGGAGAGTCAATGCCTTTAAGTTCCGGTATCGCACAGTCTGCAGTTAGTGCGGAGGATGAATGGGAATAGGGGGAACCAGTGAGAAAATAGCTGTAGCGGTTTCAATGGGCACATGTCACTCTAATTTCACATCAGGAAGAAGAATTAACCAAAGGCAGAGCAAGGCGCCCCAGAAGAAGAATAGGGCCTGAAGAAATCCTGTGGATATGAGGCAAGATCACAAAAATAAGAGCTGAAAAATGGAGCTAAGGGCCACTGCAATTGAAAAACCTGCAGAGTTATAAAGGCCAACTATTTTCCAAACGTATATTGAGGTAAGGCTATGAAGAGGAACTGAGAGCAAGGCAGAACTGCAGGAAACCGATTTCAGGAGGTAGACTGGAATTGCACTGAAAACATAGGAAAAGACTCAGAACGTCGACAATGATGCACTTGGCCAAAAAGGGCGTATGCGTTCTTTCCTGAATATATTCAGGAAGAAACGCATACGCCCTTTCTGGCCAACCAAGCAAGCTCGCAAAGGAAATCTGCACTACAATGAAGTCTCACTGCCCCCCGGTCAAAGGGCCTTCTGAAAAAAGTGTAAAATCCAGAAAGGCAGGACAGGCCATGGAGAACTGGGAGCCTTGTTATGCTGATGGGCGAGATGTAAATTGCCAACAGCCACTCTGGAGAAGTGTATGGTGTTTCCTGAAACATCCAAAAAATTAAGCAACAGAGCCTAGGGCACTTCCACTTATTGTCCTATAGCTTAGGGAAATTAAAATCAAAAAGACACAGCCACCCCAAAGTTTGGGATGGCTCTCTTTACAAGAACCTCGTTTACGGTACAAGTTCAATATCGCAAAAAGCGAAAAATGGATAAAGAAGTTGTGGTACTTACGTACAATGCAATATCACTCAGCAATGAAATCTATGTCATCAGGCCCGTAGCAGCATAATGAGTGGATTCAGGTACGATGATTCTAAGTGAAATAAGTCACACAGAAAAAGAAATATCATAAGGTATCACTAATACACGGAATGTAAACTTGGCTACACAGAAACTGAATTACAAAGCAAAACAGTGTCTCAAATGTAGAAAATCAACTTATGCTTGCTTAAGGGGAAAGGTGAGTTGGGGTGCTGCATAAAACCAGAGATTGAAATTAGCACAGATACCGTTCTATAAGCCAAATATGTAATAGACAAGAGCTACTCCTTGCTCAACGAAGTGGACTCAACACCCCATATTAAACGCCTAAAAATATACCTGACTAGTAAGAATCTTAAAACCTATGGATTTATATGTCTCTGAAAGAGAATCAAGCGTGTGTACAGCGGCATAAACGCAGCAGTGATAGGACTGGTGAGGTTCGGTGAGCAAATGCAGACCCTTTGAAGTCATATTGCATGGTACCCATTCCATGGGTCTCAACTCTCCAGGTTTAAGGGATTCTTCCTTCAGCTAAAACATGCATGTGGAACCCAGAGTATGATCCACCGTGTGATCGGGAAACGTGTTCAAATGTGTCTCAGTTTTCGTCCCCTGGTACTCGGGTGCAACATTCCAGACGCTTTACTAACACTCTCCCCACTTGGAGAGTCAGTGCCTTTAACCTCCTGTTTGGCCCAGTTTGCAATTTCTGTGGAAAATGAACAGGAATAGGGAGAACCAATGAGAGACTAGGTGGAGGTGTCTGGACGGGCAAATTTAACTCTCATTTCCCACCAGGAAGAGGAATTAACCAAAGGCTCAGCATGCCGTGCCGGAACCAAACTAGGGCCTGAAGCAATCCTGCGGTGTTGCGGCCAGCTCACAAGAAAGCGAGTTGAAGAAAGGAGCTCAGGGGCACTGTAATTCACAAACCTGCAGAGTTATAAATGACAGCAATCTTCCAAAAATATATTGAAGGAAGGCAGCCAAGAGGACTTGAAAGCGGGGCAGAAATGCAGGAAACCGATTTCAGGAGTCAGACGGGAATTGCATGTAAAGCATAGGAAAAGAGGCAGAACGTCCACAATGATGCACTTGGCCAAAACGGGCGTAGGCGTTTTTTCCTGAATATATTCAGGAAACAACGCATACGCCCTTTTTGGCCAACCAAGCAAGATTGCAAAGGAAATCTGCACTACAATGAAGTCTCACTGCCCCCCGGTCAAAAGGGCCATCTGAAAAAAGTGTAAAATCCTGGAAGGCAGGACAGGACATGGAGAACTGGGAGCCTTGTTATGCTGATGGGTGGGATGTAAATTGCCAGCAGCCACTCTGGAGAAGTGTATGGTGTTTCCTGAAACATCCAAAAAACAAAGCAACAGAGCCTAGGGCACTTCCACTTATGGTCCTATAGCTTAGGGAAATTAAAATCAAAAAGACACAGCCACCCCAAAGTTTGGGACGGCTCTGTTTACAAGAACCTCGTTTACGGTACAAGTTCAATATCACAGAAAGCGAAAAATGGATAAAGAAGTTGTGGTACTTACGTACAATGCAATATCACTCAGCAATGAAATCTATGTCATCAGGCCCGTAGCAGCATAATGAGTGGATTCAGGTACGATGATTCTAAGTGAAATAAGTCACACAGAAAAAGAAACATCATAAGGTATCACTAATACATGGAATGTAAACTTAGCTACACAGGAACTGAATTACAAAGCAAAACAGGGTCTCAAAGGTAGAAAACCAACTTATGCTTGCTTAAGGGGAAAGGTGAGTTGGGGTGCTGCATAAAACCAGAGATTGAAATTAGCACAGATACCGTTCCATAAGCCAAATATGTAATAGAGAAGAGCTACTCCTTGCTCAAAGAAGTGGACTCAACACCCCATATTAAACGCCTAAGAATATACCTGACTAGTAAGAATCTTAAAACCTATGGATTTATATGTCTCCGAAAGAGAATCAAGCGTTTGTACAGCGACATAAACGCAGCAGTGATAGGATTGGTGAGGTTCGGTGAGCAAATGCAGACCATTTGAAGTCATATTGCATGGTACCCATTCCATGGGTCTCAACTCTCCATGTTTAAGGGATTCTTCCTTCAGCTAAAACATGCATGTGGAACCCAGAGTATGATCCACCGTGTGATCGGAAAACGTGTTCAAATGTGTCTCAGTTTTCGTCCCCTGGTACTCGGGTGCAACATTCCAGACGCTTTACTAACAATCTCCCCACTTGGAGAGTCAGTGCCTTTAACCTCCTGTTTGGCCCAGTTTGCAATTTCTGTGGAACATGAACAGGAATAGGGAGAACCAATGAGAGACTAGGTGGACGTGTCCGGACAGGCAAATTTAACTCTCATTTCCCACCAGGAAGAGGAATTAACCAAAGGCTCAGCGTGCCATGCCGGAAACACACTAGGGCCCGACGCAATCCTGCGGTGTTGCGGCCAGTTCACAAGAAAGCGAGTTGAAGAAAGGAGCTCAGGGACACTGTAATTCACAAACTTGCAGAGTTATAAATGACAGCTATCTTCCAAAAATATATTGAAGGAAGGCTGCCAAGAGGACTTGAAAGCGGGGCAGGATTCCAGAAAACCGATTTCAGGAGGTAGACTGGAATTGCATGTAAAGCATAGGAAAAGAGGCAGAACGTCCACAATGATGCACTTGGCCAAAAAGGGCGTATGCGTTTTTTCCTGAATATATTCAGGAAAAAACGCATACGCCCTTTTTGGCCAACCAAGCAAGCTTGCAAAGGAAATCTGCACTACAATGAAGAATCACTTCCCCCCGGTCATAAGGGCCATCTGAAAAAAGTGTAAAATCCAGAAAGGCAGGACAGGCCATGGAGAACTGGGAGCCTTGTTATGCTGATGGGCGGGATGTAAATTGCCAGCAGCCACTCTGGAGAAGTGTATGGTGTTTCCTGAAACATCCAAAAAACAAAGCAACAGAGCCTAGGGCACTTCCACTTATGGTCCTATAGCTTAGGGAAATTAAAATCAAAAAGACACAGCCACCCCAAAGTTTGGGACGGCTCTGTTTACAAGAACCTCGTTTATGGTACAAGTTCAATATCACAGAGAGCGAAAAATGGATAAAGAAATTGTGGTACTTACGTACAATGCAATATCACTCAGCAATGAAATCTATGTCATCAGGCCCGTAGCAGCATAATGAGTGGATTCAGGTACGATGATTCTAAGTGAAATAAGTCACACAGAAAAAGAAACATCATAAGATATCACTAATACACGGAATGTAAACTTGGCTACACAAGAACTGAATTACAAAACAGAACAGGGTGTCAAATGTAGAAAACCAACTTATGCTTGCTTAAGGGGAAAGGTGAGTTGGGGTGCTGCATAAAACCAGAGATTGAAATTAGCACAGATACCGTTCCATAAGCCAAATATGTAATAGACAAGAGCTACTCCTTCCTCAACGAAGTGGACTCAACACCCCATATTAAACGCCTAATAATATACATGACTAGTAAGAATCTTAAAACCTATGGATTTATATGTCTCCGAAAGAGAATCAAGCGTGTGTACACCGGCATAAACGCAGCAGTGATAGGATTGCTGAGGTTCGGTGAGCAAATGCAGACCCTTTGAAGTCATATTGCATGGTACCCATTCCATGGGTCTCAACTCTCCCTGTTTAAGGGATTCTTCCTTCAGCTAAAACATGCATGTGGAACCCAGAGTATGATCCACCGTGTGATCGGAAAACGTGTTCAAATGTGTCTCAATTTTCGTTTCCTGGTACTCGGGTGCAACATTCCAGACGCTTTACTAACACTCTCCCCACTTGGAGAGTCAGTGCCTTTAACCTCCTGTTTGGCCCAGTGTGCAATTTCTGTGGAAAATGAACAGGAATAGGGAGAACCAATGAGAGACTAGGTGGAGGTGTCCAGACGGGCAAATTTAACTCTCATTTCCCACCAGGAAGAGGAATTAACCAAAGGCTCAGCGTGCCATGCCGGAACCACACTAGGACCAGAAGCAATCCTGCGGTGTTGTGGCCAGCTCACAAGAAAGCGAGTTGAAGAAAGGAGCTCAGGGGCACTGTAATTCACAAACCTGCAGAGTTATAAATGACAGCTATCTTCCAAAAATATATTGAAGTAAGGCTGCCAGGAGGAGTTGAAAGGGGGGCAGAATTGCAGGAAACCGATTTCAGGAGGTAGACTGGAATTGCATGTAAAGCATAGGAAAAGAGGCAGAACGTCCACAATGATGCACTTGGCCAAAAAGGGCGTATGCGTTTTTTCCTGAATATATTCAGGAAAAAAACGCATACGCCCTTTTTGGCCAACCAAGCAAGCTTGCAAAGGAAATCTGCACTACAATGAAGTCTCACTGCCCCCCGGTCAAAAGGGCCATCTGAAAAAAGTGTAAAATCCAGAAAGGCAGGACAGGCCATGGAGAACTGGGAGCCTAGTTATGCTGATGGGCGGGATGTAAATGGCCAGCAGCCACTCTGGAGAAGTGTATGGTGTTTCCTGAAACATCCAAAAAACAAAGCAACAGAGCCTAGGGCACTTCCACTTATGGTCCTATAGCTTAGGGAAATTAAAATCAAAAAGACACAGCCACCCCAAAGTTTGGGACGGCTCTGTTTACAAGAACCTCGTTTACGGTACAAGTTCAATATCACAGAAAGCGAAAAATGGATAAAGAAATTGTGGTACTTACGTACAATGCAATATCACTCAGCAATGAAATCTATGTCAACAGGCCCGTAGCAGCATAATGAGTGGATTCAGGTACGATGATTCTAAGTGAAATTAGTCACACAGAAAAAGAAACATCATAAGATATCACTAATACACGGAATGTAAACTTGGCTACACAAGAACTGAATTACAAAACAGAACAGGGTGTCAAATGTAGAAAACCAACTTATGCTTGCTTAAGGGGACGGGTGAGTTGGGGTGCTGCATAAAACCAGAGATTGAAATTAGCACAGATACCGTTCCATAAGCCAAATATGTAATAGACAAGAGCTACTCCTTGCTCAACGAAGTGGACTCAACACTCCATATTAAACGCCTAAGAATATACCTGACTAGTAAGAATCTTAAAACCTATGGATTTATATGTCTCCGAAAGAGAATCAAGCGTGTGTACAGCGGCATAAACGCAGCAGTGATAGGATTGCTGAGGTTCGGTGAGCAAATGCAGACCCTTTGAAGTCATATTGCATGGTACCCATTCCATGGGTCTCAACTCTCCATGTTTAATGGATTCTTCCTTCAGCTAAAACATGCATGTGGAACCCAGAGTATGATCCACCGTGTGATCGGGAAACGTGTTCAAATGTGTCTCAGTTTTCGTCCCCTGGTACTCGGGTGCAACATTCCAGACGCTTTACTAACACTCTCCCCACTTGCAGAGTCAGTGCCTTTAACCTCCTGTTTGGCCCAGTTTGCAATTTCTGTGGAAAATGAACAGGAATAGGGAGAACCAATGAGAGACTAGGTGGAGGTGTCCGGACGGGCAAATTTAACTCTCATTTCCCACCAGGAAGAGGAATTAACCAAAGGCTCAGCATGCCGTGCCGGAACCAAACTAGGGCCTGAAGCAATCCTGCGGTGTTGCGGCCAGCTCACAAGAAAGCGAGTTGAAGAAAGGAGCTCAGGGACACTGTAATTCACAAACCTGCAGAGTTATAAATGACAGCTATCTTCCAAAAATATATTGAAGTAAGGCTGCCAAGAGGAGTTGAAAGCGGGGCAGAATTGCAGGAAACCGATTTCAGGAGGTAGACTGGAATTGCATGTAAAGCATAGGAAAAGAGGCAGAACGTCCACAATGATACACTTGGCCAAAAAGGGTGTATGCGTTTTTTCCTGAATATATTCAGGGAAAAACGCATACGCCCTTTTTGGCCAACCAAGCAAGCTTGCAAAGGAAATCTGCACTACAATGAAGTCTCACTGCCCCCCGGTCAAAAGGGCCATCTGAAAAAAGTGTAAAATCCAGAAAGGCAGGACAGGCCATGGAGAACTGGGAGCCTTGTTATGCTGATGGGCGGGATGTAAATTGCCAGCAGCCACTCTGGAGAAGTGTATGGTGTTTCCTGAAACATCCAAAAAACAAAGCAACAGAGCCTAGGGCACTTCCACTTATGGTCCTATAGCTTAGGGAAATTAAAATCAAAAAGACACAGCCACCCCAAAGTTTGGGACGGCTCTGTTTACAAGAACCTCGTTTATGGTACAAGTTCAATATCACAGAGAGCGCAAAATGGATAAAGAAATTGTGGTACTTACGTACAATGCAATATCACTCAGCAATGAAATCTATGTCATCAGGCCCGTAGCAGCATAATGAGTGGATTCAGGTACGATGATTCTAAGTGAAATTAGTCACACAGAAAATGAAACATCATAAGATATCATTAATACATGGAATGTAAACTTGGCTACACAAGAACTGAATTACAAAACAGAACAGGGTGTCCAATGTAGAAAACCAACTTATGCTTGCTTAAGGGGACGGGTGAGTTGGGGTGCTGCATAAAACCAGAGATTGAAATGAGCACAGATACCGTTCCATAAGCCAAATATGTAATAGACAAGAGCTACTCCTTGCTCAACGAAGTGGACTCAACACTCCATATTAAACGCCTAAGAATCTACCTGACTAGTAAGAATCTTAAAACCTATGGATTTATATGTCTCCGAAAGAGAATCAAGCGTGTGTACAGTGGCATAAACGCAGCAGTGATAGGATTGCTGAGGTTCGGTGAGCAAATGCAGACCCTTTGAAGTCATATTGCATGGTACCCATTCCATGGGTCTCAACTCTCCAGGTTTAATGGATTCTTCCTTCAGCTAAAACATGCATGTGGAACCCAGAGTATGATCCACCGTGTGATCGGGAAACGTGTTCAAATGTGTCTCAGTTTTCGTCCCCTGGTACTCGGTTGCAACATTCCAGACGCTTTACTAACACTCTCCCCACTTGGAGAGTCAGTGCCTTTAACCTCCTGTTTGGCCCAGTTTGCAATTTCTGTGGAAAATGAACAGGAATTGGGAGAACCAATGAGAGACTAGGTGGAGGTGTCCGGACGGGCAAATTTAACTCTCATTTCCCACCAGGAAGAGGAATTAACCAAAGGCTCAGCATGCCGTGCCGGAACCAAACTAGGGCCTGAAGCAATCCTGCGGTGTTGCGGCCAGCTCACAAGAAAGCGAGTTGAAGAAAGGAGCTCAGGGGCACTGTAATTCACAAACCTGCAGAGTTATAAATGACAGCTATCTTCCAAAAATATATTGAAGTAAGGCTGCCAAGAGGAGTTGAAAGCGGGGCAGAATTGCAGGAAACCGATTTCTGGAGGTAGACTGGAATTGCATGTAAAGCATAGGAAAAGAGGCAGAACGTCCACAATGATGCACTTGGCCAAAAAGGGCGTATGCGTTTTTTCCTGAATATATTCAGGAAAAAACGCATACGCCCTTTTTGGCCAACCAAGCAAGCTTGCAAAGGAAATCTGCACTACAATGAAGTCTCACTGCCCCCAGTCAAAAGGGCCATCTGAAAAAAGTGTAAAATCCAGAAAGGCAGGACAGGCCATGGAGAACTGGGAGCCTAGTTATGCTGATGGGCGGGATGTAAATTGCCAGCAGCCACTCTGGAGAAGTGTATGGTGTTTCCTGAAACATCCAAAAAACAAAGCAACAGAGCCTAGGGCACTTCCACTTATGGTCCTATAGCTTAGGGAAATTAAAATCAAAAAGACACAGCCACCCCAAAGTTTGGGACGGCTCTGTTTACAAGAACCTCGTTTACCGAACAAGTTCAATATCACAGAAAGCGAAAAATGGATAAAGAAGTTGTGGTACTTATGTACAATGCAATATCACTCAGCAATGAAATCTATGTCATCAGGCCCGTAGCAGCATAATAAGTGGATTCAGGTACGATGATTCTAAGTGAAATTAGTCACACAGAAAGAGAAACATCATAAGATATCACTAATACACGGAATGTAAACTTGGCTACACAAGAACTGAATTACAAAACAGAACAGGGTGTCAAATGTAGAAAACCAACTTATGCTTGCTTAAGGGGACGGGTGAGTTGGGGTGCTGCATAAAACCAGAGATTGAAATGAGCACAGATACCGTTCCATAAGCCAAATATGTAATAGACAAGAGCTACTCCTTGCTCAACGAAGTGGACTCAACACCCCATATTAAACGCCTAAGAATATACCTGACTAGTAAGAATCTACCTGACTAGTAAGAATCTTAAAACCTATGGATTTATATGTCTCCGAAAGAGAATCAAGCGTGTGTACAGCGGCATAAACACAGCAGTGATAGGATTGCTGAGGTTCGGTGAGCAAATGCAGACCCTTTGAAGTCATATTGCATGGTACCCATTCCATGGGTCTCAACTCTCCCTGTTTAAGGGATTCTTCCTTCAGCTAAAACATGCATGTGGAACCCAGAGTATGATCCACCGTGTGATCGGAAAACGTGTTCAAATGTGTCTCAGTTTTCGTCCCCTGGTACTCGGGTGCAACATTCCAGACGCTTTACTAACACTCTCCCCACTTGGAGAGTCAGTGCCTTTAACCTCCTGTTTGGCCCAGTTTGCAATTTCTGTGGAAAATGAACAGGAATAGGGAGAACCAATGAGAGACTAGGTGGAGGTGTCCGGACGGGCAAATTTAACTCTCATTTCCCACCAGGAAGAGGAATTAACCAAAGGCTCCGCGTGCCATGCTGGAACTAAATTAGGGCCTGAGGAGATCCTGCGGTGTTGCGGCCAGCTCACAAGAAAGCGAGTTGAAGAAAGGAGCTCAGGGGCACTGTAATTCAGAAACCTTCGGAGTTATAAATGACAGCTATCATCCAAAATTATGCTGAAGTAAGGCTGCGAAGAGGACTTGAATGCAGGGCAGAATTGCTGGAAATTGATTTCAAAACGTACAAGGGAGTAGCTCTTAAAGCATAGGAAAAGAGACAGAACTTGGAAAATAATGCACTTGGCAAAAAAGGGCATATGTGTTTTATCCAGAGCTCTCATAACTGAGGGGAGGAGATTCCCAGCAGGCTCCAACTGCCACCTGAGGGCTCACATTGCCAAGGCAACGTTAGCATGCCAGGCAGGAGTTACCTCACAGCAGAGGTCCCACCTCACAGAAGGGTGAGAAACCCAGCCAACATCAGACTCTCACCAGAGGGCCCACATCACCAAGGGGATGGGAACCAGGCAGGAGTGTCTTCACATCAGTGGGGCCACATCATCGAAAGCTGAGGTACTCAGCACATGTGTCCTCAAACCAGAGGACCCACATCACCAAGGACCTCGGAGTGAGGCAGGCAGGAGTAGCCTCACAACACTGGGCACATAGAATAAAAAAGTGAGGAATCCAGCAGTTGGAACCTCCCAGCAGGCGGCCCAGAGCACCGAGGCTATGGGATCCAGGCCACAGTGAACTCACAGAAGAGGGCCCATGTCATGAAACTGAGCAACCCAGCCATTGGGACCTCAGAGCAGGAGGCCCACATCCCCATGGGGATGGAATTCTGGTAGGAGTGTCCTCGCACCACTGAGAACGTATCAGAAAATTTTGGGCGACCAGCAGTTAGGGCCTGGCGCCAGAGGACCCTCATCACCAAGGGAAGGAGGCTCCCAGCAGGCTCCAACTGCCACCAGAGGGCTGACGTCGCCAAGGCGATGTGTGCCAACCAGGCACGAATGACCTCACAGCAGAGGGTCCACCTCAGAGAAGTGTGACGAACCCAGTCAGGATCAGACTCGCACCAGAGGGCCCACATCACCAAATGGATTGGAACCAGGCAGGAGTGTCCTCACATGAGTAGGGCCACATCATCTAAAGGTGAGGAACCCAGAACATGTGGCTTCAAACCATAAGACACCCATCACCAAGGGGCTGGGAGTGAGGCAGGCAGGAGGAGCCTCATAACAGAGGGCCCAAAAATAAGAAAGGTGAGGAATCCAGCAGTTGGAACCTCCCAGCAGGCGGCCCAGAGCACAGAGGCTAGAGGAACCAGGCCAGAGTGAACTAACACCAGACAGCCCACATCATGAAACTGTGAGCAACCCAGACATTGGGACCTCAGAGCAGAAGGCCCACATCCCCATGGTGATGGGAACATGACAGGAGTGTCCTGGCATCACTGGGCTCACATCAGAAAACGTGGGGTGCTCAGAAGTTAGGGCCTGACGCTAGAGGGCACTCATCACCGAGAGGAGGAGGCTCCCAGCAGGCTCCAGCTGCCACCAGAGGGCCAACGTCGCCAAGGCGATGTGTGCCAGCCTGGCAGGAGTGACCTCACAGCAGAGGGCCCACCTCACAGAAGGGTGAGGAACACAGCCAGGATCAGACTCTCACCAGAGGGCCCACATCACCAAGGGGATGGGAACCAGGCAGGAGTGTCCCCACACCAGTGGGACAACATCATCGAAAGGTGAGGATCCCAGCACATGTGTCCTCAAACCAGAGGAACCACATCACCAAGGGGTTCGGAATGAGGCTGGCAGGACTGGCCTCACAACACAGGGTCCATAGAATATAAAAGTTGAGGAATCCAGCAGTTGGAACCTCCCAGCAAGTGGCCCAGAGCACCGAGGCTATGGGATCCAGGCCGCAGTGAACTCACAGCAGAGGGCCCACATCATGAACCTGTGAGCAGCCCAGCTGTTGGGACCTCAGAACAGAAGGCCCACATCCCCATTGGGATGGGAACCTGGCAGGAGTGGCTTTGCACCACTTAGCACATATCAGAAAATGTTAGGAGCCCAGCAGTTAGGGCCTGATGCCAGGGGGCCCTCATAACTGAGGGGAGGAGACTCCCAGCAGGTTCCAACTGCCAACAGAGGGCCCACGTCTACAAGGTGGCATGCACCAGCCAGGCAGTAGTGACCTCACAGCAGAGGGCCTATCTCACAGAAGGGTGAGGAACCGAGGCAGGATGAGACTCTCACCAGAGGGCCCACAACACCAAGGGGATGGGAACCAGTCAGGACTGTCCTCCCACCAGTGGGACCACATCATCGAAAGGTGAGGAACCCAGCACATGTGGCCTCATATCAGAGGACATACATCACAAAGGGGATGGGAGTGAGGCAGGTAGGAGTAGCCTAAAAACAGAGGGCCCAAAGAATAAAAAAAGTGAGGAATCCAGCATTTGGAACCTCCCAGCAGGCGGCCGAGAGCACAGAAGCTATGGGATGCAGGCAGGAGTTAACTAACACCAGAGAGCCCACATCATGAAACTGTGAGCAACCCAGGCATTGGGACCTCAGAGCAGAAAGCCCACATCCCCATGGGGATGGGAACCTGACAGGAGTGTCCTGGCATCACTGGGCTCACATCAGAAAACGTGGGGAGCCCAGCAGTTAGAGCCTGATGCTAGAGGGCCATCATCACCGAGGGCAGGAGGCTCCCAGCAGGTTCCATGTGCCAACAGAGGGCCCACGTCGCCAAGGTGATGTGTGCAAGTCAGGCAGGATTGACCTCACAGCAGAGGGCCTACCTCACAGAAGAGTGAGGAACTCAGCCAGGATAAGACTGTCACCAGAAGGCCCACATCACCAAGGGGATGGGAACCAGGCAGGAGTGTCCTCACACCAGTGGGGCCACATCATTGAAAGTTGCCTAACCCAGCACATGTGGCCTCAAACCAGAAGACCCACATCACGAAGGGGTTGCGAGTGAGGCAGGCAGGAGGAGCATCACAACACAGGACCCATAGAATACAAAAGTTGAGGAATCGAGCAGTTGGAACCTCCCAGCAGGCAGCCAAGACCACAGAGGCTATGGGATCCAGGCCACAGTGAACTAACACCAGAGAGCCCACATCATGAAATTGTGATCAACCCAGCCGTTGGAACCTCAGAGCAGAAGGCCCACATCCCCATGGGGATGGGAACCTAAGAGGAGTGCTTGAGCAACACTGGGCTCACTAAGAAAAGTTGGGGAGCCCAGCAGTTAGGGCCTGACGTCAGAGGGCCCTCATCACAGAGCTGAGGAGGCTCCCAGCAGGGTCCAATTGCCACCAGAGGGCTCATGTCAACAAGGCGAGGTGAGCAACCCAGGCAAGAGTTACCTGATAGTAGAGGGCCCACCTCACAGATGGGTGAGGAACCCAGCCAGGATCAGACTCTCACCAGAGGGCCCACATCACAAAGGGGATGGGACCCAGTCAGGATTATCCTCACACCAGTGGGGCCTCATCATCTTAAGGTGAGGAACCCAGCACATGTGTCCTCAAACCAGAGGACCCACATCACCAAGGGCCTTGGAGTGAGGCAGGCAGGAGTAGCCTCACAACACAGGGCACATAATATAAAAAACGTGAGGATTCCAGCATTTAGACCTTCCAGCAGGCGGCCCAGAACACCGAGGCTATGGGATCCAGGCCACAGTGAACTCACAGCAGAGGGCCCACATCACAAAACTGTGAGCAACCCAGGAGTTGAGACCTCAGCGCAGAAGGACCACATCCCCATGGGAATGGGAACCTGGCTGGAGTGTCCTCGCACCACTGGGCGCACATCAGAAAATGTGGGGAGCCCACCATTTAGGGCCTGACGCCAGAGGGCCGTCATCACCGAGAGGAGGAGGCGCCCTGCACGCTCCAACTGCCACCAGAGGGCTCACGTCTCCAAGGTGACGTGTGCCAGCCAGGCAGGAGTGACCTCACAGCAGAGGGCCTACCTCACAGAACGTTGAGGAACCCAGCCAGGATTAGACTCTCGCCAGAGGGCCCACCTCACCAAGGGGATGGGAACCAGGCAGGAGTGTCCTCACACGAGTGGGGTCACATCATCGAAAGGTGAGGAACGCAGCACATGTGGCCTCAAGCCATAGGACAGTCATCACCAAGGGGCTGGCAGTGAGGCAGGCAGGAGGAGCCTCACAACAGAGGGCACATAGAATAAAAAAGTTGAGGAATCCAGCAGTTGGAACCTCCCAGCAGGCGGCTCAGAGCACCGATGATAAGGGATCCTTGCCGGAGTGAACTCACAGCAGAGGGCCCACATCATGGTACTGTGAGCAAGCCAGCCGTTTTGACCTCAGAGCAGAAGGCCCATATCGCCATGGGGATGGGAACCTGGCAAGAGTCTCCTCACTCACTTGGCGCACATCAGAAAATGTGGGGAGCCCAGCAGTTATGGCCTAAGGCAAGAGGGCCCTCATCACCGAGGGGAGGAGGATCCCAGCACACTCCAACTGCCACCAGAGGGCCCACGTCGCCAAGGTGACGTGTGCCAGACAGGCATGATTGACCTCACAGCAGAGGGCCCACCTCACAGAAGGGTGAGGAACCCAGCCAGGATCAGACTCTCACCTGAGGGCCCACATCAGCAAGGGGATGGGAACCAGTCAGGACTGTCTTCCCTCCAGTGGGGTCACATCATCGAAAGGTGCGGAACCCAGCACATGTGGCCTCAAATCAGAGGACACATATCACAAAGGGAATGGGAGTGAGGCAGGCAGGAGTAGCCTAAAAACAGAGGGCCCAAAGAATAAGAAAGGTGAGGAATCCAGCAGTTGGAACCTCCCAGCAGGCGGCCCAGAGCACAGAAGCTATGGGATGCAGGCAGGAGTGAACTAACAGCAGAGAGCCCACATCATGAAACTGTGAGCAACCCAGGCTTTGGGACCTCAGAGCAGAAGGCCCACACCCCAATGGGGATGTGAACCTGGCTGGAGTGTCCTCGCACCACTGGGCGCACATCACAAAATGTAGGGAGCCCAGCAGTTAGGGCCTGATGCCAGAGGGCCCTCATCACCGAGAAGAGGAGGCTCCCAGCAGGCTCCAAGTGCCACCAGAGGGCTCATGTCCACAAGGCGAGGTGAGCAAGCCAGGCAAGAGTGACCTCACATCAGACGGCCTACCTCACAGATGGGTGAGGAACCCAGCCGGGATCAGACTCTCAACAGCGGGCCCACATCACCAAGGGGATGTGAACCAGGCAGGAGTCTCCTAAGACCATTGGTCCCACATCATCGAAAGGTGAGGAACCCAGCACATGTGGCCTCAAACCAGACGACACACATCACGAAGGGGCTGGGAGTGAGGCAGGCAGGAGGATCCTCACAACAGAGGGCCCAAAAAATTAAAAAAGTGAGGAATCCAGCAGTTGGAACCTCCCAGCAGGCAGCCAAGAGCACAGAGGCTATGGGATCCAGGCTTCTGTGAACTAACACCAGAGAGCCCACATCATGAAAATGTGAACAACCCAGCCGTTGGGACCTCAGAGCAGAAGGCCCACATCCCCATGGAGATGGGATCCTAAGAGGAGTGCCAAAGCATCACTGGGCTCCCTAAGAAAAGTTGGTGAGCCCAGCAGTTAGGGCCTGACGCAAGAGGGCCCTCATCACCGGGGGAAGAGATTCCCAGCACGCTCCAACTGCCACCACACGGCTGACTTCACCAAGGCAATGTGTGCCAGCCATGCAGGAGTGACCTATCAGCAGAGGGTCTCCCTCACAGGTGGGTGAGGAACAAAGCCAGGAACAGACTCTCACCAGGGGGTCCACATAACCACGTGGATGAGAACCAAGCAGGAGTGTCCTCACACTAGTGGGGCCACATCATTGAAAGGTGAGGAACCCAGCAAAAGTGGCCACAAACCAGAGGACCCACATCACCAAGGGGTTGAGAGTGAGGTAGGTGTCTGGACGGGCATATTTAACACTCATTTCCCACCAGGAAGAGGAATTAACCAAAGGCTCAGCGTGCCCTGCCAGAAGCAGATTAGGGCCTGAAGCAGTCTTGCGGGTTTGCGGCCAGCTCACAAGAAAGCGAGTTGAAGAAAGGAGCTCAGGGGCCCTGTAATTCACAAACCTGCAGAGTTATAAATGACAGATAACGTCCAAAAATATATTGAAGTAAGGCTGCGAAGAGGACTTGAAAGCGGGGCAGAATTGCAGGAAACCGATTTCAGGAGGTAGACTGGATTTGCATTTAAAGCATAGGAAAAGAGGCAGAACATCGACAATGATGCACTTGGCAACAAAGGGCGTATGAGTTTGTTCCTGAATATATTCAGGAAAAAACACATACGCCCTTTTTGGCAAACCAAGCAAGCTTGCAATGGAAATCCGAACTACTATGAAGTGTCACTTCCCCCCGGTCTAAAGGGCCACTGAGAAAAGTGTAAAATCCAGAAAGGCAAGACAGGCCATGGGGAAAAAGGAGCCTTGTTATGCTTATGGGCGGGATGTACATTGCCAACAGCCACTCTGGAGAAGTGTATGGTGTTTCCTGATACATCTGAAAAACAAAGCAACAGAATCTAGGGCATTTCCACTTATGGTCCTATAGCTTAGGGAAATTAAAATCAAAAAGACACAGCCACCCCAAAATTTACAACGGCTCTGTTTACAGGAGCCTCTTCTACAGTACAAGTTAAATATCCCAGAGAACAAATAATTGATAAAGAAGTTGCGGTACTTATGTACAACAGAATACCACTCAGCAATGAAATCTGTGTCACCAGGCCTGTACCAGCATAATGAGTGGATTGAGGCATGATGATTCTAAGTGAAATAAGTCACACAGAAAAAGAAACATCATAAGGTATCACTAATGCACGGAATGTAAACTTGGCTACACATGAACTGAATTACAAAACAGAACAGGGTCTCAAGTTTAGAAAACCAACTTATGCTTGCTTAAGGGGAAAGGTGAGTTGGGGTGCTGCATAAAACCAGAGTTTGAAATTAGCACAGATACCGTTCCATAAGCCAAATATGTAATAGACAAGACCTACCCGTTGCTCAACGAAATGGACTCAACAATGAGGTATCACCTCACACCTGTTAGAATGGGCATCATCTGAAAATCTACAAACAACAAATGCTGGAAAGGGTGTGGAGAAAAGGAACACTCTTCCACTATTGTTGGGAATATAAATTGATACAGTCACTATGGAGAACAATATGGAGTTTCTTAAGAAACTAATAATAGAATTACCATATGATACAGCAATCCCAGGACTGGACATATACTCAGACAAAACCATAAATCAAAAAGAGACATTCACCGCAATGTTCATTGCATCACTATTTACAATATCGAGGTAATGGAAGCAACCTAAATGCCCACAGACAGACGAATGCATAAAGCTGTGGTACATATATAAAATGGAATATTACTAAGCCATGAAAGGAATGAAATTGGGTCATTTGTAGAGACGTCGATGGATCTAGAGACTGTCCTACAGAGTGAAGTAAGTCAGAAAGAGAAAAACAAATCTTGTATATTCATGCATATATGTGGAACCTAGAAAAACTGTACAGATTAACCGTTTTGCAAGGCATAAATAGAGCAACAGATGTAGACAACAATCGTATGGACAACAAGGGGGGAAAGCTCTTGGAGGGGTGGTGGTGGGAGGAGTTGAGAGATTGGGATTGGCATGTAAACATTTATATGTATAAAATAGATAACCAATGAGAACCTGCTGTATAAAAATATAAAATAAAATTCAAAATTAAAAAGAAATAAAATTTAAAAAATAAAACAGAAAAAACAATTATTCCCTTCACATACATGTATTTATATGAATAAATTATTTCCATGCTTATATCTGTAAATACAAAAAAGAGGAATAAAATCTACCTTGAACCAAAAACGAAAAAGAGAAAAAAAAAAACAGAACCCACCAGTTCCACAGAGGAAAACCGTATCAGGGCACTTGCTCCAGTTGTAAACAATTCTGAAGTTGGTCAGTGGTGGGGAATCGTCTCCCATTCAGCCAGCAGCCCCCACACAACAAGCGTCCTCATTGCAAAGCTGGGGCACCGTGCCGAGGCATCTGTGAGTAAACGTGAGCTGAGCCCCAGGCCACTTGCTGCTGAACTGTTCCCACCCTTCCCAGGTAAAACACCTGAATATATACAAGGACTTGAAAGCCTAGAGGAAGGGCCATGGAGCCACACGAGTGACAGCATGCCAGCTGACTTGGTGCCTGCAGGCCAGCCAGGATGGTCCTGGCCCTGGGTGCTCTTCTGGAAGATTTCCATTTCCCTGCCTGAGATACCCGTCCTGTCCCTGCCCCCACTGCTTTTTTCCTTCCTCACCTCTGCCCAGGGAGAAATTCCAGCAGCAGGTATGGGTGACACATCCTCTTCTTTAGCAGGTGGCAGCCTGGCATCTGCTGCAGAAAGTCCAGCAGAGCCCCACTCACACTGGGCCACCCACAAAGCCGTGGCCTCTCACTCCCTCCCACCAGCCCAGCCCCGAGACTGCTGACAGGGCAGAGAAAATGGCGTCAGGCACAGCTGCAGGGGCTTTTGCTGCCTGGAGTGGTATTTATATTGATCTCAACCCAGGCACACCTGGGGAGGGCTGGCCAGCATGGTAAGGCTGCCCAGGTAGCCAATCATCACCCCTCAGGGGCTCACAGTTGCAGAAAATGGAACTTGCTGAACCGGCCAGGTCCAAGGAACAGGTGTGGGCTCCTGAGAGTCAGGATAGACAAGGGGCTGCAGCTTTGGCTTGTTTTCTAATCATTTTATCTGGCCCATGAGTGGGAGACAACTTCAAGAAAACCCTCTCCTAATGAGAGGAACCCAGGAGTCAGGGAGAGGAGGGGTGGGTGGTGGTTGGAGACAGAGGCCTGGTGCCCTGGGTGCAGTGGAAGTCTCTGGAAGACCAGGTGGAGGGAGGCCACACAGAGTGATGCCCAGGGTCACAGACCTGTCGGAGCTGCTGTTTGTTAGTTCAAGTCCTGCTCTGAGGTGCTCTGTGTCAGCTCTGAGCGACAGGTGAGCTGGGGGTGCTCTTCAATGAGGGCTATGTGCACGGTTCCTGTGTGCCCAGCCCTGCCACGGTACCTGCAAGGGTAGCTCTGTATCCTGGGAGGGGCCTGACCATGAGAGCCCCGTGGGCTGGGTTGGGGGTGGGGTACCTGCCCAGGAGAGCTCCATATCCTGGGATTGGCCTGACCACGAGAGCCCCATGGGCTGCTGGGGACCTGGTAAAGGATGTCAGGACAGTCAGTGAAGCCACCGAGGATATACCTCCAGTTGCTCCTGATTCCTACACCCTGCTGGTCATTCTACCAACCACCAGGACATGGTATTCTGTATTAGTCTTCAATGATGCCTTCTTTTGTATTCCATTAGTCCCAGAGTCACAAGAAATTTTGGCTTGTGAGTGGCAGGACTCAACATACAACTAAAACAATACTTCCGGGCCGTCTTGCCCCAAGGGTTCAAAAATTCCCACACCATCTTTGGGGAAAGCTTAGCTAACGACCGAAAAGTTCTACCTCTGGAAAAGGAAACCCTCCTTCAATATGCAGACGACATTCTGATCGCCAGCCCTACTAAGGAGGCCTCTGAACTACCAAGCCAATAAAGGATAGAAGTTGTCCAAGAAAAAGCTCAAATATCACAGACTGCGGTGACCTGCCTGGGCTTCATTCTCACACAAGGTCAGAGAAGCCCATCCCAGGAAAGGGAAGAAACCATTTGCAGCCTTACCCCTTTCTAAAACTAGAAGACAGCTTAGGGGTTCCTGGGGAGGCCAGGGTTTGCTGCTTCTGGATCCCTAACTACAGTCTACTAGCTGGGCCTCTATATGAAACACTGAAAGGAAAAGATGATGATCCTTTTGAACAGAATCCAGAAGTGGCCTTTCAAGAATGGAAAGAGCAGTCAATTCAGACCCTTGCCCTGGAACTCCCTAATTGAGCTAAACCCTTTGACCTTTCCATTCCCGGTGAAAGGTGAATCGCCATTGGAGAATTAGTGCAAAAACTGGGACCACTTGAAATGGAACAACGCAAGAATGCCATCCAGGTAGGATAAACTACAGTCACCAAGGGGCTTGGCCCACTGCCACATCTGGCCAAGATACTGGCGGTATCTAAAAACCTGGAAATCAGCAGCCCAAAAGGCCACCTCCCTCCTAAGGGAAAAGGACCCCACGTGGTGATCCTAATCACCAACCATGCCCTGAAGTTGCAGGGTTCGCTCCGTGGGCACACCGACCTCGAGTGAGGAGGCCCTCCAACTCCAACATCCAGAGAGATAACCGGAGGCAACAGGGCACCATGACGACTCATGTGAACATCACTTGACCTGGAGTTTCTCTCATAAAACAACAATAGTGTGTCCCGAAGGAGTAGACTACTGCTTGCAGGACTTCCTGCACCCGGAGGGGAGCTAATAATCTTGGCGGGGGAACCGTATATCACACTGTCACCATAGAAAAGCCTACAGACACCGTGATGATGGTGGCCAATAAGACCGGCTGGACTCCTGTTTACTTCAAAAGGCTGTTGACTCAGTGGCCATCATGGTCCTTGATCACCACTGACCCTGGACTGTCTGGGAGTTGAGCGGGCAGGGCTCTGACACCTGGTGCTGTTTTTATGTTAATTCAGGGGCCTAATTGAAGAAAGAGCAGACTACTGGTCAGAGCATCTAGGCTGGCAGAAACGGTCAGCCTAAGGTGGCCGAACAAATGTGGGGCGGGGTGAATCCGGCCCCCACAGCGTCTCTGCACATCTCTTTCCTGGACCCTTAAAGGTCATTAGAATCTATAACACTTCCAATGCTGGTGCTCAGGCGGACGAGCAGGGAGGCAGGGGTCCTGGGGCCAATCAACGTCACCTGGAGGCTGCTGGGGAGAAGTTCTGACCCTCGTCCCCTGGTATGAGGGCTCCCAACTCAGCACTCAGCAGTTACAGAAGAAGGGTCTGCACCCTCAGCACTCCAAGAGTGAGGAACGGGACAAAAGGCAGAGGAGGGGTTTGTCCCCAGCAAAGCCCATTAAAAATCCCTGGGAGATAAAAATAGAATCTGGGCAATAAAGTCAAGTCTGACCTTTTTTATCCTTTGTGCTTTGTCTAATTTCACGTGCTCCTAGGGTCCCGCATGCAGAGGTTCCACACCCGGCACTTCAGACCAGATTTCCTGGTGCAGAATGGCTGGGTCGACACCTCAGCTCCTGGGGCCCAGTGCAGACTCCGAGATATAGAGCCTGAGCTGCAGCCAACCCGGCCCTTGAGAGCTCCGCCCCCTCCCTCCCACTGACTCTGACAGGATCTCTACACAGCAGCCCAGCCCACAGCCCACGGGGTAGTGCATGCTCTCACCTCTCCATTCTCTGATGAAAATATAAAGTTTCCTTTGCTTGGGAACCAAACTCAGTCTCGATCTGTTGGCCCCAATGACACTGGGCAGGGGGACCCTTGTTGGGGTCCACTCTGGAGGATCAGTAACAGAAATTGAGACTATTGTAACTTCAATGAACAGATGTGTGAGCCAAACTGTAGTTAACATAGAACAGTTTATAAGGCTCGGGTAAAATAAGATGTTTCTAACACTTCCATTTGATATTTCCATCACTTTATTATAAGCAAGTTCAGTGAGAAGGTTTGTCCTATTTGTCAGGTCAATATTAGAGAAATGAAGTGATTTCTTTCCAAGGATGTACATCTAATAATCTTGGTTAAAGCTTCAATCTTGTTTTAAATGCTTTTCCATTGAAAATGATACCTCTCTTTCAGCTCCCCCATTTCTGAGAAGTATAAAATCTTATAATTTATTATTACCAAAGGGGAAAGGTGGGAGGAGGGATAAATTAACAGTTTGGAATTAACACATACACACTGCTATGTATAAAATAGATCATCAACAAGGAACTACTGTATAGCACAGGGAACTACACTCAATATTGTGCAATAACCTATAAGGGGAAATAATCGGAAAAAGAATAGATATTTTTATTGACATCATCTATCAATGACAGTTAAAGTGTAACCTAAGGGAAGCCGGTGGTGAGTGCTTCTGACCCTGAAGACTTCAGTCATCTAAAGTTTGGACTCTGCCTACTTCCCAAGGCCCTTAATGAACATATGTGTAGCCGTAGCTTAAAAAACTCCCCAGTTTGGGTTTCGGGGAGACACTGATTTTGAAAAAGCCCTGGTGTTCTCCTTACATGAATGGGACTCTTCCTACTGCTAAAACATGTCTGTCACATCCAGAGGATGGTATACCGTCTGATCGGGAAGAGTTTGGAAAAGGCATCTCATCTCCTCATCTCCTGGTGCTCGGGTTCACCCCTCCAGCGTCTTTACTAACAGTCTCCCCACTTGGAGATGTCAACACTGTCAACATCCTGTTGCGTACAGTTTGGAATTTGTCCAGAGGATGAAGCGGAAGGATGAGGAACAATGAGAGACAAGTCCTAGGTGTTCAGACAGGCACATGTCACTCTAATTTCCAATCAGGAAGATGAATTGACCAAAGGCTAGGGTTGCCCATGGAAACAGTATAGGGCTTGAGGAAATCCCACTGCTTTGTGGCCAGTTCCCATAAACACAAGTTGAACAATGGAACTCAGGGGCAGTAAAATTCACGAAACTGCAGAGTTGAAAATATCTATCACTGAAAAATGTCTTGAGGAAAGTCAGAGAAAAGGATTGGCAAGCAAGGGAGAATGGCAGGAAAGGGATTTGAGGAGGTAGAAAGGACTCGCCATTAAGCACAAGAAAAGGGGCTGAACATTGCCGACATTGCAGTTGGCCAAAAAGGCTGTATGCGTTTTTTTCTGTATATATTCAAGAAAAGGGCATACACTTTTTTAGCCAACCAAACAGGTGGGCACTGGAAATCAATACTACAAAAGATATCACTTCGCATCAGTCAGAAGAGCCATCCTCATAAAGTGTAAACGCCAGAAATGCAGGACAGGGCAAGGAGAGGAGGGAGCCCTGTGAGGCTTATAGTGGAAATGTATATTGCCAACGGCCATTCTGGAGAAGTGTATTGTGTTTACTAAAGCATCTAAAAAATGAGCTACAGAGCATAGGGCACTTGCACTCATGGGCGTATATCTTGGGAAAAACAAAAATCGAGAGGACACAGGCACCCCAATGTTTACTGCCTCTCTGTTTAAAAGATCCTCGACTAGGATATAACTTAAATGTCTCTGGAGGGAAAAAATGGATAGAGATGTGGTACTTATGTAGAGTGGAATATTACTCAGCCTGGAAATCAATGAAATATGGCCAGTTGTAACAACTCCGGAGGAGTTACGTATGATCATTCTAAGTGACATAAATATGTAGAAAACACGCGTAAGGCTGCTAAACGGGAAAGGTGGGGAGGGGTGAGGCATCATCCAGGAGGTTGAAATTAGCAAAGATACCATTCCAAATACCAAACTGATAATCAACAAGGCCTACACGGTAGCTAAAAGAACTGCACTCAGCACACTCAAGTCACCGGAAAAGAATATCTATGACTGGTAAGAATCTGAAAAAGAAATTATTGATGTCTCTCTGTACGTGAATCAAGTGGATGTACAGCAGCAAGAAACAGAGCTTTGAAAATCAGCTGTAAACAACATAGTAATAAATTGAAAAAAATAAACGACAGAGAGACAGAGAAAACCTCTTACAACTTTTCCTCAGGGACGGTGATGCAACATGGATTGAACACATCTAGACCCACAGCAGGATGAGACATAAGGCTGGAAACTGTTCGCGCTAAGAGAAATGTGAGGTTGGGTGAGGAAATGCACACCCTTTAAAGTAATACTACCTGGTACCCATTCAATGGGTCCCAAATCTGCAGGTTCAAGGAATCTTCCTACAGCTAAAACATGCATGGAAAACCCAGAGGACTGTACACCATGTGATCGGGAGATGTGTCTAAAATGCACCTCATTTATCCTCTCCTGGTGCTCCTGTTCATCATTCCAGCCACGTTACTTAGAATCTCCCCACTTAGAGAATCAGCACATTTAAACTTCTGTTTCACACATTTTGCAAATTGTGAGGAGGATGAACGGGAACAGGGGGAAACAATGAGAGAATAGTTGTAGGGGTTTGGACGGGCACATGTCACTCTAATTTCCCATTAAGAATAAGAATTAAAAAAAGGCTCAGCCCGCCTCGCCGGAGCCAAAATAGGGCCTGAAGCAATCCTGCAGTTTTGAGGCCAGCTCACAAAAGAGCAACTTAAAAAATGGAGCTCAGGGTCACTGCAATTCACAAACCTGCAGAGTTATAAATGAAAACTAACGTCCAAAAATATGTTGAGGTAAGGCAAAGAAGAGGATCTGAATGCAAGACAGAATTGCAAGAAACAGATTTCAAGAGATAGATTGGACTCGCCTTTAAAGCACATGAAAAGCGGCAGAATTTCGACAATGATGCAGTTGGCCCAAAAGGGAGTATGTGTTATTTCCTGAATATATCCAGGAAAAAACGCATACGCACTTTATGGGCAACCAAGCAAGCAAGCAATGCAAATGTGCACAACAAAGAAGTCTCATTTCCCACCGGTCAAAAGGGCCATCCGAAAAAATTGTAAAAACCAGAAATGCAGGACAGGCCATGGAGAACAGGGAGCCTTTATACGCTGATGGACAGTGTGTGAACTGCCGAGAGCCACTCTGGAGAAGTGTATGGTGGTTCCTAAATCATCTAAAAAACAGAGCGACAGAGCGTAGGGCACTTCCAATCACGGGAGTATATCTAGGGAAGTCTAAAAATCAACAAGACACAAGCACACCACAGTTTAGGGCTACTCTGTTTACAAGAACCTCAACTTCAGTACACCTTAAATATCCCAGGAAAGAGAACAATGGATAAAGAAAATGTGGTACTTATGTACAATGGAATATCTCTTCACCATGAAATCAATGTAATAAGGCTAGTAGAAGGATAAAGAGTGGATTGAGGTCCGATAATACTACTTGAAATAAGTCAAACAGAAAAAGAAACATATCATAAGATATCACTTATAGAGGGAGGATAAATATGGCTGCACAAAAAATGAATGACAAAACAGAACAGTGTCTCACATTTAGAAAACACACTTATGTCAGCTTAAGGGGAAAGGAGAGGTGGGGTGATGCATAAAACCAGAGTTTGAAATTAGCACAGATACCGTTCAATAAACCAAATAGGTATCAGACAAGATCTACACCTTGCTCAATGAACTGGCCTCAACACACCCTATACACCACAGAGAAATATATCTGAGTAATAAGAATCTTAAAACCCATGTATTGATATATCTCCATAAGGGAATCAAGTGTGCACAGAGCGGCACAAACACAGCAGTGAAAATGAGCTAAACCCCATTATAGAAATAAATTTTAAAACCAAAACGCAGAAACAATGAAAGAGAGAAAAATTCTTACAAAATTCGCTCAGGGGCTGTGATGCAACCTGGAATGACCACATATAAACCCACAGCTGGATAAGACATAAGGCTGGACACTTGGGGCTGAAAGGATTGGAGAGCTTTGGTGAGCAACTGCCGAAAGTTTAATGCAATACTTCATGCTACTTATTCCAAGGGTCCCAACACTCCAAGTTGAAGGGAATCTTCCTACAGCTAAACCATGCATGGGAAATCCAGCAGATGGTATACCATATGATCGGGAAAGGTTTCTAAAATGCACCTCATTTTCCTCTCCTGGGGCTCCGGATCAACATTCCAGCCACTTTACTAACAACATCTCCACATGGAGAGTCAATGCCTTTAAGTTCCGGTATCGCACAGTCTGCAGTTAGTGCGGAGGATGAATGGGAATAGGGGGAACCAGTGAGAAAATAGCTGTAGCGGTTTCAATGGGCACATGTCACTCTAATTTCACATCAGGAAGAAGAATTAACCAAAGGCAGAGCAAGGCGCCCCAGAAGAAGAATAGGGCCTGAAGAAATCCTGTGGATATGAGGCAAGATCACAAAAATAAGAGCTGAAAAATGGAGCTAAGGGCCACTGCAATTGAAAAACCTGCAGAGTTATAAAGGCCAACTATTTTCCAAACGTATATTGAGGTAAGGCTATGAAGAGGAACTGAGAGCAAGGCAGAACTGCAGGAAACCGATTTCAGGAGGTAGACTGGAATTGCACTGAAAACATAGGAAAAGACTCAGAACGTCGACAATGATGCACTTGGCCAAAAAGGGCGTATGCGTTCTTTCCTGAATATATTCAGGAAGAAACGCATACGCCCTTTCTGGCCAACCAAGCAAGCTCGCAAAGGAAATCTGCACTACAATGAAGTCTCACTGCCCCCCGGTCAAAGGGCCTTCTGAAAAAAGTGTAAAATCCAGAAAGGCAGGACAGGCCATGGAGAACTGGGAGCCTTGTTATGCTGATGGGCGAGATGTAAATTGCCAACAGCCACTCTGGAGAAGTGTATGGTGTTTCCTGAAACATCCAAAAAATTAAGCAACAGAGCCTAGGGCACTTCCACTTATTGTCCTATAGCTTAGGGAAATTAAAATCAAAAAGACACAGCCACCCCAAAGTTTGGGATGGCTCTCTTTACAAGAACCTCGTTTACGGTACAAGTTCAATATCGCAAAAAGCGAAAAATGGATAAAGAAGTTGTGGTACTTACGTACAATGCAATATCACTCAGCAATGAAATCTATGTCATCAGGCCCGTAGCAGCATAATGAGTGGATTCAGGTACGATGATTCTAAGTGAAATAAGTCACACAGAAAAAGAAATATCATAAGGTATCACTAATACACGGAATGTAAACTTGGCTACACAGAAACTGAATTACAAAGCAAAACAGTGTCTCAAATGTAGAAAATCAACTTATGCTTGCTTAAGGGGAAAGGTGAGTTGGGGTGCTGCATAAAACCAGAGATTGAAATTAGCACAGATACCGTTCTATAAGCCAAATATGTAATAGACAAGAGCTACTCCTTGCTCAACGAAGTGGACTCAACACCCCATATTAAACGCCTAAAAATATACCTGACTAGTAAGAATCTTAAAACCTATGGATTTATATGTCTCTGAAAGAGAATCAAGCGTGTGTACAGCGGCATAAACGCAGCAGTGATAGGACTGGTGAGGTTCGGTGAGCAAATGCAGACCCTTTGAAGTCATATTGCATGGTACCCATTCCATGGGTCTCAACTCTCCAGGTTTAAGGGATTCTTCCTTCAGCTAAAACATGCATGTGGAACCCAGAGTATGATCCACCGTGTGATCGGGAAACGTGTTCAAATGTGTCTCAGTTTTCGTCCCCTGGTACTCGGGTGCAACATTCCAGACGCTTTACTAACACTCTCCCCACTTGGAGAGTCAGTGCCTTTAACCTCCTGTTTGGCCCAGTTTGCAATTTCTGTGGAAAATGAACAGGAATAGGGAGAACCAATGAGAGACTAGGTGGAGGTGTCTGGACGGGCAAATTTAACTCTCATTTCCCACCAGGAAGAGGAATTAACCAAAGGCTCAGCATGCCGTGCCGGAACCAAACTAGGGCCTGAAGCAATCCTGCGGTGTTGC
Source organism: Leucopleurus acutus (assembly GCF_964270905.1). Lineage (NCBI taxonomy): Eukaryota > Metazoa > Chordata > Mammalia > Artiodactyla > Delphinidae > Leucopleurus > Leucopleurus acutus. Next base: position 1,031,673 of record NW_028139195.1, read on the forward strand.
GGCCAGCTCACAAGAAAGCGAGTTGAAGAAAGGAGCTCAGGGGCACTGTAATTCACAAACCTGCAGAGTTATAAATGACAGCAATCTTCCAAAAATATATTGAACGAAGGCAGCCAAGAGGACTTGAAAGCGGGGCAGAAATGCAGGAAACCGATTTCAGGAGTCAGACGGGAATTGCATGTAAAGCATAGGAAAAGAGGCAGAACGTCCACAATGATGCACTTGGCCAAAACGGGCGTAGGCGTTTTTTCCTGAATATATTCAGGAAACAACGCATACGCCCTTTTTGGCCAACCAAGCAAGCTTGCAAAGGAAATCTGCACTACAATGAAGTCTCACTGCCCCCCGGTCAAAAGGGCCATCTGAAAAAAGTGTAAAATCCTGGAAGGCAGGACAGGACATGGAGAACTGGGAGCCTTGTTATGCTGATGGGTGGGATGTAAATTGCCAGCAGCCACTCTGGAGAAGTGTATGGTGTTTCCTGAAACATCCAAAAAACAAAGCAACAGAGCCTAGGGCACTTCCACTTATGGTCCTATAGCTTAGGGAAATTAAAATCAAAAAGACACAGCCACCCCAAAGTTTGGGACGGCTCTGTTTACAAGAACCTCGTTTACGGTACAAGTTCAATATCACAGAAAGCGAAAAATGGATAAAGAAGTTGTGGTACTTACGTACAATGCAATATCACTCAGCAATGAAATCTATGTCATCAGGCCCGTAGCAGCATAATGAGTGGATTCAGGTACGATGATTCTAAGTGAAATAAGTCACACAGAAAAAGAAACATCATAAGGTATCACTAATACATGGAATGTAAACTTAGCTACACAGGAACTGAATTACAAAGCAAAACAGGGTCTCAAAGGTAGAAAACCAACTTATGCTTGCTTAAGGGGAAAGGTGAGTTGGGGTGCTGCATAAAACCAGAGATTGAAATAAGCACAGATACCGTTCCATAAGCCAAATATGTAATAGAGAAGAGCTACTCCTTGCTCAAAGAAGTGGACTCAACACCCCATATTAAACGCCTAAGAATATACCTGACTAGTAAGAATCTTAAAACCTATGGATTTATATGTCTCCGAAAGAGAATCAAGCGTTTGTACAGCGACATAAACGCAGCAGTGATAGGATTGGTGAGGTTCGGTGAGCAAATGCAGACCATTTGAAGTCATATTGCATGGTACCCATTCCATGGGTCTCAACTCTCCATGTTTAAGGGATTCTTCCTTCAGCTAAAACATGCATGTGGAACCCAGAGTATGATCCACCGTGTGATCGGAAAACGTGTTCAAATGTGTCTCAGTTTTCGTCCCCTGGTACTCGGGTGCAACATTCCAGACGCTTTACTAACAATCTCCCCACTTGGAGAGTCAGTGCCTTTAACCTCCTGTTTGGCCCAGTTTGCAATTTCTGTGGAACATGAACAGGAATAGGGAGAACCAATGAGAGACTAGGTGGACGTGTCCGGACAGGCAAATTTAACTCTCATTTCCCACCAGGAAGAGGAATTAACCAAAGGCTCAGCGTGCCATGCCGGAAACACACTAGGGCCCGACGCAATCCTGCGGTGTTGCGGCCAGTTCACAAGAAAGCGAGTTGAAGAAAGGAGCTCAGGGACACTGTAATTCACAAACTTGCAGAGTTATAAATGACAGCTATCTTCCAAAAATATATTGAAGGAAGGCTGCCAAGAGGACTTGAAAGCGGGGCAGGATTCCAGAAAACCGATTTCAGGAGGTAGACTGGAATTGCATGTAAAGCATAGGAAAAGAGGCAGAACGTCCACAATGATGCACTTGGCCAAAAAGGGCGTATGCGTTTTTTCCTTCAGGAAAAAACGCATACGCCCTTTTTGGCCAACCAAGCAAGCTTGCAAAGGAAATCTGCACTACAATGAAGAATCACTTCCCCCCGGTCATAAGGGCCATCTGAAAAAAGTGTAAAATCCAGAAAGGCAGGACAGGCCATGGAGAACTGGGAGCCTTGTTATGCTGATGGGCGGGATGTAAATTGCCAGCAGCCACTCTGGAGAAGTGTATGGTGTTTCCTGAAACATCCAAAAAACAAAGCAACAGAGCCTAGGGCACTTCCACTTATGGTCCTATAGCTTAGGGAAATTAAAATCAAAAAGACACAGCCACCCCAAAGTTTGGGACGGCTCTGTTTACAAGAACCTCGTTTATGGTACAAGTTCAATATCACAGAGAGCGAAAAATGGATAAAGAAATTGTGGTACTTACGTACAATGCAATATCACTCAGCAATGAAATCTATGTCATCAGGCCCGTAGCAGCATAATGAGTGGATTCAGGTACGATGATTCTAAGTGAAATAAGTCACACAGAAAAAGAAACATCATAAGATATCACTAATACACGGAATGTAAACTTGGCTACACAAGAACTGAATTACAAAACAGAACAGGGTGTCAAATGTAGAAAACCAACTTATGCTTGCTTAAGGGGAAAGGTGAGTTGGGGTGCTGCATAAAACCAGAGATTGAAATTAGCACAGATACCGTTCCATAAGCCAAATATGTAATAGACAAGAGCTACTCCTTCCTCAACGAAGTGGACTCAACACTCCATATTAAACGCCTAAGAATATACCTGACTAGTAAGAATCTTAAAACCTATGGATTTATATGTCTCCGAAAGAGAATCAAGCGTGTGTACACCGGCATAAACGCAGCAGTGATAGGATTGCTGAGGTTCGGTGAGCAAATGCAGACCCTTTGAAGTCATATTGCATGGTACCCATTCCATGGGTCTCAACTCTCCCTGTTTAAGGGATTCTTCCTTCAGCTAAAACATGCATGTGGAACCCAGAGTATGATCCACCGTGTGATCGGAAAACGTGTTCAAATGTGTCTCAGTTTTCGTCCCCTGGTACTCGGGTGCAACATTCCAGACGCTTTACTAACACTCTCCCCACTTGCAGAGTCAGTGCCTTTAACCTCCTGTTTGGCCCAGTGTGCAATTTCTGTGGAAAATGAACAGGAATAGGGAGAACCAATGAGAGACTAGGTGGAGGTGTCCGGACGGGCAAATTTAACTCTCATTTCCCACCAGGAAGAGGAATTAACCAAAGGCTCAGCGTGCCGTGCCGGAACCAAACTAGGGCCTGAAGCAATCCTGCGGTGTTGCGGCCAGCTCACAAGAAAGCGAGTTGAAGAAAGGAGCTCAGGGACACTGTAATTCACAAACCTGCAGAGTTATAAATGACAGCTATCTTCCAAAAATATATTGAAGTAAGGCTGCCAAGAGGAGTTGAAAGCGGGGCAGAATTGCAGGAAACCGATTTCAGGAGGTAGACTGGAATTGCATGTAAAGCATAGGAAAAGAGGCAGAACGTCCACAATGATACACTTGGCCAAAAAGGGTGTATGCGTTTTTTCCTGAATATATTCAGGGAAAAACGCATACGCCCTTTTTGGCCAACCAAGCAAGCTTGCAAAGGAAATCTGCACTACAATGAAGTCTCACTGCCCCCCGGTCAAAAGGGCCATCTGAAAAAAGTGTAAAATCCAGAAAGGCAGGACAGGCCATGGAGAACTGGGAGCCTTGTTATGCTGATGGGCGGGATGTAAATTGCCAGCAGCCACTCTGGAGAAGTGTATGGTGTTTCCTGAAACATCCAAAAAACAAAGCAACAGAGCCTAGGGCACTTCCACTTATGGTCCTATAGCTTAGGGAAATTAAAATCAAAAAGACACAGCCACCCCAAAGTTTGGGACGGCTCTGTTTACAAGAACCTCGTTTATGGTACAAGTTCAATATCACAGAGAGCGAAAAATGGATAAAGAAATTGTGGTACTTACGTACAATGCAATATCACTCAGCAATGAAATCTATGTCATCAGGCCCGTAGCAGCATAATGAGTGGATTCAGGTACGATGATTCTAAGTGAAATTAGTCACACAGAAAATGAAACATCATAAGATATCATTAATACATGGAATGTAAACTTGGCTACACAAGAACTGAATTACAAAACAGAACAGGGTGTCCAATGTAGAAAACCAACTTATGCTTGCTTAAGGGGACGGGTGAGTTGGGGTGCTGCATAAAACCAGAGATTGAAATGAGCACAGATACCGTTCCATAAGCCAAATATGTAATAGACAAGAGCTACTCCTTGCTCAACGAAGTGGACTCAACACTCCATATTAAACGCCTAAGAATCTACCTGACTAGTAAGAATCTTAAAACCTATGGATTTATATGTCTCCGAAAGAGAATCAAGCGTGTGTACAGCGGCATAAACGCAGCAGTGATAGGATTGCTGAGGTTCGGTGAGCAAATGCAGACCCTTTGAAGTCATATTGCATGGTACCCATTCCATGGGTCTCAACTCTCCAGGTTTAATGGATTCTTCCTTCAGCTAAAACATGCATGTGGAACCCAGAGTATGATCCACCGTGTGATCGGGAAACGTGTTCAAATGTGTCTCAGTTTTCGTCCCCTGGTACTCGGTTGCAACATTCCAGAAGCTTTACTAACACTCTCCCCACTTGGAGAGTCAGTGCCTTTAACCTCCTGTTTGGCCCAGTTTGCAATTTCTGTGGAAAATGAACAGGAATTGGGAGAACCAATGAGAGACTAGGTGGAGGTGTCCGGACGGGCAAATTTAACTCTCATTTCCCACCAGGAAGAGGAATTAACCAAAGGCTCAGCATGCCGTGCCGGAACCAAACTAGGGCCTGAAGCAATCCTGCGGTGTTGCGGCCAGCTCACAAGAAAGCGAGTTGAAGAAAGGAGCTCAGGGGCACTGTAATTCACAAACCTGCAGAGTTATAAATGACAGCTATCTTCCAAAAATATATTGAAGTAAGGCTGCCAAGAGGAGTTGAAAGCGGGGCAGAATTGCAGGAAACCGATTTCTGGAGGTAGACTGGAATTGCATGTAAAGCATAGGAAAAGAGGCAGAACGTCCACAATGATGCACTTGGCCAAAAAGGGCGTATGCGTTTTTTCCTGAATATATTCAGGAAAAAACGCATACGCCCTTTTTGGCCAACCAAGCAAGCTTGCAAAGGAAATCTGCACTACAATGAAGTCTCACTGCCCCCAGTCAAAAGGGCCATCTGAAAAAAGTGTAAAATCCAGAAAGGCAGGACAGGCCATGGAGAACTGGGAGCCTAGTTATGCTGATGGGCGGGATGTAAATTGCCAGCAGCCACTCTGGAGAAGTGTATGGTGTTTCCTGAAACATCCAAAAAACAAAGCAACAGAGCCTAGGGCACTTCCACTTATGGTCCTATAGCTTAGGGAAATTAAAATCAAAAAGACACAGCCACCCCAAAGTTTGGGACGGCTCTGTTTACAAGAACCTCGTTTACCGAACAAGTTCAATATCACAGAAAGCGAAAAATGGATAAAGAAGTTGTGGTACTTATGTACAATGCAATATCACTCAGCAATGAAATCTATGTCATCAGGCCCGTAGCAGCATAATAAGTGGATTCAGGTACGATGATTCTAAGTGAAATTAGTCACACAGAAAGAGAAACATCATAAGATATCACTAATACACGGAATGTAAACTTGGCTACACAAGAACTGAATTACAAAACAGAACAGGGTGTCAAATGTAGAAAACCAACTTATGCTTGCTTAAGGGGACGGGTGAGTTGGGGTGCTGCATAAAACCAGAGATTGAAATGAGCACAGATACCGTTCCATAAGCCAAATATGTAATAGACAAGAGCTACTCCTTGCTCAACGAAGTGGACTCAACACCCCATATTAAACGCCTAAGAATATACCTGACTAGTAAGAATCTACCTGACTAGTAAGAATCTTAAAACCTATGGATTTATATGTCTCCGAAAGAGAATCAAGCGTGTGTACAGCGGCATAAACACAGCAGTGATAGGATTGCTGAGGTTCGGTGAGCAAATGCAGACCCTTTGAAGTCATATTGCATGGTACCCATTCCATGGGTCTCAACTCTCCCTGTTTAAGGGATTCTTCCTTCAGCTAAAACATGCATGTGGAACCCAGAGTATGATCCACCGTGTGATCGGAAAACGTGTTCAAATGTGTCTCAGTTTTCGTCCCCTGGTACTCGGGTGCAACATTCCAGACGCTTTACTAACACTCTCCCCACTTGGAGAGTCAGTGCCTTTAACCTCCTGTTTGGCCCAGTTTGCAATTTCTGTGGAAAATGAACAGGAATAGGGAGAACCAATGAGAGACTAGGTGGAGGTGTCCGGACGGGCAAATTTAACTCTCATTTCCCACCAGGAAGAGGAATTAACCAAAGGCTCCGCGTGCCATGCTGGAACTAAATTAGGGCCTGAGGAGATCCTGCGGTGTTGCGGCCAGCTCACAAGAAAGCGAGTTGAAGAAAGGAGCTCAGGGGCACTGTAATTCAGAAACCTTCGGAGTTATAAATGACAGCTATCATCCAAAATTATGCTGAAGTAAGGCTGCGAAGAGGACTTGAATGCAGGGCAGAATTGCTGGAAATTGATTTCAAAACGTACAAGGGAGTAGCTCTTAAAGCATAGGAAAAGAGACAGAACTTGGAAAATAATGCACTTGGCAAAAAAGGGCATATGTGTTTTATCCAGAGCTCTCATAACTGAGGGGAGGAGATTCCCAGCAGGCTCCAACTGCCACCTGAGGGCTCACATTGCCAAGGCAACGTTAGCATGCCAGGCAGGAGTTACCTCACAGCAGAGGTCCCACCTCACAGAAGGGTGAGAAACCCAGCCAACATCAGACTCTCACCAGAGGGCCCACATCACCAAGGGGATGGGAACCAGGCAGGAGTGTCTTCACATCAGTGGGGCCACATCATCGAAAGCTGAGGTACTCAGCACATGTGTCCTCAAACCAGAGGACCCACATCACCAAGGACCTCGGAGTGAGGCAGGCAGGAGTAGCCTCACAACACTGGGCACATAGAATAAAAAAGTGAGGAATCCAGCAGTTGGAACCTCCCAGCAGGCGGCCCAGAGCACCGAGGCTATGGGATCCAGGCCACAGTGAACTCACAGAAGAGGGCCCATGTCATGAAACTGAGCAACCCAGCCATTGGGACCTCAGAGCAGGAGGCCCACATCCCCATGGGGATGGAATTCTGGTAGGAGTGTCCTCGCACCACTGAGAACGTATCAGAAAATTTTGGGCGACCAGCAGTTAGGGCCTGGCGCCAGAGGACCCTCATCACCAAGGGAAGGAGGCTCCCAGCAGGCTCCAACTGCCACCAGAGGGCTGACGTCGCCAAGGCGATGTGTGCCAACCAGGCACGAATGACCTCACAGCAGAGGGTCCACCTCAGAGAAGTGTGACGAACCCAGTCAGGATCAGACTCGCACCAGAGGGCCCACATCACCAAATGGATTGGAACCAGGCAGGAGTGTCCTCACATGAGTAGGGCCACATCATCTAAAGGTGAGGAACCCAGAACATGTGGCTTCAAACCATAAGACACCCATCACCAAGGGGCTGGGAGTGAGGCAGGCAGGAGGAGCCTCATAACAGAGGGCCCAAAAATAAGAAAGGTGAGGAATCCAGCAGTTGGAACCTCCCAGCAGGCGGCCCAGAGCACAGAGGCTAGAGGAACCAGGCCAGAGTGAACTAACACCAGACAGCCCACATCATGAAACTGTGAGCAACCCAGACATTGGGACCTCAGAGCAGAAGGCCCACATCCCCATGGTGATGGGAACATGACAGGAGTGTCCTGGCATCACTGGGCTCACATCAGAAAACGTGGGGTGCTCAGAAGTTAGGGCCTGACGCTAGAGGGCACTCATCACCGAGAGGAGGAGGCTCCCAGCAGGCTCCAGCTGCCACCAGAGGGCCAACGTCGCCAAGGCGATGTGTGCCAGCCTGGCAGGAGTGACCTCACAGCAGAGGGCCCACCTCACAGAAGGGTGAGGAACACAGCCAGGATCAGACTCTCACCAGAGGGCCCACATCACCAAGGGGATGGGAACCAGGCAGGAGTGTCCCCACACCAGTGGGACAACATCATCGAAAGGTGAGGATCCCAGCACATGTGTCCTCAAACCAGAGGAACCACATCACCAAGGGGTTCGGAATGAGGCTGGCAGGACTGGCCTCACAACACAGGGTCCATAGAATATAAAAGTTGAGGAATCCAGCAGTTGGAACCTCCCAGCAAGTGGCCCAGAGCACCGAGGCTATGGGATCCAGGCCGCAGTGAACTCACAGCAGAGGGCCCACATCATGAACCTGTGAGCAGCCCAGCTGTTGGGACCTCAGAACAGAAGGCCCACATCCCCATTGGGATGGGAACCTGGCAGGAGTGGCTTTGCACCACTTAGCACATATCAGAAAATGTTAGGAGCCCAGCAGTTAGGGCCTGATGCCAGGGGGCCCTCATAACTGAGGGGAGGAGACTCCCAGCAGGTTCCAACTGCCAACAGAGGGCCCACGTCTACAAGGTGGCATGCACCAGCCAGGCAGTAGTGACCTCACAGCAGAGGGCCTATCTCACAGAAGGGTGAGGAACCGAGGCAGGATGAGACTCTCACCAGAGGGCCCACAACACCAAGGGGATGGGAACCAGTCAGGACTGTCCTCCCACCAGTGGGACCACATCATCGAAAGGTGAGGAACCCAGCACATGTGGCCTCATATCAGAGGACATACATCACAAAGGGGATGGGAGTGAGGCAGGTAGGAGTAGCCTAAAAACAGAGGGCCCAAAGAATAAAAAAAGTGAGGAATCCAGCATTTGGAACCTCCCAGCAGGCGGCCGAGAGCACAGAAGCTATGGGATGCAGGCAGGAGTTAACTAACACCAGAGAGCCCACATCATGAAACTGTGAGCAACCCAGGCATTGGGACCTCAGAGCAGAAAGCCCACATCCCCATGGGGATGGGAACCTGACAGGAGTGTCCTGGCATCACTGGGCTCACATCAGAAAACGTGGGGAGCCCAGCAGTTAGAGCCTGATGCTAGAGGGCCATCATCACCGAGGGCAGGAGGCTCCCAGCAGGTTCCATGTGCCAACAGAGGGCCCACGTCGCCAAGGTGATGTGTGCAAGTCAGGCAGGATTGACCTCACAGCAGAGGGCCTACCTCACAGAAGAGTGAGGAACTCAGCCAGGATAAGACTGTCACCAGAAGGCCCACATCACCAAGGGGATGGGAACCAGGCAGGAGTGTCCTCACACCAGTGGGGCCACATCATTGAAAGTTGCCTAACCCAGCACATGTGGCCTCAAACCAGAAGACCCACATCACGAAGGGGTTGCGAGTGAGGCAGGCAGGAGGAGCATCACAACACAGGACCCATAGAATACAAAAGTTGAGGAATCGAGCAGTTGGAACCTCCCAGCAGGCAGCCAAGACCACAGAGGCTATGGGATCCAGGCCACAGTGAACTAACACCAGAGAGCCCACATCATGAAATTGTGATCAACCCAGCCGTTGGAACCTCAGAGCAGAAGGCCCACATCCCCATGGGGATGGGAACCTAAGAGGAGTGCTTGAGCAACACTGGGCTCACTAAGAAAAGTTGGGGAGCCCAGCAGTTAGGGCCTGACGTCAGAGGGCCCTCATCACAGAGCTGAGGAGGCTCCCAGCAGGGTCCAATTGCCACCAGAGGGCTCATGTCAACAAGGCGAGGTGAGCAACCCAGGCAAGAGTTACCTGATAGTAGAGGGCCCACCTCACAGATGGGTGAGGAACCCAGCCAGGATCAGACTCTCACCAGAGGGCCCACATCACAAAGGGGATGGGACCCAGTCAGGATTATCCTCACACCAGTGGGGCCTCATCATCTTAAGGTGAGGAACCCAGCACATGTGTCCTCAAACCAGAGGACCCACATCACCAAGGGCCTTGGAGTGAGGCAGGCAGGAGTAGCCTCACAACACAGGGCACATAATATAAAAAACGTGAGGATTCCAGCATTTAGACCTTCCAGCAGGCGGCCCAGAACACCGAGGCTATGGGATCCAGGCCACAGTGAACTCACAGCAGAGGGCCCACATCACAAAACTGTGAGCAACCCAGGAGTTGAGACCTCAGCACAGAAGGACCACATCCCCATGGGAATGGGAACCTGGCTGGAGTGTCCTCGCACCACTGGGCGCACATCAGAAAATGTGGGGAGCCCACCATTTAGGGCCTGACGCCAGAGGGCCGTCATCACCGAGAGGAGGAGGCGCCCTGCACGCTCCAACTGCCACCAGAGGGCTCACGTCTCCAAGGTGACGTGTGCCAGCCAGGCAGGAGTGACCTCACAGCAGAGGGCCTACCTCACAGAACGTTGAGGAACCCAGCCAGGATTAGACTCTCGCCAGAGGGCCCACCTCACCAAGGGGATGGGAACCAGGCAGGAGTGTCCTCACACGAGTGGGGTCACATCATCGAAAGGTGAGGAACGCAGCACATGTGGCCTCAAGCCATAGGACAGTCATCACCAAGGGGCTGGCAGTGAGGCAGGCAGGAGGAGCCTCACAACAGAGGGCACATAGAATAAAAAAGTTGAGGAATCCAGCAGTTGGAACCTCCCAGCAGGCGGCTCAGAGCACCGATGATAAGGGATCCTTGCCGGAGTGAACTCACAGCAGAGGGCCCACATCATGGTACTGTGAGCAAGCCAGCCGTTTTGACCTCAGAGCAGAAGGCCCATATCGCCATGGGGATGGGAACCTGGCAAGAGTCTCCTCACTCACTTGGCGCACATCAGAAAATGTGGGGAGCCCAGCAGTTATGGCCTAAGGCAAGAGGGCCCTCATCACCGAGGGGAGGAGGATCCCAGCACACTCCAACTGCCACCAGAGGGCCCACGTCGCCAAGGTGACGTGTGCCAGACAGGCATGATTGACCTCACAGCAGAGGGCCCACCTCACAGAAGGGTGAGGAACCCAGCCAGGATCAGACTCTCACCTGAGGGCCCACATCAGCAAGGGGATGGGAACCAGTCAGGACTGTCTTCCCTCCAGTGGGGTCACATCATCGAAAGGTGCGGAACCCAGCACATGTGGCCTCAAATCAGAGGACACATATCACAAAGGGAATGGGAGTGAGGCAGGCAGGAGTAGCCTAAAAACAGAGGGCCCAAAGAATAAGAAAGGTGAGGAATCCAGCAGTTGGAACCTCCCAGCAGGCGGCCCAGAGCACAGAAGCTATGGGATGCAGGCAGGAGTGAACTAACAGCAGAGAGCCCACATCATGAAACTGTGAGCAACCCAGGCTTTGGGACCTCAGAGCAGAAGGCCCACACCCCAATGGGGATGTGAACCTGGCTGGAGTGTCCTCGCACCACTGGGCGCACATCACAAAATGTAGGGAGCCCAGCAGTTAGGGCCTGATGCCAGAGGGCCCTCATCACCGAGAAGAGGAGGCTCCCAGCAGGCTCCAAGTGCCACCAGAGGGCTCATGTCCACAAGGCGAGGTGAGCAAGCCAGGCAAGAGTGACCTCACATCAGACGGCCTACCTCACAGATGGGTGAGGAACCCAGCCGGGATCAGACTCTCAACAGCGGGCCCACATCACCAAGGGGATGTGAACCAGGCAGGAGTCTCCTAAGACCATTGGTCCCACATCATCGAAAGGTGAGGAACCCAGCACATGTGGCCTCAAACCAGACGACACACATCACGAAGGGGCTGGGAGTGAGGCAGGCAGGAGGATCCTCACAACAGAGGGCCCAAAAAATTAAAAAAGTGAGGAATCCAGCAGTTGGAACCTCCCAGCAGGCAGCCAAGAGCACAGAGGCTATGGGATCCAGGCTTCTGTGAACTAACACCAGAGAGCCCACATCATGAAAATGTGAACAACCCAGCCGTTGGGACCTCAGAGCAGAAGGCCCACATCCCCATGGAGATGGGATCCTAAGAGGAGTGCCAAAGCATCACTGGGCTCCCTAAGAAAAGTTGGTGAGCCCAGCAGTTAGGGCCTGACGCAAGAGGGCCCTCATCACCGGGGGAAGAGATTCCCAGCACGCTCCAACTGCCACCACACGGCTGACTTCACCAAGGCAATGTGTGCCAGCCATGCAGGAGTGACCTATCAGCAGAGGGTCTCCCTCACAGGTGGGTGAGGAACAAAGCCAGGAACAGACTCTCACCAGGGGGTCCACATAACCACGTGGATGAGAACCAAGCAGGAGTGTCCTCACACTAGTGGGGCCACATCATTGAAAGGTGAGGAACCCAGCAAAAGTGGCCACAAACCAGAGGACCCACATCACCAAGGGGTTGAGAGTGAGGTAGGTGTCTGGACGGGCATATTTAACACTCATTTCCCACCAGGAAGAGGAATTAACCAAAGGCTCAGCGTGCCCTGCCAGAAGCAGATTAGGGCCTGAAGCAGTCTTGCGGGTTTGCGGCCAGCTCACAAGAAAGCGAGTTGAAGAAAGGAGCTCAGGGGCCCTGTAATTCACAAACCTGCAGAGTTATAAATGACAGATAACGTCCAAAAATATATTGAAGTAAGGCTGCGAAGAGGACTTGAAAGCGGGGCAGAATTGCAGGAAACCGATTTCAGGAGGTAGACTGGATTTGCATTTAAAGCATAGGAAAAGAGGCAGAACATCGACAATGATGCACTTGGCAACAAAGGGCGTATGAGTTTGTTCCTGAATATATTCAGGAAAAAACACATACGCCCTTTTTGGCAAACCAAGCAAGCTTGCAATGGAAATCCGAACTACTATGAAGTGTCACTTCCCCCCGGTCTAAAGGGCCACTGAGAAAAGTGTAAAATCCAGAAAGGCAAGACAGGCCATGGGGAAAAAGGAGCCTTGTTATGCTTATGGGCGGGATGTACATTGCCAACAGCCACTCTGGAGAAGTGTATGGTGTTTCCTGATACATCTGAAAAACAAAGCAACAGAATCTAGGGCATTTCCACTTATGGTCCTATAGCTTAGGGAAATTAAAATCAAAAAGACACAGCCACCCCAAAATTTACAACGGCTCTGTTTACAGGAGCCTCTTCTACAGTACAAGTTAAATATCCCAGAGAACAAATAATTGATAAAGAAGTTGCGGTACTTATGTACAACAGAATACCACTCAGCAATGAAATCTGTGTCACCAGGCCTGTACCAGCATAATGAGTGGATTGAGGCATGATGATTCTAAGTGAAATAAGTCACACAGAAAAAGAAACATCATAAGGTATCACTAATGCACGGAATGTAAACTTGGCTACACATGAACTGAATTACAAAACAGAACAGGGTCTCAAGTTTAGAAAACCAACTTATGCTTGCTTAAGGGGAAAGGTGAGTTGGGGTGCTGCATAAAACCAGAGTTTGAAATTAGCACAGATACCGTTCCATAAGCCAAATATGTAATAGACAAGACCTACCCGTTGCTCAACGAAATGGACTCAACAATGAGGTATCACCTCACACCTGTTAGAATGGGCATCATCTGAAAATCTACAAACAACAAATGCTGGAAAGGGTGTGGAGAAAAGGAACACTCTTCCACTATTGTTGGGAATATAAATTGATACAGTCACTATGGAGAACAATATGGAGTTTCTTAAGAAACTAATAATAGAATTACCATATGATACAGCAATCCCAGGACTGGACATATACTCAGACAAAACCATAAATCAAAAAGAGACATTCACCGCAATGTTCATTGCATCACTATTTACAATATCGAGGTAATGGAAGCAACCTAAATGCCCACAGACAGACGAATGCATAAAGCTGTGGTACATATATAAAATGGAATATTACTAAGCCATGAAAGGAATGAAATTGGGTCATTTGTAGAGACGTCGATGGATCTAGAGACTGTCCTACAGAGTGAAGTAAGTCAGAAAGAGAAAAACAAATCTTGTATATTCATGCATATATGTGGAACCTAGAAAAACTGTACAGATTAACCGTTTTGCAAGGCATAAATAGAGCAACAGATGTAGACAACAATCGTATGGACAACAAGGGGGGAAAGCTCTTGGAGGGGTGGTGGTGGGAGGAGTTGAGAGATTGGGATTGGCATGTAAACATTTATATGTATAAAATAGATAACCAATGAGAACCTGCTGTATAAAAATATAAAATAAAATTCAAAATTAAAAAGAAATAAAATTTAAAAAATAAAACAGAAAAAACAATTATTCCCTTCACATACATGTATTTATATGAATAAATTATTTCCATGCTTATATCTGTAAATACAAAAAAGAGGAATAAAATCTACCTTGAACCAAAAACGAAAAAGAGAAAAAAAAAAAACAGAACCCACCAGTTACTCAGAGGAAAACCGTATCAGGGCACTTGCTCCAGTTGTAAACAATTCTGAAGTTGGTCAGTGGTGGGGAATCGTCTCCCATTCAGCCAGCAGCCCCCACACAACAAGCGTCCTCATTGCAAAGCTGGGGCACCGTGCCGAGGCATCTGTGAGTAAACGTGAGCTGAGCCCCAGGCCACTTGCTGCTGAACTGTTCCCACCCTTCCCAGGTAAAACACCTGAATATATACAAGGACTTGAAAGCCTAGAGGAAGGGCCATGGAGCCACACGAGTGACAGCATGCCAGCTGACTTGGTGCCTGCAGGCCAGCCAGGATGGTCCTGGCCCTGGGTGCTCTTCTGGAAGATTTCCATTTCCCTGCCTGAGATACCCGTCCTGTCCCTGCCCCCACTGCTTTTTTCCTTCCTCACCTCTGCCCAGGGAGAAATTCCAGCAGCAGGTATGGGTGACACATCCTCTTCTTTAGCAGGTGGCAGCCTGGCATCTGCTGCAGAAAGTCCAGCAGAGCCCCACTCACACTGGGCCACCCACAAAGCCGTGGCCTCTCACTCCCTCCCACCAGCCCAGCCCCGAGACTGCTGACAGGGCAGAGAAAATGGCGTCAGGCACAGCTGCAGGGGCTTTTGCTGCCTGGAGTGGTATTTATATTGATCTCAACCCAGGCACACCTGGGGAGGGCTGGCCAGCATGGTAAGGCTGCCCAGGTAGCCAATCATCACCCCTCAGGGGCTCACAGTTGCAGAAAATGGAACTTGCTGAACCGGCCAGGTCCAAGGAACAGGTGTGGGCTCCTGAGAGTCAGGATAGACAAGGGGCTGCAGCTTTGGCTTGTTTTCTAATCATTTTATCTGGCCCATGAGTGGGAGACAACTTCAAGAAAACCCTCTCCTAATGAGAGGAACCCAGGAGTCAGGGAGAGGAGGGGTGGGTGGTGGTTGGAGACAGAGGCCTGGTGCCCTGGGTGCAGTGGAAGTCTCTGGAAGACCAGGTGGAGGGAGGCCACACAGAGTGATGCCCAGGGTCACAGACCTGTCGGAGCTGCTGTTTGTTAGTTCAAGTCCTGCTCTGAGGTGCTCTGTGTCAGCTCTGAGCGACAGGTGAGCTGGGGGTGCTCTTCAATGAGGGCTATGTGCACGGTTCCTGTGTGCCCAGCCCTGCCACGGTACCTGCAAGGGTAGCTCTGTATCCTGGGAGGGGCCTGACCATGAGAGCCCCGTGGGCTGGGTTGGGGGTGGGGTACCTGCCCAGGAGAGCTCCATATCCTGGGATTGGCCTGACCACGAGAGCCCCATGGGCTGCTGGGGACCTGGTAAAGGATGTCAGGACAGTCAGTGAAGCCACCGAGGATATACCTCCAGTTGCTCCTGATTCCTACACCCTGCTGGTCATTCTACCAACCACCAGGACATGGTATTCTGTATTAGTCTTCAATGATGCCTTCTTTTGTATTCCATTAGTCCCAGAGTCACAAGAAATTTTGGCTTGTGAGTGGCAGGACTCAACATACAACTAAAACAATACTTCCGGGCCGTCTTGCCCCAAGGGTTCAAAAATTCCCACACCATCTTTGGGGAAAGCTTAGCTAACGACCGAAAAGTTCTACCTCTGGAAAAGGAAACCCTCCTTCAATATGCAGACGACATTCTGATCGCCAGCCCTACTAAGGAGGCCTCTGAACTACCAAGCCAATAAAGGATAGAAGTTGTCCAAGAAAAAGCTCAAATATCACAGACTGCGGTGACCTGCCTGGGCTTCATTCTCACACAAGGTCAGAGAAGCCCATCCCAGGAAAGGGAAGAAACCATTTGCAGCCTTACCCCTTTCTAAAACTAGAAGACAGCTTAGGGGTTCCTGGGGAGGCCAGGGTTTGCTGCTTCTGGATCCCTAACTACAGTCTACTAGCTGGGCCTCTATATGAAACACTGAAAGGAAAAGATGATGATCCTTTTGAACAGAATCCAGAAGTGGCCTTTCAAGAATGGAAAGAGCAGTCAATTCAGACCCTTGCCCTGGAACTCCCTAATTGAGCTAAACCCTTTGACCTTTCCATTCCCGGTGAAAGGTGAATCGCCATTGGAGAATTAGTGCAAAAACTGGGACCACTTGAAATGGAACAACGCAAGAATGCCATCCAGGTAGGATAAACTACAGTCACCAAGGGGCTTGGCCCACTGCCACATCTGGCCAAGATACTGGCGGTATCTAAAAACCTGGAAATCAGCAGCCCAAAAGGCCACCTCCCTCCTAAGGGAAAAGGACCCCACGTGGTGATCCTAATCACCAACCATGCCCTGAAGTTGCAGGGTTCGCTCCGTGGGCACACCGACCTCGAGTGAGGAGGCCCTCCAACTCCAACATCCAGAGAGATAACCGGAGGCAACAGGGCACCATGACGATTCATGTGAACATCACTTGACCTGGAGTTTCTCTCATAAAACAACAATAGTGTGTCCCGAAGGAGTAGACTACTGCTTGCAGGACTTCCTGCACCCGGAGGGGAGCTAATAATCTTGGCGGGGGAACCGTATATCACACTGTCACCATAGAAAAGCCTACAGACACCATGATGATGGTGGCCAATAAGACCGGCTGGACTCCTGTTTACTTCAAAAGGCTGTTGACTCAGTGGCCATCATGGTCCTTGATCACCACTGACCCTGGACTGTCTGGGAGTTGAGCGGGCAGGGCTCTGACACCTGGTGCTGATTTTATGTTAATTCAGGGGCCTAATTGAAGAAAGAGCAGACTACTGGTCAGAGCATCTAGGCTGGCAGAAACGGTCAGCCTAAGGTGGCCGAACAAATGTGGGGCGGGGTGAAACCGGCCCCCACAGCGTCTCTGCACATCTCTTTCCTGGACCCTTAAAGGTCATTAGAATCTATAACACTTCCAATGCTGGTGCTCAGGCGGACGAGCAGGGAGGCAGGGGTCCTGGGGCCAATCAACGTCACCTGGAGGCTGCTGGGGAGAAGTTCTGACCCTCGTCCCCTGGTATGAGGGCTCCCAACTCAGCACTCAGCAGTTACAGAAGAAGGGTCTGCACCCTCAGCACTCCAAGAATGAGGAACGGGACAAAAGGCAGAGGAGGGGTTTGTCCCCAGCAAAGCCCACTAAAAATCCCTGGGAGATAAAAATAGAATCTGGGCAATAAAGTCAAGTCTGACCTTTTTTATCCTTTGTGCTTTGTCTAATTTCACGTGCTCCTAGGGTCCCGCATGCAGAGGTTCCACACCCGGCACTTCAGACCAGATTTCCTGGTGCAGAATGGCTGGGTCGACACCTCAGCTCCTGGGGCCCAGTGCAGACTCCGAGATATAGAGCCTGAGCTGCAGCCAACCCGGCCCTTGAGAGCTCCGCCCCCTCCCTCCCACTGACTCTGACAGGATCTCTACACAGCAGCCCAGCCCACAGCCCACGGGGTAGTGCATGCTCTCACCTCTCCATTCTCTGATGAAAATATAAAGTTTCCTTTGCTTGGGAACCAAATTCAGTCTCGATCTGTTGGCCCCAATGACACTGGGCAGGGGGACCCTTGTTGGGGTCCACTCTGGAGGATCAGTAACAGAAATTGAGACTATTGTAACTTCAATGAACAGATGTGTGAGCCAAACTGTAGTTAACATAGAACAGTTTATAAGGCTCGGGTAAAATAAGATGTTTCTAACACTTCCATTTGATATTTCCATCACTTTATTATAAGCAAGTTCAGTGAGAAGGTTTGTCCTATTTGTCAGGTCAATATTAGAGAAATGAAGTGATTTCTTTCCAAGGATGTACATCTAATAATCTTGGTTAAAGCTTCAATCTTGTTTTAAATGCTTTTCCATTGAAAATGATACCTCTCTTTCAGCTCCCCCATTTCTGAGAAGTATAAAATCTTATAATTTATTATTACCAAAGGGGAAAGGTGGGAGGAGGGATAAATTAACAGTTTGGAATTAACACATACACACTGCTATGTATAAAATAGATCATCAACAAGGAACTACTGTATAGCACAGGGAACTACACTCAATATTGTGCAATAACCTATAAGGGGAAATAATCGGAAAAAGAATAGATATTTTTATTGACATCATCTATCAATGACAGTTAAAGTGTAACCTAAGGGAAGCCGGTGGTGAGTGCTTCTGACCCTGAAGACTTCAGTCATCTAAAGTTTGGACTCTGCCTACTTCCCAAGGCCCTTAATGAACATATGTGTAGCCGTAGCTTAAAAAACTCCCCAGTTTGGGTTTCGGGGAGACACTGATTTTGAAAAAGCCCTGGTGTTCTCCTTACATGAATGGGACTCTTCCTACTGCTAAAACATGTCTGTCACATCCAGAGGATGGTATACCGTCTGATCGGGAAGAGTTTGGAAAAGGCATCTCATCTCCTCATCTCCTGGTGCTCGGGTTCACCCCTCCAGCGTCTTTACTAACAGTCTCCCCACTTGGAGATGTCAACACTGTCAACATCCTGTTGCGTACAGTTTGGAATTTGTCCAGAGGATGAAGCGGAAGGATGAGGAACAATGAGAGACAAGTCCTAGGTGTTCAGACAGGCACATGTCACTCTAATTTCCAATCAGGAAGATGAAATGACCAAAGGCTAGGGTTGCCCATGGAAACAGTATAGGGCTTGAGGAAATCCCACTGCTTTGTGGCCAGTTCCCATAAACACAAGTTGAACAATGGAACTCAGGGGCAGTAAAATTCACGAAACTGCAGAGTTGAAAATATCTATCACTGAAAAATGTCTTGAGGAAAGTCAGAGAAAAGGATTGGCAAGCAAGGGAGAATGGCAGGAAAGGGATTTGAGGAGGTAGAAAGGACTCGCCATTAAGCACAAGAAAAGGGGCTGAACATTGCCGACATTGCAGTTGGCCAAAAAGGCTGTATGCGTTTTTTTCTGTATATATTCAAGAAAAGGGCATACACTTTTTTAGCCAACCAAACAGGTGGGCACTGGAAATCAATACTACAAAAGATATCACTTCGCATCAGTCAGAAGAGCCATCCTCATAAAGTGTAAACGCCAGAAATGCAGGACAGGGCAAGGAGAGGAGGGAGCCCTGTGAGGCTTATAGTGGAAATGTATATTGCCAACGGCCATTCTGGAGAACTGTATTGTGTTTACTAAAGCATCTAAAAAATGAGCTACAGAGCATAGGGCACTTGCACTCATGGGCGTATATCTTGGGAAAAACAAAAATCGAGAGGACACAGGCACCCCAATGTTTACTGCCTCTCTGTTTAAAAGATCCTCGACTAGGATATAACTTAAATGTCTCTGGAGGGAAAAAATGGATAGAGATGTGGTACTTATGTAGAGTGGAATATTACTCAGCCTGGAAATCAATGAAATATGGCCAGTTGTAACAACTCCGGAGGAGTTACGTATGATCATTCTAAGTGACATAAATATGTAGAAAACACGTGTAAGGCTGCTAAACGGGAAAGGTGGGGAGGGGTGAGGCATCATCCAGGAGGTTGAAATTAGCAAAGATACCATTCCAAATACCAAACTGATAATCAACAAGGCCTACACGGTAACTAAAAGAACTGCACTCAGCACACTCAAGTCACCGGAAAAGAATATCTATGACTGGTAAGAATCTGAAAAAGAAATTATTGATGTCTCTCTGTACGTGAATCAAGTAGATGTACAGCAGCAAGAAACAGAGCTTTGAAAATCAGCTGTAAACAACATAGTAATAAATTGAAAAAAATAAACGACAGAGAGACAGAGAAAACCTCTTACAACTTTTCCTCAGGGACGGTGATGCAACATGGATTGAACACATCTAGACCCACAGCAGGATGAGACATAAGGCTGGAAACTGTTCGCACTAAGAGAAATGTGGGGTTGGGTGAGGAAATGCACACCCTTTAAAGTAATACTACCTGGTACCCATTCAATGGGTCCCAAACCTGCAGGTTCAAGGAATCTTCCTACAGCTAAAACATGCATGGAAAACCCAGAGGACTGTACACCATGTGATCGGGAGATGTGTCTAAAATGCACTTCATTTATCCTCTCCTGGTGCTCCTGTTCATCATTCCAGCCACGTTACTTAGAATCTCCCCACTTAGAGAATCAGCACATTTAAACTTCTGTTTCACACATTTTGCAAATTGTGAGGAGGATGAACGGGAACAGGGGGAAACAATGAGAGAATAGTTGTAGGGGTTTGGACGGGCACATGTCACTCTAATTTCCCATTAAGAATAAGAATTAAAAAAAGGCTCAGCCCGCCTCGCCGGAGCCAAAATAGGGCCTGAAGCAATCCTGCAGTTTTGAGGCCAGCTCACAAAAGAGCAACTTAAAAAATGGAGCTCAGGGTCACTGCAATTCACAAACCTGCAGAGTTATAAATGAAAACTAACGTCCAAAAATATGTTGAGGTAAGGCAAAGAAGAGGATCTGAATGCAAGACAGAATTGCAAGAAACAGATTTCAAGAGATAGATTGGACTCGCCTTTAAAGCACATGAAAAGCGGCAGAATTTCGACAATGATGCAGTTGGCCCAAAAGGGAGTATGTGTTATTTCCTGAATATATCCAGGAAAAAACGCATACGCACTTTATGGGCAACCAAGCAAGCAAGCAATGCAAATGTGCACAACAAAGAAGTCTCATTTCCCACCGGTCAAAAGGGCCATCCGAAAAAATTGTAAAAACCAGAAATGCAGGACAGGCCATGGAGAACAGGGAGCCTTTATACGCTGATGGACAGTGTGTGAACTGCCGAGAGCCACTCTGGAGAAGTGTATGGTGGTTCCTAAATCATCTAAAAAACAGAGCGACAGAGCATAGGGCACTTCCAATCACGGGAGTATATCTAGGGAAGTCTAAAAATCAACAAGACACAAGCACACCACAGTTTAGGGCTACTCTGTTTACAAGAACCTCAACTTCAGTACACCTTAAATATCCCAGGAAAGAGAACAATGGATAAAGAAAATGTGGTACTTATGTACAATGGAATATCTCTTCACCATGAAATCAATGTAATAAGGCTAGTAGAAGGATAAAGAGTGGATTGAGGTCCGATAATACTACTTGAAATAAGTCAAACAGAAAAAGAAACATATCATAAGATATCACTTATAGAGGGAGGATAAATATGGCTGCACAAAAAATGAATGACAAAACAGAACAGTGTCTCACATTTAGAAAACACACTTATGTCAGCTTAAGGGGAAAGGAGAGGTGGGGTGATGCATAAAACCAGAGTTTGAAATTAGCACAGATACCGTTCAATAAACCAAATAGGTATCAGGCAAGATCTACACCTTGCTCAATGAACTGGCCTCAACACACCCTATACACCACAGAGAAATATATCTGAGTAATAAGAATCTTAAAACCCATGTATTGATATATCTCCATAAGGGAATCAAGTGTGCGCAGAGCGGCACAAACACAGCAGTGAAAATGAGCTAAACCCCATTATAGAAATAAATTTTAAAACCAAAACGCAGAAACAATGAAAGAGAGAAAAATTCTTACAAAATTCGCTCAGGGGCTGTGATGCAACCTGGAATGACCACATATAAACCCACAGCTGGATAAGACATAAGGCTGGACACTTGGGGCTGAAAGGATTGGAGAGCTTTGGTGAGCAACTGCCGAAAGTTTAATGCAATACTTCATGCTACTTATTCCAAGGGTCCCAACACTCCAAGTTGAAGGGAATCTTCCTACAGCTAAACCATGCATGGGAAATCCAGCAGATGGTATACCATATGATCGGGAAAGGTTTCTAAAATGCACCTCATTTTCCTCTCCTGGGGCTCCGGATCAACATTCCAGCCACTTTACTAACAACATCTCCACATGGAGAGTCAATGCCTTTAAGTTCCGGTATCGCACAGTCTGCAGTTAGTGCGGAGGATGAATGGGAATAGGGGGAACCAGTGAGAAAATAGCTGTAGCGGTTTCAATGGGCACATGTCACTCTAATTTCACATCAGGAAGAAGAATTAACCAAAGGCAGAGCAAGGCGCCCCAGAAGAAGAATAGGGCCTGAAGAAATCCTGTGGATATGAGGCAAGATCACAAAAATAAGAGCTGAAAAATGGAGCTAAGGGCCACTGCAATTGAAAAACCTGCAGAGTTATAAAGGCCAACTATTTTCCAAACGTATATTGAGGTAAGGCTATGAAGAGGAACTGAGAGCAAGGCAGAACTGCAGGAAACCGATTTCAGGAGGTAGACTGGAATTGCACTGAAAACATATGAAAAGACTCAGAACGTCGACAATGATGCACTTGGCCAAAAAGGGCGTATGCGTTCTTTCCTGAATATATTCAGGAAGAAACGCATACGCCCTTTCTGGCCAACCAAGCAAGCTCGCAAAGGAAATCTGCACTACAATGAAGTCTCACTGCCCCCCGGTCAAAGGGCCTTCTGAAAAAAGTGTAAAATCCAGAAAGGCAGGACAGGCCATGGAGAACTGGGAGCCTTGTTATGCTGATGGGCGAGATGTAAATGGCCAACAGCCACTCTGGAGAAGTGTATGGTGTTTCCTGAAACATCCAAAAAACTAAGCAACAGAGCCTAGGGCACTTCCACTTATGGTCCTATAGCTTAGGGAAATTAAAATCAAAAAGACACAGCCACCCCAAAGTTTGGGATGGCTCTGTTTACAAGAACCTCATTTACGGTACAAGTTAAATATCGCAAAAAGCAAAAAATGGATAAAGAAGTTGTGGTACTTACGTACAATGCAATATCACTCAGAAATGAAATCTATGTCATCAGGCCCGGAGCAGCATAATGAGTGGATTCAGGTACGATGATTCTAAGTGAAATTAGTCACACAGAAAAAGAAACATCATAAGATATCACTACTACACGGAATGTAAACTTGGCTACACAGGAACTGAATTACAAAACAGAACAGGGTCAAAAATGTAGAAAACCAACTTATGCTTGCTTAAGGGGAAAGCCGATATGGGGTGCTGCATGAAACCAGAGATTAAAATTGGCACAGATACCGTTCCATAAGCCAAAAATATAATAGACAAAAGGTACCCCTTGCTCAACGAAGTTGACTCAACACCCTATATTAAACGCCTAGGAATATACCTGACTAGTAAGAATCTACCTGACTAGTAAGAATCTTAAAACCTATAGATTTATATGTCTCCGAAAGAGAATCAAGCGTGTGTACAGCGGCATAAACGCAGCAGTGATAGGATTGGTGAGGTTCGGTGAGCAAATGCAGACCCTTTGAAGTCATATTGCATGGTACCCATTCCATGGGTCTCAACTCTCCAGGTTTAAGGGATTCTTCCTTCAGCTAAAACATGCATGTGGAACCCAGAGTATGATCCACCGTGTGATCGGGAAACGTGTTCAAATGTGTCTCAGTTTTCGTCCCCTGGTACTCGGGTGCAACATTCCAGACGCTTTACTAACACTCTCCCCACTTGGAGAGTCAGTGCCTTTAACCTCCTGTATGGCCCAATTTGCAATTTCTGTGGAAAATGAACAGGAATAGGGAGAACCAATGAGAGATTGGGTGGAGGTGTCCGGACGGGCCAATTTAACTCTCATTTCCCACCAGGAAGAGGAATTAACCAAAGGCTCAGCATGCCGTGCCGGAACCAAACTAGGGCCTGAAGCAATCCTGCGGTGTTGCGGCCAGCTCACAAGAAAGCGAGTTGAAGAAAGGAGCTCAGGGGCACTGTAATTCACAAACCTGCAGAGTTATAAATGACAGCTATCTTCCAAAAATATATTGAATTAGGATGCCAAGAGGAGTTGAAAGCAGGGCAGAATTGCAGGAAACCGATTTCAGGAGGTAGACTGGAATTGCATGTAAAGCATAGGAAAAGAGGCAGAACGTCCACAATGATGCACTTGGCCAAAAAGGGCGTATGCGTTTTTTCCTGAATATATTCAGGAAAAAACGCATACGCCCTTTTTGGCCAACCAAGAAAGCTTGCAAAGGAAATCTGCACTACAATGAAGTCTCACTGCCCCCCGGTCAAAAGGGCCATCTGAAAAAAGTGTAAAATCCAGAAAGGCAGGACAGGCCATGGAGAACTGGGAGCCTAGTTATGCTGATGGGCGGGATGTAAATTGCCAGCAGCCACTCTGGAGAAGTGTATGGTGTTTCCTGAAACATCCAAAAAACAAAGCAACAGAGCCTAGGGCACTTCCACTTATGGTCCTATAGCTTAGGGAAATTAAAATCAAAAAGACACAGCCACCCCAAAGTTTGGGACGGCTCTGTTTACAAGAACCTTGTTTACGGTACAAGTTCAATATCACAGAAAGCGAAAAATGGATAAAGAAATTGTGGTACTTACGTACAATGCAATATCACTCAGCAATGAAATCTATGTCATCAGGCCCGTAGCAGCATAATGAGTGGATTCAGGTACGATGATTCTAAGTGAAATTAGTCACACAGAAAAAGAAACATCATAAGATATCACTAATACACGGAATGTAAACTTGGCTACACAAGAACTGAATTACAAAACAGAACAGGGTGTCAAATGTAGAAAACCAACTTATGCTTGCTTAAGGCGACGGGTGAGTTGGGGTGCTGCATAAAACCAGAGATTGAAATGAGCACAGATACCGTTCCATAAGCCAAATATGTAATAGACAAGAGCTACTCCTTGCTCAACGAAGTGGACTCAACACCCCATATTAAACGCCTAAGAATATACCTGACTAGTAAGAATCTACCTGACTAGTAAGAATCTTAAAACCTATGGATTTATATGTCTCCGAAAGAGAATCAAGTGTGTGTACAGCGGCATAAACGCAGCAGTGATAGGATTGGTGAGGTTCGGTGAGCAAATGCAGACCCTTTGAAGTCATATTGCATGGTACCCATTCCATGGGTCTCAACTCTCCATGTTTAAGGGATTCTTCCTTCAGCTAAAACATGCATGTGGAACCCAGAGTATGATCCACCATGTGGTCGGAAAACGTGTTCAAATGTGTCTCAGTTTTCGTCCCCTGGTACTCGGGTGCAACATTCAAGACGCTTTACTAACACTCTCCCCACTTGGAGAGTCAGTGCCTTTAACCTCCTGTTTGGCCCAGTTAGCAATTTCTGCGGAAGATGAACAGGAATAGGGAGAACCAATGAGAGATTAGGTGGAGGTGTCCGGACGGGCCAATTTAACTCTCATTTCCCACCAGGAAGAGGAATTAACCAAAGGCTCAGCATGCCGTGCCGGAAACAAACTAGGGCCTGAATCAATCCTGCGGTGTTGCGGCCAGCTCACAAGAAAGCGAGTTGAAGAAAGGAGCTCAGGGGCACTGTAATTCACAAACCTGCAGAGTTATAAATGACAGCTATCTTCCAAAAATATATTGAATTAGGATGCCAAGAGGAGTTGAAAGCAGGGCAGAATTGCAGGAAACCGATTTCAGGAGGTAGACTGGAATTGCATGTAAAGCATAGGAAAAGAGGCAGAACGTCCACAATGATGCACTTGGCCAAAAAGGGCGTATGCGTTTTTTCCTGAATATATTCAGGAAAAAACGCATACGCCCTTTTTGGCCAACCAAGCAAGCTTGCAAAGGAAATCTGCACTACAATGAAGTCTCACTTCCCGCCAGTCAAAGGGGCCATCTGAAAAAAGTGTAAAATCAAGAAAGGCAGGACAGGCCATGGAGAACTGGGAGCCTTGTTATGCTGATGGGCGGGATGTAAATTGCCAACAGCCACTCGGGAGAGGTGTATGGTGTTTCCTGAAACATCTAAAAAACAAAGCAACAGAGCCTAGGGCACTTCCACTTATGGTCCTATAGCTTAGGGAAATTAAAATCAAAAAGACACAGCCACCCCAAAGTTTGGGACAGCTCTGTTTACAAGAACCTCGTTTACGGTACAAGTTCAATATCGCAGAAAGTGAAAAATGGATAAAGAAGTTGTGGTACTTACGTACAATGCAATATCACTCAGCAATGAAATCTATGTCATCAGGCCCGTAGCAGCATAATGAGTGGATTCAGGTATGATGATTCTAACTGAAATAAGTCACACAGAAAAAGAAACATCATAAGATATCACTAATACACGGAATGTAAACTTGGCTACACAGGAACTGGATTACAAAACAGAACAGGGTCTCAAATTTAGAAAACCAACTTATGCTTGCTTAAGGGGAAAGGTGAGTTGGGGTGCTGCATCAAACCAGAGATTGAAATGAGCACAGATAAAGTTCCTTAAGCCAAATATGGAATAGACAAGAACTACTCCTTGCTCAACGAAATGGACTCAACACCCCATATTAAACGCCTAAGAATGTACCTGACTAGTAAGTATCTTAAAACCTATGGATTGCTATGTCTCTGAAAGAAAATCAAGCGTGTGTACAGGGGCATAAACGCAGCAGTGATAGGATTGGAGAGGTTCGGTGAGCAAATGAAGACCCTTTGAAGTCATATTGCATGGTACCCATTCCACGGGTCTCAACTCTCCAGGTTTAAGGGATTCTTCCTTCAGCTAAAACATGCACGTGGAACCCAGAGTATGATCAACCGTGTGATCGGGAGACGTGTTCCAATATGTCTCAGTTCTCGTCCCCTGGTACTCGGGTGCAACATTCCAGACGCTTTACTAACACTCTCCCGACTTGGAGAGTCAGTGCCTTTAACCTCCTGTTTGGCCCAGTTTGCAATTTCTGCGGAAGATGAACAGGAATAGGGAGAACCAATGAGAGACTAGCTGGAGGTGTCTGGAAGGGCAAATTTAACTCTCATTTCCCACCAGGAAGAGGAATTAACCAAAGGCTCAGCGTGCCGAGCCGGAACCAGATTAGGGCCTGAAGCAATCCTGCGGTGTTGCCGCCAGCTCACAAGAAAGCGAGTTGAAGAAAGGAGCTCAGGGGCACTGTAATTCACAAACCTGCAGAGTTATAAATGACAGCTATCGTCCAAAAATATACTGAAGTAAGGCTGCCAAGAGGACTTGAAAGCGGGGCAGAATTGCAGGAAACCGATTTCAGGAGGTAGACTGGAATTGCATTTAAAGCATAGGAAAAGAGGCAGAACGTCCACAATGATGCACTTGGACAAAAAGGGCGTATGCGTTTTTTCCTGAATATATTCAGGAAAAAAGGCATACGCCCTTTTTGGCCAACCAAGCAAGCTTGCAAAGGAAATCTGCACTACAATGAAGTCTCACTTCCCCCAGGTCAAAAGGGCCATCTGAAAAAAGTGTAAAATCCAGAAAGGCAGGACAGGCCATGGAGAACTGGGAGCCTTGTTATGCTGATGGGCGGGATGTAAATTGCCAACAGCCACTCGGGAGAGGTGTATGGTGTTTCCTGAAACATCTAAAAAACAAAGCAACAGAGCCTAGGGCACTTCCACTTATGGTCCTATAGCTTAGGGAAATTAAAATCAAAAAGACACAGCCACCCCAAACTTTGGGACAGCTCTGTTTACAAGAACCTCGTTTACGGTACAAGTTCAATATCGCAGAAAGTGAAAAATGGATAAAGAAGTTGTGGTACTTACGTACAATGCAATATCACTCAGCAATGAAATCTATGTCATCAGGCCCGTAGCAGCATAATGAGTGGATTCAGGTATGATGATTCTAACTGAAATAAGTCACACAGAAAAAGAAACATCATAAGATATCACTAATACACGGAATGTAAACTTGGCTACACAGGAACTGGATTACAAAACAGAACAGGGTCTCAAATTTAGAAAACCAACTTATGCTTGCTTAAGGGGAAAGGTGAGTTGGGGTGCTGCATAAAACCAGAGATTGAAATGAGCACAGATAAAGTTCCTTAAGCCAAATATGGAATAGACAAGAACTACTCCTTGCTCAACGAAATGGACTCAACACCCCATATTAAACGCCTAAGAATGTACCTGACTAGTAAGTATCTTAAAACCTATGGATTGCTATGTCTCTGAAAGAAAATCAAGCGTGTGTACAGGGGCATAAACGCAGCAGTGATAGGATTGGAGAGGTTCGGTGAGCAAATGAAGACCCTTTGAAGTCATATTGCATGGTACCCATTCCACGGGTCTCAACTCTCCAGGTTTAAGGGATTCTTCCTTCAGCTAAAACATGCACGTGGAACCCAGAGTATGATCAACCGTGTGATCGGGAGACGTGTTCCAATATGTCTCAGTTCTCGTCCCCTGGTACTCGGGTGCAACATTCCAGACGCTTTACTAACACTCTCCCGACTTGGAGAGTCAGTGCCTTTAACCTCCTGTTTGGCCCAGTTTGCAATTTCTGCGGAAGATGAACAGGAATAGGGAGAACCAATGAGAGACTAGCTGGAGGTGTCTGGAAGGGCAAATTTAACTCTCATTTCCCACCAGGAAGAGGAATTAACCAAAGGCTCAGCGTGCCGAGCCGGAACCAGATTAGGGCCTGAAGCAATCCTGCGGTGTTGCGGCCAGCTCACAAGAAAGCGAGTTGAAGAAAGGAGCTCAGGGGCACTGTAATTCACAAACCTGCAGAGTTATAAATGACAGCTATCGTCCAAAAATATACTGAAGTAAGGCTGCCAAGAGGACTTGAAAGCGGGGCAGAATTGCAGGAAACCGATTTCAGGAGGTAGACTGGAATTGCATTTAAAGCATAGGAAAAGAGGCAGAACGTCCACAATGATGCACTTGGCCAAAAAGGGCGTATGCGTATTTTCGTGCAGGAAAAAACGCATACGCCCTTTTTGGCCAACCAAGCAAGCTTGCAAAGGAAATCTGCACTACAATGAAGTCTCACTTCCCGCCAGTCAAAGGGGCCATCTGAAAAAAGTGTAAAATCAAGAAAGGCAGGACAGGCCATGGAGAACTGGGAGCCTTGTTATGCTGATGGGCGGGATGTAAATTGCCAACAGCCACTCGGGAGAGGTGTATGGTGTTTCCTGAAACATCTAAAAAACAAAGCAACAGAGCCTAGGGCACTTCCACTTATGGTCCTATAGCTTAGGGAAATTAAAATCAAAAAGACACAGCCACCCCAAAGTTTGGGACAGCTCTGTTTACAAGAACCTCGTTTACGGTACAAGTTCAATATCGCAGAAAGTGAAAAATGGATAAAGAAGTTGTGGTACTTACGTACAATGCAATATCACTCAGCAATGAAATCTATGTCATCAGGCCCGTAGCAGCATAATGAGTGGATTCAGGTATGATGATTCTAACTGAAATAAGTCACACAGAAAAAGAAACATCATAAGATATCACTAATACACGGAATGTAAACTTGGCTACAGAGGAACTGGATTACAAAACAGAACAGGGTCTCAAATTTAGAAAACCAACTTATGCTTGCTTAAGGGGAAAGGTGAGTTGGGGTGCTGCATCAAACCAGAGATTGAAATGAGCACAGATAAAGTTCCTTAAGCCAAATATGGAATAGACAAGAACTACTCCTTGCTCAACGAAGTGGACTCAACACCCCATATTAAACGCCTAAGAATATACCTGACTAGTAAGAATCTACCTGACTAGTAAGAATCTTAAAACCTATGGATTTATATGTCTCCGAAAGAGAATCAAGCGTGTGTACAGCGGCATAAACGCAGCAGTGATAGGATTGGTGAGGTTCGGTGAGCAAATGCAGACCCTTTGAAGTCATATTGCATGGTACCCATTCCACGGGTCTCAACTCTCCAGGTTTAAGGGATTCTTCCTTCAGCTAAAACATGCACGTGGAACCCAGAGTATGATCAACCGTGTGATCGGGAGACGTGTTCCAATATGTCTCAGTTCTCGTCCCCTGGTACTCGGGTGCAACATTCCAGACGCTTTACTAACACTCTCCCGACTTGGAGAGTCAGTGCCTTTAACCTCCTGTTTGGCCCAGTTTGCAATTTCTGCGGAAGATGAACAGGAATAGGGAGAACCAATGAGAGACTAGCTGGAGGTGTCTGGACGGGCAAATTTAACTCTCATTTCCCACCAGGAAGAGGAATTAACCAAAGGCTCAGCGTGCCGTGCCGGAACCAGATTAGGGCCTGAAGCAATCCTGCGGTGTTGCGGCCAGCTCACAAGAAAGCGAGTTGAAGAAAGGAGCTCAGGGGCACTGTAATTCACAAACCTGCAGAGTTATAAATGACAGCTATCGTCCAAAAATATACTGAAGTAAGGCTGCCAAGAGGACTTGAAAGCGGGGCAGAATTGCAGGAAACCGATTTCAGGAGGTAGACTGGAATTGCATTTAAAGCATAGGAAAAGAGGCAGAACGTCCACAATGATGCACTTGGCCAAAAAGGGCGTATGCGTTTTTTCCTGAATATATTCAGGAAAAAACGCATACGCCCTTTTTGGCCAACCAAGCAAGCTTGCAAAGGAAATCTGCACTACAATGAAGTCTCACTTCCCCCCGGTCAAAAGGGCCATCTGAAAAAAGTGTAAAATCCAGAAAGGCAGGACAGGCCATGGAGAACTGGGAGCCTTGTTATGCTGATGGGCGGGATGTAAATTGCCAACAGCCACTCGGGAGAGGTGTATGGTGTTTCCTGAAACATCTAAAAAACAAAGCAACAGAGCCTAGGGCACTTCCACTTATGGTCCTATAGCTTAGGGAAATTAAAATCAAAAAGACACAGCCACCCCAAAGTTTGGGACGGCTCTGTTTACAAGAACCTCGTGTACGGTACAAGTTCAATATCGCAGAAAGTGAAAAATGGATAAAGAAGTTGTGGTACTTACGTACAATGCAATATCACTCAGCAATGAAATCTATGTCATCAGGCCCGTAGCAGCATAATGAGTGGATTCAGGTATGATGATTCTAACTGAAATAAGTCACACAGAAAAAGAAACATCATAAGATATCACTAATACACGGGATGTAAACTTGGCTACACAGGAACTGGATTACAAAACAGAACAGGGTCTCAAATTTAGAAAACCAACTTATGCTTGCTTAAGGGGAAAGGTGAGTTGGGGTGCTGCATAAAACCAGAGATTGAAATGAGCACAGATAAAGTTCCTTAAGCCAAATATGGAATAGACAAGAACTACTCCTTGCTCAACGAAATGGACTCAACACCCCATATTAAACGCCTAAGAATGTACCTGACTAGTAAGTATCTTAAAACCTATGGATTGCTATGTCTCTGAAAGAAAATCAAGCGTGTGTACAGGGGCATAAACGCAGCAGTGATAGGATTAGAGAGGTTCGGTGAGCAAATGAAGACCCTTTGAAGTCATATTGCATGGTACCCATTCCACGGGTCTCAACTCTCCAGGTTTAAGGGATTCTTCCTTCAGCTAAAACATGCACGTGGAACCCAGAGTATGATCAACCGTGTGATCGGGAGACGTGTTCCAATATGTCTCAGTTCTCGTCCCCTGGTACTCGGGTGCAACATTCCAGACGCTTTACTAACACTCTCCCGACTTGGAGAGTCAGTGCCTTTAACCTCCTGTTTGGCCCAGTTTGCAATTTCTGCGGAAGATGAACAGGAATAGGGAGAACCAATGAGAGACTAGCTGGAGGTGTCTGGACGGGCAAATTTAACTCTCATTTCCCACCAGGAAGAGGAATTAACCAAAGGCTCAGCGTGCCGTGCCGGAACCAGATTAGGGCCTGAAGCAATCCTGCGGTGTTGCGGCCAGCTCACAAGAAAGCGAGTTGAAGAAAGGAGCTCAGGGGCACTGTAATTCACAAACCTGCAGAGTTATAAATGACAGCTATCGTCCAAAAATATACTGAAGTAAGGCTGCCAAGAGGACTTGAAAGCGGGGCAGAATTGCAGGAAACCGATTTCAGGAGGTAGACTGGAATTGCATTTAAAGCATAGGAAAAGAGGCAGAACGTCCACAATGATGCACTTGGCCAAAAAGGGCGTATGCGTATTTTCGTGCAGGAAAAAACGCATACGCCCTTTTTGGCCAACCAAGCAAGCTTGCAAAGGAAATCTGCACTACAATGAAGTCTCACTTCCCGCCAGTCAAAGGGGCCATCTGAAAAAAGTGTAAAATCCAGAAAGGCAGGACAGGCCATGGAGAACTGGGAGCCTTGTTATGCTGATGGGCGGGATGTAAATTGCCAACAGCCACTCGGGAGAGGTGTATGGTGTTTCCTGAAACATCTAAAAAACAAAGCAACAGAGCCTAGGGCACTTCCACTTATGGTCCTATAGCTTAGGGAAATTAAAATCAAAAAGACACAGCCACCCCAAAGTTTGGGACGGCTCTGTTTACAAGAACCTCGTGTACGGTACAAGTTCAATATCGCAGAAAGTGAAAAATGGATAAAGAAGTTGTGGTACTTACGTACAATGCAATATCACTCAGCAATGAAATCTATGTCATCAGGCCCGTAGCAGCATAATGAGTGGATTCAGGTATGATGATTCTAACTGAAATAAGTCACACAGAAAAAGAAACATCATAAGATATCACTAATACACGGGATGTAAACTTGGCTACACAGGAACTGGATTACAAAACAGAACAGGGTCTCAAATTTAGAAAACCAACTTATGCTTGCTTAAGGGGAAAGGTGAGTTGGGGTGCTGCATAAAACCAGAGATTGAAATGAGCACAGATAAAGTTCCTTAAGCCAAATATGGAATAGACAAGAACTACTCCTTGCTCAACGAAATGGACTCAACACCCCATATTAAACGCCTAAGAATGTACCTGACTAGTAAGTATCTTAAAACCTATGGATTGCTATGTCTCTGAAAGAAAATCAAGCGTGTGTACAGGGGCATAAACGCAGCAGTGATAGGATTAGAGAGGTTCGGTGAGAAAATGAAGACCCTTTGAAGTCATATTGCATGGTACCCATTCCACGGGTCTCAACTCTCCAGGTTTAAGGGATTCTTCCTTCAGCTAAAACATGCACGTGGAACCCAGAGTATGATCAACCGTGTGATCGGGAGACGTGTTCCAATATGTCTCAGTTCTCGTCCCCTGGTACTCGGGTGCAACATTCCAGACGCTTTACTAACACTCTCCCGACTTGGAGAGTCAGTGCCTTTAACCTCCTGTTTGGCCCAGTTTGCAATTTCTGCGGAAGATGAACAGGAATAGGGAGAACCAATGAGAGACTAGCTGGAGGTGTCTGGACGGGCAAATTTAACTCTCATTTCCCACCAGGAAGAGGAATTAACCAAAGGCTCAGCGTGCCGTGCCGGAACCAGATTAGGGCCTGAAGCAATCCTGCGGTGTTGCGGCCAGCTCACAAGAAAGTGAGTTGAAGAAACGAGCTCAGGGGCACTGTAATTCACAAACCTGCAGAGTTATAAATGACAGCTATCGTCCAAAAATATACTGAAGTAAGGCTGCCAAGAGGACTTGAAAGCGGGGCAGAATTGCAGGAAACCGATTTCAGGAGGTAGACTGGAATTGCATTTAAAGCATAGGAAAAGAGGCAGAACGTCCACAATGATGCACTTGGCCAAAAAGGGCGTATGCGTATTTTCGTGCAGGAAAAAACGCATACGCCCTTTTTGGCCAACCAAGCAAGCTTGCAAAGGAAATCTGCACTACAATGAAGTCTCACTTCCCGCCAGTCAAAGGGGCCATCTGAAAAAAGTGTAAAATCCAGAAAGGCAGGACAGGCCATGGAGAACTGGGAGCCTTGTTATGCTGATGGGCGGGATGTAAATTGCCAACAGCCACTCGGGAGAGGTGTATGGTGTTTCCTGAAACATCTAAAAAACAAAGCAACAGAGCCTAGGGCACTTCCACTTATGGTCCTATAGCTTAGGGAAATTAAAATCAAAAAGACACAGCCACCCCAAAGTTTGGGACGGCTCTGTTTACAAGAACCTCGTTTACGGTACAAGTTCAATATCGCAGAAAGCGAAAAATGGATAAAGAAGTTGTGGTACTTACGTACAATGCAATATCACTCAGCAATGAAATCTATGTCATCAGGCCCGGAGCAGCATAATGAGTGGATTCAGGTACGATGATTCTAAGTGAAATTAGTCACACAGAAAAAGAAACATCATAAGATATCACTAATACACGGAATGTAAACTTGGCTACACAGGAACTGAATTACAAAACAGAACAGGGTCAAAAATGTAGAAAACCAACTTATGCTTGCTTAAGGGGACGGGTGAGTTGGGGTGCTGCATAAAACCAGAGATTGAAATTAGCACAGATACCGTTCCATAAGCCAAATATGTAATAGACAAGAGCTACTCCTTGCTCAACGAAGTGGACTCAACACTCCATATTAAACGCCTAAGAATATACCTGACTAGTAAGTATCTTAAAACCTATGGATTTATATGTCTCCGAAAGAGAATCAAGCGTGTGTACAGCGGCATACATGCAGCAGTGATAGGATTGCTGAGGTTCGGTGAGCAAATGCAGACCCTTTGAAGTCATATTGCATGGTACCCATTCCATGGGTCTCAACTCTCCAGGTTTAATGGATTCTTCCTTCAGCTAAAACATGCATGTGGAACCCAGAGTATGATCCACCGTGTGATCGGGAAACGTGTTCAAATGTGTCTCAGTTTTCGTCCCCTGGTACTCGGGTGCAACATTCCAGACGCTTTACTAACACTCTCCCCACTTGGAGAGTCAGTGCCTTTAACCTCCTGTTTGGCCCAGTTTGCAATTTCTGTGGAAAATGAACAGGAATAGGGAGAACCAATGAGAGACTAGGTGGAGGTGTCCGGACGGGCAAATTTAACTCTCATTTCCCACCAGGAAGAGGAATTAACCAAAGGCTCAGCATGCCGTGCCGGAACCAAACTAGGGCCTGAAGCAATCCTGCGGTGTTGCGGCCAGCTCACAAGAAAGCGAGTTGAAGAAAGGAGCTCAGGGGCACTGTAATTCACAAACCTGCAGAGTTATAAATGACAGCTATCTTCCAAAAATATATTGAATTAGGATGCCAAGAGGAGTTGAAAGCAGGGCAGAATTGCAGGAAACCGATTTCAGGAGGTAGACTGGAATTGCATGTAAAGCATAGGAAAAGAGGCAGAACGTCCACAATGATGCACTTGGCCAAAAAGGGCGTATGCGTTTTTCCTGAATATATTCAGGAAAAAACGCATACGCCCTTTTTGGCCAACCAAGCAAGCTTGCAAAGGAAATCTGCACTACAATGAAGTCTCACTGCCCCCCGGTCAAAAGGGCCATCTGAAAAAAGTGTAAAATCCAGAAAGGCAGGACAGGCCATGGAGAACTGGGAGCCTAGTTATGCTGATGGGCGGGATGTAAATTGCCAGCAGCCACTCTGGAGAAGTGTATGGTGTTTCCTGAAACATCCAAAAAACAAAGCAACAGAGCCTAGGGCACTTCCACTTATGGTCCTATAGCTTAGGGAAATTAAAATCAAAAAGACACAGCCACCCCAAAGTTTGGGACGGCTCTGTTTACAAGAACCTCGTTTACGGTACAAGTTGAATATCACAGAAAGCGAAAAATGGATAAAGAAATTGTGGTACTTACGTACAATGCAATATCACTCAGCAATGAAATCTATGTCATCAGGCCAGGAGCAGCATAATGAGTGGATTCAGGCACGATGATTCTAAGTGAAATTAGTCACACAGAAAAAGAAACATCATAAGATATCACTACTACACGGAATGTAAACTTGGCTACACAGGAACTGAATTACAAAACAGAACAGGGTCAAAAATGTAGAAAACCAACTTATGCTTGCTTAAGGGGAAAGCCGATATGGGGTGCTGCATGAAACCAGAGATTAAAATTGGCACAGATACCATTCCATAAGCCAAAAATATAATAGACAAAAGGTACTCCTTGCTCAACGAAGTGGACTCAACACCCCATATTAAACGCCTAGGAATATACCTGACTAGTAAGAACCTACCTGACTAGTAAGAATCTTAAAACCTATAGATTTATATGTCTCCGAAAGAGAATCAAGCGTGTGTACAGCGGCATAAACGCAGCAGTGATAGGATTGCTGAGGTTCGGTGAGCAAATGCAGACCCTTTGAAATCATATTGCATGGTACCCATTCCATGGGTCTCAACTCTCCCTGTTTAAGGAATTCTTCCTTCAGCTAAAACATGCATGTGGAACCCAGAGTATGATCCACCGTGTGATCGGAAAACGTGTTCAAATGTGTCTCAATTTTCGTTTCCTGGTACTCGGGTGCAACATTCCAGACGCTTTACTAACACTCTCCCCACTTGGAGAGTCAGTGCCTTTAACCTCCAGTTTGGCCCAGTTTGCAATTTCTGTGGAAAATGAACAGGAATAGGGAGAACCAATGAGAGACTAGGTGGAGGTGTCCAGACGGGCAAATTTAACTCTCATTTCCCACCAGGAAGAGGAATTAACCAAAGGCTCAGCGTGCCATGCCGGAACCACACTAGGACCAGAAGCAATCCTGCGGTGTTGCGGCCAGCTCACAAGAAAGCGAGTTGAAGAAAGGAGCTCAGGGGCACTGTAATTCACAAACCTGCAGAGTTATAAAGGACAGCTATCTTCCAAAAATATATTGAAGTAAGGCTGCCAAGAGGAGTTGAAAGGGGGGCAGAATTGCAGGAAACCGATTTCAGGAGGTAGACTGGAATTGCATGTAAAGCATAGGAAAAGAGGCAGAACGTCCACAATGATGCACTTGGCCAAAAAGGGCGTATGCGTTTTTTCCTGAATATATTCAGGAAAAAACGCATACGCCCTTTTTGGTCAACCAAGCAAGTTTGCAAAGGAAATCTGCACTACAATGAAGTCTCACTGCCCCCCGGTCAAAAGGGCCATCTGAAAAAAGTGTAAAATCCAGAAAGGCAGGACAGGCCATGGAGAACTGGGAGCCTAGTTATGCTGATGGGCGGGATGTAAATTGCCAGCAGCCACTCTGGAGAAGTGTATGGTGTTTCCTGAAACATCCAAAAAACAAAGCAACAGAGCCTAGGGCACTTCCACTTATGGTCCTATAGCTTAGGGAAATTAAAATCAAAAAGACACAGCCACCCCAAAGTTTGGGACGGCTCTGTTTACAAGAACCTCGTTTACGGTACAAGTTCAATATCACAGAAAGCGAAAAATGGATAAAGAAATTGTGGTACTTACGTACAATGCAATATCACTCAGCAATGAAATCTATGTCAACAGGCCCGTAGCAGCATAATGAGTGGATTCAGGTACGATGATTCTAAGTGAAATTAGTCACACAGAAAAAGAAACATCATAAGATATCACTAATACACGGAATGTAAACTTGGCTACACAAGAACTGAATTACAAAACAGAACAGGGTGTCAAATGTAGAAAACCAACTTATGCTTGCTTAAGGGGACGGGTGAGTTGGGGTGCTGCATAAAACCAGAGATTGAAATTAGCACAGATACCGTTCCATAAGCCAAATATGTAATAGACAAGAGCTACTCCTTGCTCAACGAAGTGGACTCAACACTCCATATTAAACGCCTAAGAATATACCTGACTAGTAAGTATCTTAAAACCTATGGATTTATATGTCTCCAAAAGAGAATCAAGCGTGTGTACAGCAGCATAAACGCAGCAGTGATGGGATTGCTGAGGTTCGGTGAGCAAATGCAGACCCTTTGAAGTCATATTGCATGGTACCCATTCCATGGGTCTCAACTCTCCAGGTTTAATGGATTCTTCCTTCAGCTAAAATATGCATGTGGAACCCAGAGTATGATCCACCGTGTGATCGGGAAACGTGTTCAAATGTGTCTCAGTTTTCGTCCCCTGGTACTCGGGTGCAACATTCCAGACGCTTTACTAACACTCTCCCCACTTGGAGAGTCAGTGCCTTTAACCTCCTGTTTGGCCCAGTTTGCAATTTCTGTGGAAAATGAACAGGAATAGGGAGAACCAATGAGAGACTAGGTGGAGGTGTCCGGACGGGCAAATTTAACTCTCATTTCCCACCAGGAAGAGGAATTAACCAAAGGCTCAGCATGCCGTGCCGGAACCAAACTAGGGCCTGAAGCAATCCTGCGGTGTTGCGGCCAGCTCACAAGAAAGCGAGTTGAAGAAAGGAGCTCAGGGGCACTGTAATTCACAAACCTGCAGAGTTATAAATGACAGCTATCTTCCAAAAATATATTGAAGTAAGGCTGCCAAGAGGAGTTGAAAGCGGGGCAGAATTGCAGGAAACCGATTTCAGGAGGTAGACTGGAATTGCATGTAAAGCATAGGAAAAGAGGCAGAACGTCCACAATGATACACTTGGCCAAAAAGGGCGTATGCGTTTTTTC